>NC_092862.1:38031519-38128779 GCF_032062135.1 Pyxicephalus adspersus
TCCATCGTCCGTGGATCCGGCAGGTCGGTCGTCCGGACGATGGACGACACCGACTGTACACACGGCAGATTTTCACCCGATAATTGGCCGATGCCGATTATCGGGCGATAAAAATCTGACGTGTGTACGTAGCTTTAGACCTTTAAGGTTTTATTTAGTATCACTAGCAAATTGTGGGCCATTTGGGATCTTATCATGCCAACTAAAACACACTAGGTTGATCAATTTAAGCCAATTATCTTTTCTATTGGCAATTCATTGTAATTTATCTTGTAGTTCTTTCTAGCAGCTGATACAATGTTTTATCTGTTTCCTCTTCCTGTATTTCCCATCTGTTGTCAAGCAAGCACTTAACAATTGTCTGAGAAATACATTTTTTGATACAGATGACTAACATTTTCGAGAAACATAGATAGAAATGGTAAATGAAGAGGTCAGTTAAAGTCAGAGTTTTTGGCAATTTTTGTATAATGTACAAGTCAGTGTTAAACTAGGTCAACCCTTCCGTTTTTTCAGACGGAGACAGAAATATTTAAATCATGAAGTATGATCCATGCTGACCTTTCACATGACCCAGACAAGTGCTGACTTAGTTGTAAGTTCACATTGATGAGGCTAAACAAAGATTGCAAATAAGAGCTAATAACAAAGAAACAAATAGGGAGTTGATCACAGTTAATGTTGGTAATTTAGCTACCTATTTAGTTGTATAAGATTTTTTTTTTCAAATAAACATTTATTACTGCACCCATGATAATGATTTGGATAAATGCCTTTTTTATTATTGATTGACTTTTTCTCTAACAGTTTAGAAAAGGATAGGTGAATTTTCATACTATTTCAAAACTATTAAAAACACAGATCAGTAGATGTAACTCATTTACACTCCAGCTCAGAAGAAACCCCCGCCTTGTACGTAGTAATACTAAGGTAATGCAACATGCATGCTTTGATGGATTTGTATTGAAAATAAATCATTAGCACTTGATCTTTCACTATTATGCTTTTTAAGCATTCAGGACACATATAGATGTTGCATTTCCCTGATGTTTTCCACATGACTGTTTGCCACACCTGCTTTGAGTCTCCAAATCCTCTGGTTTCTAATTCTAAAGATTATATAATGGATGTTGCTAACCCATTCTGATCATTCTGTATAGATATCTCTGTGTGTACAGGTTTTAAGCCTACATAACTTTGCATCATGGCTAATTACTTTTTTACACACATTAAAAATTGCACAACCGGTTCATGAATGCTTACTTAAATTAAAACTACAGTCTTCTATGTCATGTACCTAATTATCAATGCACCTGCACATAGTTTATTCTTAGACCCCCTGCAAATTGCCACAAATACCTGTTGGGCCTGCAAGTCCATCTAGCTGTCTATGATGGGGTGGCGACAATGCTGAACTACTTCTAAAATCAGAGCAGAGTTGCCACTCTCATGTAGGCTGTCCCTTTGACAAAAATACTTTGCAGGAAGGGGTGGTCATCAATATTGTTAATGTTGATTTAAAAGCCTGTGCCTTTTGTTCTAGCCTGGTCTCACCTAGTTCTTACCACTGCATTTTTGATTGACAGCACTACCTCTACCACTACCTTTTGCTAAAACCCCTCCACTGTGCGCTACAGTGCCTGGAAAAGAAAGCGTGTAAATCCCAAATGAAGAAGAAATGGGCTCAGCCAGAGGAGGTTATGAAAGCTTTTTGTCCTTTTGATTTATTCATCACATAGGGCCTGATTTATTAAGGCTCACCAAGTCCCCTGAAGAAGCCATACGGCAAAACGGGTCGGGAAAAGAGACAAATATATCTATCATTCATCTGTTCATTATAATACTAACCTAATGTGTTTTGAGATTTGTATGTGTTTACAATTTAGTTGAGCTCTGTTTAGATCCTTGATTATCTTTATTGAACTCACTTGAGCAGAATCTAAAAGTGCACTGGTTTTGTTCTGTTTTGTCTTTTTTGTTGCTGAAATACACATTTAAAAAACTTTTACGAACCAATGTCGCCTTAAAGAGCCTTTCTTCCTTAATTTCTGTCCAAAATATGTTTACCCAAAATAATACTTTAAAAACTTTTACAGCTTTCTGCCCAATCATGCATATTCTGCATATTTGTGTGTGCACCTTGGACAGACATTTGATGTATATGTGTAAGGTGCGTTGGGGGTGTAGTATGATTGTTTCCTCTATTTTTCTAATTTCATAAGGGGGTATTAAACCCCATATGAGAAAATACAGTTACATGTGTGGCAGTTAGGGCATGTTCAGATTAGCAGTATTTTTTATTATTATTATTATGATGTCATTCTGACACGGCCAGCCAAGATGGCCAAATATTGTATTTGGGATGTGAAGGACAAGGAAGATGGTAGTGCCCTGTGATGGAACAAGGATAGGTGAGTAATCCTCAATTTAGTTTTGTTTAAGCAGGTAGTTCAAACTTTTTTCTAAAATGCCAGTGTCCTGAAGACTTTAATATTCCCTTGAGACTAGAATTATCAGCATGATCTGCAACTCTTCATCTTTCTGCATCTCTCCATTGGTCAGTAAATCACCCATCATATCAAACACATGGCATGCTAATGTATTAAAACATCTTCTGTGCATAATTGGTAAATAAGCTTTCTGCTTAGTGGTGCTGGACAATGGGACAGATCTGACCTAGCTAAAAAAAGCAGATTCTCTGTAAGGGTAACTGAGATTATTTTACTATTCATGGGACTGCATAATCTCTGCTGACTCCTAGAGGGAACATTTACAAATCTAAACATGAAATTCATTACCCATTTAGTGTAAACATGAGAATAAGGGTTAACATGTAAAATTAAACAGTTTAAGTAAATGTTGCAAAACCTCAAAACCTACACTACTGAAATATATCAAAAGTTATTTGATATTATTTTATAACATTTGACCTATTTTATCTAAGAAACTGCAGAAAATGTGGGTAAAGGTGATTAGCTGAGTTCACTATAAATCTATTCCCCAGATGTGTTTTAAATAATGATGGGAAGATCGCTTGCAGTATTAATACGTAATAACTGCATTATTTGATTCTTCCCGAGACTTGATTAGATTTTTCTTAGGTCAAGCTAATTCTTTATAAAAAAAATATCATTTTTTTTTCTCCAGAGACTTTTTCTGCCCATGACCTTGGGGATAAAGCACAATGGCCTATTACACATGATGTCTCTGACTCCCAAGAGGGAGCTTAGACATTTATACAGGGAGTCTGGCGACCAAGTGCTGGTGAGTGTCTCAGCTGCTGACTGCATATTGGACAGTTTGTTCAGCTACCATGAGGACAGGAAGCACTGAGAGTTTCTGCAGCGGTGGTTGGCCTGAGATAATACCATTGTATAACCAAGCTGAGCAGCCTCTCCCAGAGCTGAGAGCCCAGAGCCTGGCGTCTGGCTTTTTGGAGCATTGCCAGTCTTAGGTTCTCCAGTCCGGGGGGAGGGCGTGTGTCCCCTCCTAAGCAGTTCCATGCACAGCACAGCCACACCTCACCTTGCAAAGGAAATTTGGCTAAGGCTCCAGACTTTATGACTTCTTCTTTACAAGTCCAGTTTATTTTCCCCCTACTTTCATCTGATGACATTCTCACAGGTCTCACTGGGACCTGCTGAGAATGACATATTATATAATGAGTGATGGGAGATCCCGATGCACTGCCCTGTGCTAGAAGCTGGAGCCCAATTTACTTTCAAACAATGACAAAGTGCAATGAAATCATCAGAGCTCTGTCAGCGAGCATTTAACCCAGTACTGACCGTAATGATAACTGGTTACTCCGACAGGGAACATGTAAGCTGAATCAGCATTATTCTTATTTTTACACAGTATTTATATAGTGCCAACATATTACTCACAAATTCCATAGTCATGTCACTGACTGTCCTTCAAACCGGCTCACAATCTATCTTCCCTACCATAGTCATACGTCATTAATACAGTCTAAGGTCAATTTTGTTGGGGGGAAGCCAATTATCCTAAATGCATGATTTTAGAATGTGGGTGGAAACTGGAGTACCCGAAGGAAACCCACACAAACACGGGAACCTGCAAACTCCATGCAGCGTGGGCACCTGCAGGTTAATTTAATAAGGTTGATTATTGATGGGCAGATCTCACTATACCACTCTGTGACACAAGGGATTGCTGTGATCATTATACAAAAATTACCAATGCAAAAAGCAATGTAATGCAAATGTAACCAATACTTTGACATTGATATTAGATCCAGAGCCTTCCAAAAATTAAAATCGAACAGTTAAATATAAAACCAGTTTTTGTTTGACTACCTAAAATTATTGTTTATCGAACTCTGAAATGTTCTTTTTAATTTTGGACAAAATGTTGGTTACACTTTGCATTGGTAATTATTATCACACAGCATTAATATAGCACCAACATATTACGCAACTCTTTACAAAGTCCAAAGTTATATCACTAGCTGTCCCTAAAAAGGAATGTCCCTCACAATCCCAGTTATACTGTATGTCTTTTCATACAATCTAAGTTCAGTTTTGGGGGGAAGCCAATTAACTTAACTGCAAGTTCTTGGAATGTGGGAGCAAACCGGAGCACCAGGAGCAAACACAGGGAGAACCTGCAAACTCCATGCAGATAGTGTCCTGGCCGAGATTCGAACCTGCAAAGGCCAGAGTGCTAACCACTAAGCCACTGTGCTGACCAATGCTGATTTCAAGAATTAAAGTGATGAACAAAACTCCAACTACCATGAGAAAGCCAAAGGTAATTTAATTTCTGAAATATATTTAATAGGAAAATATTGGATGATTTAAAAAAAGACATCATACTAAATGAAAAAGGGAAAAGGTTGGCCTGTACTCCTATTTATTATTGAAGTAGATTGTTAAAGTAGTCATTTTAGGTATAGCAGATAAGAAAGTATTTTGTAAATTGGCCAGGAAATAAAGAAATACAGAAATAAAAGAGAAACATATGTATACTAGGTACGGTCTGCTGTGTAATGAATTACCAGGGACACACAACATGGAATCTAGTTTGTAAAGAAAACGTATGCCATCATGTGGCCATACCTAACACCCCTTGTGTAAACTCCTAACTGGACAAAAGTAATATAATTCTTTTAATGTCTAACAAAAGGAAATTCAGGTGTTAAATATAATGAATCACATCCTATGTCTATTTAACAAAGACATTTTTTAAGTGCAGAGCAATAAAAAATAAACTGGTCTTATTATAAAACCGGGATGATGATAAAGCAGAGAATGAATCTAAATACAAATGTTCTGATTACATGGTGTTCATTCTCATTTTTATATTGACAATACAAAAATAAAGTTGCAATTTTTTGGTCATTATTTTCCCTTGAAATCGTTCTAATAGTATAGGAAACCTGACTGTCTGGCACAGTTTAACAATCCACAAAGTTAAGCTGGCACTAGGCAAAGGGGAGACTAAATCAGAAGGATATTTTCAACAATACATTTTCTGTGCATCTCAATTTTATACACCAATAAATTGAATTAAGAATTCAAAAGCTTTGTTCTTACACCGTGGTCATGAGCGGGCTAAGAGAACACAGAACAGAAATCCATCCCAGAACTAAAAGCTGGCAAAAGTCCAATCACCTAAGCCAATGTTTAAACCTCAAAAAACTAGGGACCTGAAAATCTTGTATATTTCGGACAACTCATATCTACACACCAATGTGACAAGTTGTCAATGAAATATAGCTTACCAAAGTACAATAGATAGGTATCGTAACTTGTAACATGCAATGCCCAATAATGAAGCCATGTTGTATATTCGTGAAAACATAGTCAGCATATCAGCTTATGTACTCTGTTTACGAAAAGTTAGTTTTGTGATAGTTAATTAACCTAAATATTGACTAAGTAATATCTGCTGAAAGGTGAAGGAGGGTAAGCAGCACTTGCTGACATAAAAGAAGGGGCAGACGTCAATGAAAGACTTCTTTTGTTTGCAACTTCAAGGACAAGAGCAAACAGAAGCCTTTTGCCCTAAGCTGGTAAGATTACCAATGATCATTTTTTTCCCTTTCATGTTTAACCTTTCACATGCCCATTCTCTGATCATGTATGATGGGATGCTAAAGTCTTGACATCATCACTGTGCACCGATCAATGAAAAATTCTGTCCGGCCAAGGTAACTTGGGTTTACATATGTAATACAAACTTTTTTCCATTTAGAAATGAAAGAAATTAAGGCTTCTGATAATCTATTTGGTCATAAGCACACTCAAAATAAATGACTTTTGTACCCCAAATTTAAAGTGTTTAACAAACATTAGTATCAAGCTGTACAACTGTACATAACAAAGAATTATGAAGCATTATCCTGCTTTTATGATGACCATTTGGTGCTATTCTCTATTGTGGTTTTCTTTTAGATGCACCTAAAATAACTGCACCAAATGGTCTGCTTGTTATGCAGCTATTCAATTTCCTGCATGATACATCGTATCTATCGTATTAGATAATAATGCCTCAGTGATATACTGTATGTTATATAAATGCAATGGGCATAATAAGAACCATTAAGGCACTTGAAAATCTAATAGGTTGGATTTTCTCATGCAAAATTGTTGTCATTACTATTAATTCCCTTTTTTGTGGCACATTGTAAATTCATGTAGGTATGATAAAAATTTATTTGAGTGCATTAGTTTATTTTTGCTTTCCAACCAACCATACTAGGCTGGAGCCTACAGCCTAGTAGATATCTTGGGGTCCTATCACTCCTTCCATGCTCCTGCAGTAAACCAGGTAAGTAAAAGTATGAAAGAGTATGAAATATATCATATCATGTCATATCATGTCAATTCTTCAGAGACAAGCGTTAGAGCTATGTAAAATGAACCTGAAAAACATCTTTTAAAATGCTGCAAGTATTAAAAAAATACTTCTCTTTCTGTTGAAATAGCATTGCATTTCTAACATCCTGTGTACTCTTCTTCTACTGCAATAAAATCCCAAGCAGTGTTATCAGCAATGCCCATGTCAACTCTTTGGAATAAAGAAAGCCTTCCCATGGTATTGAGATATGGAAGAGGGTGTTCTGTTGTACAAACTAGGAGCAAGAAACCTTGAGTCAATGGTGCTTCTCCATAGATACAGTGCAGTGAGTTGGTGTTGTCACCCTAGGACAGGAAGTGTGTTACTGGAAGGATTACCAAAATAAAAACAATGCAGTCACCTAAGAAATAGTGGGCTACAATATATTACATTTTTTCTCTTGTTAAAAATACTCTAAGGAAAACATCTGTACTGGTGAAAACCATAATCGTATTTATTCTGCACCCATTGTGACAAACTTTCGGAAAAATAAAGTAATGAAAAATACCTAAATAAATAATTGCCCATACATGTAAATGTGAATTGAACAATATCAGATTTTAAACTTCTCAGTTAAACTTACAGAATAAAAAGGGACTAAAGAAGAAGCCATAGGATGGCCATGGTCATCAAGCTAGCTAGGGGCATCACAAAGCATCTGTTTAAAGTTAAACAGGGCATTCACTCACTTATCATCATGTTTTCCACCGTAATAGACAAGAAAACAGATTCTTGTGAAATGGCCATTTTGTTGTGATAAATTTGCCTACAAATGACTACTTGTAGCATTCTTCTGAAGCAATAAACTACGACCCAGCTCATGCCATCTTCATAACAAAGGCTTCTATGAAGGTGAGGCACCTGTACACAGTCTCAGTTTGTACTGGATCTTTCAACGTGTTCTGTGTTTGGAGTGACAAGACTTTCCTTTAGAAGAGCTGCCAAGGTAAGTATGAAAAGTCTAGGACAGTTTATTCCATGGTGGGCAAGCTGACATTCACATGCGGTTCACTGAACTCACTTCGTGGCCTTCATAAATTTTGCTTGTTGTAATTACCGTCAGTGAAATTAATTGAATTACAGGCATTTCAACAAAGGATATATCAATCATCCAGCTACATATACATTATTTTGCCAGGTCACTGAGACCTTTATTTATCACGTGTGCAATTTCCATAGACAGCTTTGGCTTGGGCTCTGTGTTATTTACGGTTGGGGATGTAAGAGATTTTTGGTTTTTTTCAACTGAACTATTCAACAAAATTTGCAAATTAGACTGTGGATGATCATTGCCACAGCTCGGATGTCTAATTAAAATTAGTTTATAACATTTGTGTGTATTTATTTTATGTTATTCATAATATTTGTTAACTTTTCTATAATGTCATGATTAACTTAACAGCATACACAGATGCCTAGGTTCCCCAGTGACTATTTATAGGTTGGACAGTTAAATTGGCTGGTTCTACAAGGAGTGCAGAAGACCTACAAGCTTAATATGAGTGGACAGGATCTGCTTTAGGTGTAATATTCTCTATAAAAATGAAATGTATCCAGCACCCATCTGTTCATTGTTTTTATGCTGTATATATATATATATATATATATATATATATATATATTTATAATAAAGGATATAGTTATTGTTCACGCTTCACGTTTCATGCCTTTACATGTCCAAGTTTACCATTTCCTTTTATCATACCTCCCAACGTTAGGAGACAGGGAAAAGGAACACTTTTTTAGCATACAGGCGAAAGACACATCTCATTTTAAAGACTGAAAAAAAAAATAAAAACTCAAAAACTGACTGGCTAGAGTTTCTCAATCAGGATTCTGTGGAAGCCTTTGGTTCCCTCCAGAGGTTGCGAGGGATTTTTGAGCCATGACCAATTTGGTATTCTCAGGTCAGTTTGCCTGACAATTGCCTTTTTGTCAATCTGTAAGGATGACATTCTTCTTACTGGACAGAAATGTAAGAGGCGTTCTTCCCATTGACCATCATGCTAATATACTGTGAGCTGTGCTTGTAGTAATCATACCAGGGGTACCCTGAGGACCTGAAAGATATTTCAGGGGTTCCCCCATGTTAAAAAGTTTGAGAAAGACTGGGTTAAACAGACAAAAGCTTTTTAGAAACACTTTTCCTTTATATTTGCTTTTATCAAACTTAATAATTCAAGAGATTCAATAAAAGGTTTTAAGATTTAGTGCAAAAGACCACTTAATATTTTTTAATATTCCACAATATAAAAGGTACACTGATACACAACCAATACATAAACTGATAGGAACCAATGATAATGCCTCATCCAGTGATTTGTCTAAAGCAAATAAGGTTATGAAGGCCAACAATGCCTTGCTTCAGGTGTATTATAGTAACATTCCAACATCAACCTTGTAGTTTCAATCATCAATGTAGGTTATCTCAGTTCAATTTATCCTGTTCTGATCATTACTGATTTTATTTCCCAACTTTATAGATAAATTTAAGAATGTTTTGAGAACCATGGGGCATCGGGGCAAAATTCATCCTGCCACAGTAGTGGAATACTTTTTTACTGGTGAAATACTACAGCGCTCTCACTACAGAGCTCCCATAGCTGTATCCATTTTTTACTATTTCAATATAAATAAGCAGATGATGATAATGAAGGCAGAATAATTTACTAATGTGTAATTTTAAGAAAGTGCATGGTAAAGATTACATTTCTTTTTAAGAAACTAAAGGAAAGGAAATGCATTAAAATTTACCAAAATTATTGTCTGCAATTTACTTAGAGTGTCGCTTTAAATTCAGTCCTCGATCAGAGCAGTTCATCCTCTCACTGCTACAAAGTGATCTTCACAGTTCTCAACACAAAAGGAGCAATAATGTTTTATCACTGTCAGGACTGTCACGTAGTCACTGTAAATAAAATGCTTCTGTACTTCCCTGCTTTGTTACGGAGCACTGTACTTCACTGAAGGGCTGTAGACGGCCTCTTGGACTTATTTATGTCTTGTCTAGAGGGACACAGTGTCAGGATATGCAGCAAATACCTTTAGAGTAACATCTCTTGTCTTCCCTTTCACAACTTATTAAACAGTTTACAGATTACATTCCACCCCTTAGCATCTCACAACTTGAAGATATCTTTGTGCTTGAGGCTGTGATGCTATTTTTAGAATTTGCATAATTAACTATAAGCAGAGCCAAATTATATATAGTAATCTAGACCAGCGTTCCCCAACCTGTGGTCCACGAACCACTGGTGGTCTGCAAGAAAATTTTAGTGGTCTGTGGGTCTGGCCAGTGCACCCCCCAGCGGGGTCAGGAGAAAGACCCCGCTTGGGAGGCCGCACCGGCCAGAGCCGCGGACCATGACTCCTGTATGCATCAGAGTAGGCTCAGGGCGGTGGGCGGGTTGTGTGTCTGGAGTGGGCGGGTTCTGGCATCATGACGTCCCTCTGGGGGAAGTTACTTCCCCTTTGAGTGGCACACAGCTCCCCGCGGATGCACGGTCTTGGTCCATAAATTTATTGGTTCGTGACATCCAAAAGGTTGGGGACCAATGATCTAGACAATATATGTAATGTGATAAAAAAGTGACTATAGGTTTATAAAAGCATAGTTATGGTTGTGTAGAGGGGTATGGTACTCATTGTATAGCATTGGGCTCATGATATAAACAAGTTTTTTTAAAATTTTGTAAAAATAATGTTTACAAAAAAGAGACAGAAAAGAATGTCATTGATCAGTTTACTCTTCCTAGCTAGTTATATTGGTCAGGT
Source organism: Pyxicephalus adspersus (assembly GCF_032062135.1). NCBI lineage: Eukaryota > Metazoa > Chordata > Amphibia > Anura > Pyxicephalidae > Pyxicephalus > Pyxicephalus adspersus. The sequence continues at coordinate 38,042,158 of NC_092862.1, forward strand.
TGAAAAAAGACATAAGCCCATCAAGTTCAAACCACTAGGGAAATAAACATTCTACAAACTAGCATATCCCAGATAAAACCCTAAGGAAGAAATTGATCCAGAGGAAGGCAAAAAAACATAGTTCAACTTGCTCCAAGAGGAGCAAAATTCCTTCATGAGAAAGAGAAAATTCCTTCTTGAACCCATGAGGCATATCAATTATATAAATATATATACACACGTGTTCCAGGGTGACAATGCTCTATGGCTAACTTTTACAAATCTGGTGCCAGAGGTGTGGTCCAAATAGCAGTGTTGTAAGTCATGTTATGTTATGTTAATATAACATACAGTTATCCTGCTTGAATCAAAAGTACAAAGTGAATTTTGAGTACTACAAAATCTTTCCTACATAACATTTGGATGTAATGAGAAGGACTCCGAAAACATCCAGCTATTTGAAGGAACCTTCTTCTTTGAAATGGATCGGATAATTTAGGTCTAAAACTATGTACACACCTTAGATAATTGTTGCCCAAAGCCAATGTTCATGATTGTCTCTGGCTAAAATCTAAAGTTTCCACCATTGTCATTTAGTGTTCTGGTATGCTGGATCACTACACAACCCGCTGGGTCTTGTAATTTGTAATTTCTTATCAGTAGGATGCAATGGGATGTACATGCCTCCACGTGACTGAGTTCAGGTGTGTACAGTGTCTCAATCTCATCTCAAAAAACATTTTGACTTTTCTGTGCTTCCAACCCCATATAAACAGTTTGGTGAAGGTCCTTAGCTATTCTTGCCTAAATGTGCCCCTGTGCAGAATGCCAGTTCTATAGAAACATGACTTGAATAGTTTGGTTGTAGGAACCCAAGTGGCCTGCACAGAGCCCATTAACATTGATTGCAAATGAAATCCCATCCCAGATCAGTACCTGACCTCAAAGTGTGCTTTTGTGGAATATTGTGAAAAATCTTTTTAGAAAACCAGATGCTGTTTTTGAAATATACAGTATACATTTATACAGTATATGTTCATAGCTACAGTAGCGTGTAATACACACAATCACATCATACATATAGATACTGTCATTCTTTAGTTATCTCAAGTTCATATTGAACTGTCACAATGTTTGGATTTTCCTTTCCTTATTTATATATTAGACATTCTTCTGCTGGTGCCACTTCTGAGTTGTCCCTTGACTCTGCATAGCTTAGATCAAGATTGTATAGATTTGAGAAACAAAAACATGTGATGTTATTTTTTAAGCAGTTTTCCATACCATACACTCATGGATTTTTGTATTTTACTGGAGATCAGCCTTTACAGATTCAGATTCCACTATGTACATACCTATTAAATACCTATACAGAAATAATAATATAATGTAATATACTAAAAGACAACACTATATTCCACATAAAATGAAAATGTTTGAATAGGCCTAATCCCATACAGTCAACTGTGTTTTTATATTTTGAACCCTGTACTTTTTGTTTAATGAATACCTGGTGATGCTACCATGAAGAGCCTTGTTCAGGCAATTGATGTTATGGGCTACATAAACCAAGATAAAATCCCCTACGTGCGTACGTACGTAAGTAATATAAGCACCGCTAGTCATATACTAATAATACATTGAATGTAAAAATACATAATACAAATTGATAAAAACAATCAAGATTGTCCCCAGATATTCTCAACCACCAATAACACAATATTGCTGAATAAACCAGTTATCTTTTAACTCAAATTGTAAGAAAATGAATAAACAAAATGAACAAATAACACATCTGGAGGGCTACAAAAAAGAAAGGTACCAGGTTCATGTTAAAATAAATGTTCTAATAACTAAGATCCTAGTCTGCAACATATGAAACCCATGTTATAGGCAGATGGTTCCTTCCCAATATGGATATTTCTGGACTGCTTGTGATATGAATTCCACATGTATTCTGGTGGACAACTGATAATGTGACAATTCACATTGCACAGGCTTTTGTCAAACAAGATAGCTTTGAACCCAAGAATTGATGGCAAAGATGACAGCTATGGGGGTGGTGACAAGTTCTCATTTTGTGCCTACTAAAAGGTAGGTGTGTGCAACATTCGAAATTTGAATAATGTTTCCACTTTGGTAACACTGAGCAGCTAGCTCCACTAGCTAGGAGCAAACTTTTGAACAATATCTTTCTTCAAAACAGAAAAAAAATATGTAAGTGTGCCTAAACTTTCTTCATTGAGAGGTCTAAGATGATGAACATCATCTGAATGCTAGTCTCCAGAGATTTGAAACAAGATTTGGTCAAATCATTACTGTGCTGTTTGCTTTTCTTGATGAAGGCTCTGACATTAAGGACTAACATCCCACCTTTTCCAAGATGGCCACATCCACACAGAGTCAGTGTATATATATATATATATATATATATATATATATATATTAACACTATAAATATACATATATACATATGTTTTTTATGCTATTTTTACATAACAATGCCCCTGTGCAGAAAGACAGGTCCATAAAGATATGGGTTGACTTGTTTGGTGTGCAGGAATTTAAGTGGCCTGCACTGATCAACCTAACCCTATGAAAAATTTTGGAAAGAATTTGTGCATGGGTTTGCATTGACACTAAACTCCACAGTCGACACTAAAAACCACATAATAAATGACAATGAGTGTCAGGGACTGGCTAGCAATGCAAATTTTTTAAATACAAGTCTAAATGGGCCTAGGTGTAGTAAGGAAGGATTAAAAAATGGTTCTAATTGTTAAATTGATCATCTTCATTTGCCCTGGTGACCACTGTCTATAAGCCAGAAAGTGATGGGAAATAAAACATTTTAGAGTTGTTACCAGATTTGGGATCACAAGAAAACTTCCAGCAAGGAAACCTGTTCCAGTGACAAATGGGTACTCCACTCATTTTGCTGAGATTTAATTTTATTTCCTGACACCAAGGCAGCAAAAAATAAACTGGCAGGAGCTTTAACCCTTCTTTGCTCCACCCAAAACGACCACAAAAAGTTTAGCTCTGCATAGACACGGTAAGGCCTATAGGATATCTTAGTAGTTAGGTTTATAGTTTATCCTATAGTGCAACATGTGTGTTCTGCATACCCCACAGATTGAAGAATATTATAGAGAGGCAGTCCTGAATTATACAACTGCATCAGAGATGGTAATTTCCATGTAAGGGATTCCAATGTGCTGGCCATGTTTCAGCTAGTACATTGTCACATTTTCTGTAGTGATAAGACTACAAGCAGGAAGTTGTGAGAGGTCAGGAAGGAAGTACTATGGGGCCAGAGTCGTAAGAGCAGTCAGGTCCCCTGTGTTCACTCTCTTACAAAAAAAAAAAAAAAAAAATACCAGTTACATTTTAAAACTAAACAAACTCCGGCCATTTACTCTTTAAACTCAGTGCTCACTTTGACTTTATCAAAATAAGAGATGATTTGTGCAATTTCCTCATTCTTTCCCAGTACTTCTGAGAGCGCGAGCGCTCACGGCAAACATGAAATTGTATGTGGCAATTCAATTTGACCCTGCACAGTTCAGAGGAAATAGCTCTACATATTGAATGCGATCCATTATGTTCCATCTGACATGGACTTGACTTAGCTAATAATGGCCCATCTCCAAATGTCACCTGTTTCCTAAAAGGGAGAAGGCAATACTAGAAAGGTAGAACTAGATTATGGGTGGTCTTTGCTCCTACAATAAATGTAAGCAGGTCATAAGGCTAATATGTGTTGTATGAAAAATGTAATAAAATATTATCATCATCCTATAACCTAAAGACACTATTAAAAAAATGTTTCTGAAACACATGCACATTCCATTGCTCCTACCTACCTCTTTGATGGCTCTAATGGAGAATCCAGAACCCAGATAAGGACCAGGTAAAGATGGAGGTGCCTGTGACAGTGCAAGGAGAGATGAATATCATTAAACAAATTAAATTAGGCATGTAAATATATTTTATTCCAGAAAAGAACTTCCACCTGCCCCCTCTGCAATAATGAATCTCCCTGATATTTTTAATCAAGTAAAGTTTTTCCTGAACAGAGATTCTAATGATTGTTTCTTTGGATAGTAGCTAAGAGATGTTGAGATGCCAACAGAAAGGTTACTTTAAGTTACTTTAAATGACAAAACTCGAATTTTGCAACTTGATCGATGCATGAATATATATTAACCAACCACAAATTCTCCATGTCAACAATTACCAGCTGTCAGTGCACCCCAGGCTTAGCTGATCAGAGTTGTCTCTAAAATAGTGCAAAGAAGTTCCTCTGTAAAACATTTCATCACTACTATTAAACCAGAAATGTTATTGGGTATTCTAAATAAAATAATCTAAAAAACCGCAAATGTACTTACCTGTAGCAATTACAAGGAAATAAGAAAGCTACAAAGAGTTGTGTAATTTGGGAATTATTGACAGGTGCCATGGGTTGCTGTTTACCAATGTACTCTGTTGTCATATGACACAGTATCCAAATCAGTGCCAGGTCACTTTTGGGGAAATGACTGTGCACTAATTGTCCTTTAAATATTTTCAATCCCTGAGTGTTGTTTAAACTATATATATAGAGAGATTAATACTTCTGTAAAATTTTTGTTGTCCTGTTGGGGAGATTTCTCTTCTTGTCCCAAATGAAAATCTTCTGTTGGAATGTTGTCACTGAAACAAGTGAACAAGTGAGTGAAAGATTCTAGAGATAATTATCCTAAAGACAATGGCCACCTGGACAAATAGGGGGAGTAAATCTCAGCAAAGGGGAACCAGGCAGCAGTAAAATATGCCTAACCCTTTTCTACAATAAAAAATACACTGTAACTGAAAAAGGAAATGTTTAATGGGATAGAAAAACAGTATGTATTGCACATGCCTATTTTCTAAGCAAAAAGGTAAATTAAATAGCAGAAATAAAAATTAATGTATACTGATCAATGAAAAGTAAGTAGCATGTTTTTATGCATTTGCAGCTAAAATCCACAAACATAAACACAAATGCATAAAATATTCATTTTTTAAAGGCTCAATAAATGATTTTTTTTAGAAAAATATAGCAATTAATACATAAATCTACCTTGTACTTGCCTTCTCTAATTATCTGTTTGGTCATAGTAAAAGTGGAAGAGTTAACACTCTGAGCCAAGCATGCTTACAAAATGAAAAATCAATGACTTCATTAAAGTTCTGCTGCCCCTATGATGCCCAATCAGAATAGGGTCCTTTTTCTGTTATGTCACCTGGAAGGAGGTACAGGACCTTTTTGTACTGTCTTCAAGTTGTCTGGATCACATTATAAACTAAACATTTGTGTACTATTTTTAATTCTTTACTAAAACAAAGAAAAACAAAAAAAATGCAAAAATGGTTTTATCCTTAGCAGCAAATCACATTTTGCCTATCGGTGATCTGACTTTTGAAAACAGATTGATGGCTTTGACATACCACATTTTGCACTGGGATTGTCTGGTGCACTGATTGAGAATAATAAGGGTCAGTTCAAAGATTAAAAATTTGTAACTGCAGTTGTAAGAGTTCCGATTCCTGTATTCATTCCTTATTGATCATTCCACATAAACTGATCGTCACGCACACACACAACATGAGTGTGTTAGATGCTGTTTACATTAGTGATGGCGAACATGATGAGTGCATGTGGAATGCATTTTGCTACTGATCAATAGATGTTAATCTAAAAGTCAGCTGGTCTTTCTTCTTTGTAAAATTATCTTTCATGTTGGCAATGTTGTCTGCAACTTCTGTGACAGACCAGAGAACAGGTTCATTATTAATCTGCTTCTTCAGATCTCCAGAGACATGAATGATGATGACTAAACCACACTTCACAACTGACTTTGTTACTCTTATCACATACTTGATTCAGCTTTGCGTTGCAGGTTCAACATTGCAGAAGTGAAGCCCAAAAATGAGAAATGTATTTACACTAACATTTCTGTGCAAAGGGCATACTTTGTACAAACATTTAAAGCATTGTTTTTCGACATTTTTAAGATGGAGAATTCTTGAAGAAATTTCAAGAACCCCTGCTATAATTACTCTATCCACAGCTCACAGTATATTAGTGTGGTGATCAGTGGGAACAATATCTCCTACATTGCTGGCCATTGTAAAGAATGTTACCTTAAAGCTGCGTACACACGGCAAATTTTTCTCGCCCGATAATCGGTATCGGACAATTATCGGGCGAAAATCTGCCGTGTGTACAGTCGGTCGTCGTCCATCGTCCGACGACCGTCCTGGCGGATCCATGGACGATGGACGACGACCGATCCTAATGAAAGGGAAGGGGAGAGCGCGCAGCAGGGTGCCGCTCCGTCGCTCTCCCCCTCCCCTCTCCATAGAGCATGAACGGTGCTGTATGTACAGCATCGTTCATGCATCGTGCAGTCTTTTCTCGTTGGAAAGGATCGTGAAAGATCCTTTCCAACGAGAAAAATTGCAGGTGTGTACGCAGCTTTAGGCTATGTACACTTTGTCAGATGATTCTCCTCTGATAATCTCCTCAGGGCTGATATAGGACAAGAATCTGGTGTGTGTACAGCGCTCATCATCCGTTGTTCCAATGACCGTCCTGGCAGATCCACAGACGATGAACAAGGAACAATCATAATGAAAGTGAAGGGCAGAGAGTGCAGTGGGGTGCTGCTCCTTCATTCTTCTTTCCCCCTCTCCATAGAGGAGAACGGCGCTGTATGTACAGCATTGTTCATGCATCGTGCGACTGCACGTCCAAAACTCCAACGTTTTATCGTTGGAAAAGATTGTAAAAGAACTTTTCCAATGAAAATTGTTGCATGTGTGTACCCAGCCTTACAGATAGCCAAAAAAAAATCATTGGTATTAATTAAACTGACCTGAGAGACACAAATTGCTCATTTCGTATGGAACCCCTAGCAATCTCTGTAGGAACCCTGGTTAAGAAACAATGATTTGGACGAACTGCATGGTGGTTAAAATGCAAGGTCCACTTACACTCTCTGGGCCCATTCTTAAATAAATCACCTTCAATTAGTAGGTGTAAAGTTTTAGAAATAAAAAGTTAGAACTTATCCAGTCTTCTTTGACTAGGATGAAAGCACACACCCTCTGTCTCGTTCCTGGGGAATCCAGAATAGCAGAAATTTTACTTTTACAAATTAGAAAAGAGAACATTACAGTTTATACCTGTCAGCTCAATATTATGTAAATATAAAAGTAATGGTTCAACAAAGTGTCATTAAACAGCAGCAGAAAAGAAAAATTAATTAAGGTAATTTGGTAGGGGATTGTAAAATAAAGATTACTACTAACATTTGACTGAGAAAGGAACTGTCGGTCCAAGTTAGTGAAGCAACCCATACACACCAAGATGAGTTTAAAAGGAAATTAAAGGAATTAAAAAGAAGGAGAGAGAAGAACAACGGAATCCCAACTCAACGACATGAAGGGGAACCAATGGAAATGGAGGATGTTGTTGACTGGGGAATCTCAAATTGTCCACCCAGACATCATGGACAGCAACCTGTGGTCAAAGGATGAAGGGAGGAATTTAATAACTAAGGGGACCATACAGAAGTTAATTTAGGCAAGGTTCTACCATAAAGTTTTAATATCTCCACAAACTTGGACAATAAAATTCCAGCAATACCATTTTTTTGCGGCTGATAGCCCTTTCTAACGATGTAGAATACTCCCAGTAGACTCTGCATTACCACCACTCACGAGCTGTGTGATTAGTTTTTTTTTCTTCTTAGAATGTTAACAGGAAAAAGCAGTAGTTGACTGTTGGCAGCAAAAGAGACATTTATGTAGATTATAAACATAATAATCTATCACCCCTGAAAATATATAGCACAAGAGAACAAAAGATATCAAGTAGCGCCCATAACTGTAACCACGTACATGGCAGGAAGAGATCAAAGACATGTTAATGTTTGCTACGTGAGGAAAACTAGTGAAACCACTTTGCAGGGAAGAGTCCAAAGTAAAGAGAGGGTAATGTGTTTATCCTTGTTTTGTTTAAGTGGCTAGAGTAGGGTGGCAGCCAGCACCTCCGGAGAGAGAGTGGCACCAGAGTGAGTTCCCTGCCGCTCAGAGAGGATGGCTTTCCAACAACTGCTTGGTGCCATTACTTTATAATGAAATGTTCTAATTATAGTCAGACAAGCCCCACATGAATGAAGGATGTTCTTTGGCAAATTAGGCTTTTTAAAATATTAATAGAATATAAAAAAATATCAAGTCAAAAATTCTGCAGTGCTCATTTCTGCTGTCCAACACAAAAGATGTAATTAAACTGATTTAATGTTTTAAGTTAAAATAGAGTTTTTTTTGCATACATGTGCAACTGAGAAGAAGAAAGAAGAAAGAGGCATAAAAGAAGTAAAGGAACACTGTAAAATAGGAAGTAAGGCACTATAGAGATACTGCCGTGACATTACATCACAGCAAAAGGTGGTTCTGCTAAACTGTCTGACTTAGGACATATTGGGCCTGATTTATTAAAGCCCTCCGTGACTTAAGAAGAGTCTACCATGGGAGGAATGTTTCTGGTACATATCTAAAAAAATGCTAATTTAATCTAATAGCAAACGATTTGTACAAAATATTTTCCAGGTTTTATGATACTCTTACTTTTCCAGCTCTGGAGAGGTTTAACCAATCAGGCCCATTGCTTCTAAATTGAAAGCAGGTTTACCTGGAGATTGCTTAATCCTTTATAAAGGTACAGCAACCCTCAGGATGCATAGACGTTCTGCAAGCAACTGAAGACCCCAGTGTGTGTCTGTACTAATTCTGTTGTTAGCATCAGTAACCACAATGTTTCATTGTTTGTTTCAAGCTTTGAAAGCAATGTGCATGCCCCACATCCCCTACCATCCATTATTTTTTGTGGGAATTGGAGCTTTGCCATCCTTACCCATTTCAGATCATCTAGTGGGTGATCATTGCTGTGAGGGGATTTTTCTTGAGGAAGGGGTATTTTTGCTAAGAAGTATATTTAATTGACCCTCTATGGCAGGCTGTGCATACCCTGCACTTTACATACTCTGCACTCTAAGGCGTCTATAAATATTTTCACCCAGGATTCACTAATCTTTTATCCAGAATTTACACATTTTTCCATTTAATGTCATTAAAAAATGTATGAATTAGTAAAAATGTGTACATTTTGGGTAAAAAGTGGATGAATCTTGGGTGACAACATTTATAAATAAAACCTTAAACCTTGCCGTTTTTAACTGTTAGTCCAACTACATTTGGCTTGAAATTAGGTAATTTAACTACTTTGCTGCTCCCTGTTTTTGCTGGAGGCTTAACACAAAGAAAAATGCTTCCTTTAGGCCACCTCCAGAGACATGGAGCTTGTTTTATTAAAGCTGTCCAATGCTGGAGAAGATACACTTTCATCAACGAATCTGGGTGATCAAGCAAACCTGGGTCATTTGCTTTTTGCTAGCAAATGTTTTTAATCCTGGAAAAAGATCAATTCCAGTTTTGCTGGATCGCCCAGCTTTACTGATCAAAATGTATCCTCTCTAGCTTTGGAGAGCTTTAATAAATCAGGCCCATGGTGCAGAATAAGGCATGATAATTTAGTAATAGGGAAATGGTCAGATACAGAAAGACCACGGATAGTACTGCTGACTAACTATCTGTCCTCTGCCAGCCTGTCAACCCGATAGAAAAGTTTGTAGGATGCAAAGAAGTGATATGTGCTGGGGCAAGAACTGGGCATGGCTATAGTAAAAAAAAAGCCTTAAAGCAGTACTGTGCAACATTTAAATTCCGTTAACAGAGAATTCTGTGTATTTAGTAAATAAAACAAATAGTCCCATGCAATGTTCATATGAAAATATTGTCAACATGTCCTTGTTTCAATTGGGGTAGTTATATCCTAGCAAGTGTAAATGTATGGTGTGATGTGACAGCTATTCTGCATAGAACAGGTTTAGTAGATGTTAACATGGTACATTCACATTTTCACTTCTAACATGTCATGTAGGTGTACAATTATCTTTCCCAAAACGAAAATGAAATGGGACACCACATTCATTTAAGACTAAGAATTTTATTGTAACAGATTCAAAAACTAAAAAAAACACATGTGGTAGGAGGTGAAGGAAAAACTAAGATTCAGCTATGAAATTCATGACTGCAGCAAGTTTAAAGCAAACCAGTGGCTGGATAAACATTGAAAACCAGTGTCAGGGTGACATTGTATCACCTGCTGCCTGCATGCACATTAATGCCAGAAAACCTGAAGCCCCAAAAAACCTAATACTTTCTAATAGAGAAACAGTGATCAGATATTTTATAGCCATACTGTGGCTCAATGATTTCCTTTTTACTTTATCCATATTATATAGTCTGATGGGTAGCTCACTGGCCAATATGTAGGTCGCTTATATACTGTATGGAAGGATTTTGGAAATGTAAGCAGATTAGGTTATGAGACACCCAAACTGCAGAGCATGCTAACTCCACCACCAAACAATAAAGCATATATCAGAGCAAAATGCAAATACAAATACAATACATCTCTGTAATGTATGCACATGTACCCATGGAATAGTCTTTTTAAAGTCCCTGCAAGTACAGGAAAAAAATCTGTTAAACTTCCAGAAATGCACTCAGCCCAAAATGTTCCCATTCTGTTCTGACAAGACAGTGACTAGTGGACTGAAGGGTGTCAGACCTACACAGCTGTCCTTTGGATAAACAACTGAACTCCTTCCAGTCTTGTGATCTCTACAACAGAGAGACTATTTGCTCTGTACCCCAAGGTAAGAACTGAGAGCGCTAAATGGAGTTCTTAAGTTAACATTGGAGGTGTGCACAGGACACAGGACAGCTCTGAATTTCTGACTTTAAGTGTATTGTTGAACCAAAGAAACAGGTAACAAAATGTATAAAAGCCGTATGTTTACCAGGACAAAATAAAGTAAACAATGGAAGTTTATAGTTAGAGTTTATTATTATAATTATTACGCAGTATTTATATAGTGCCAACATATTATGCAGTGCTTTACAAAGTGCCCTTTACGGAGATTCATACACATGTTTATATACACTTTAAACATTCCCTTAATTTAATCACATTCAGCTACTCTTATATGGTGGGGGGTTTATAGTATAGGGCAGAGCTTGAATCTGATTTAGCCTAACATACGCTTTCTAAAATGCACTAAATCCAAAAGGAAAATTGCAGTGACGGTCCCTGCATGTAATGCTCCTATTATTTGTTTTACTTTGATTTCTTTATATTGGGTACCTTCATTCTCTGTGGAGGATGGTTTCCTAAATTCACCAGAATTCACCAGATCATAGAAATCTGCAAAACATGCAGAAGTTTATTAATGGAAAACTGCCAGGAACTCTAGTTCAATTTTTTGATATCCATTAATGGTATCACTTGATGGCTGCCTAGTATAAGTATTCAGGTATTCCTCTAGGAATTTGTTTACTTTGCACATTCCCAGCAATACCCAACTTTATTTTAGCTTTGGGAATTAAATATGTGAACTAATGAACAACAATAAGTGATGCCAAAAATGTTGAGCCACATAAAGTATTTTCCATCATAAAGAAGGTACACCATGTCCTAATCATCTAATGTGGTACAGCAATAGGCAAATTAGTGGGATACCACTGGCAATCTTCAAATTCAGCAAATTAATGTGCTCCAGTTAGAGTAAAGCTGCGTACACACTTGCAAAAATTAGCATTGGAAATGAACGACTAACGACCGACTGTCCGATAATCATTACCAAAAAAAAATGCACAACGACTGACCATCGACGCAGATGAACGAGGATTGGATTGAGCAATGATTGTTCACTATCTATTGTGTGTACAGTCGTTCAGTGATCATGGATTTTTCTGCAGTACACTTTCTCCTTTACACGTCACTTCCCGCATGGTTCAAACGATCATATCTAGCATGTGTACATTATTGGTGGATTATATTTGAACGATCGTATCGTTACAGCATGTACAGAATTGTGCGCAACACCATCGTTCAAAATAGTGGTGCATATTCATTAGTCGTTCATTTTCTAACGATAATTATTGCAAGTGTGTACCTAGCTTTAAGTTTTGTCACCATGCATTGCTCACTCGACTTTGGTAATAAGTACAGATTTTTACTGTTTAGTGCGGCAGTCAATGAGTTACACAGAAGAAATAAAGGAAACACAGTGAATCACTGCCGTCATTTGATATAGTAAGCAAATCTATGTCTTTGCCAAGTTGCCAAGCGTGCGTCTGAAGGGGGATTTGTGTGTGTGAGGAACAAGTAGCTATTAAACTCATTAAAGTGAGGGAACTGAAACAATATACCATGTTTCTTCCTCGTAGTAAAAATGTGGCCTGGAAAAATACAATAAAAGAGTCTTTGTTATTCGAGCTGCTCTAGAATGCTGAAGAAAACAAAAAAAATAAGGACTATCTATATGGGATAACTATTTACATATAGACATCAGAATTATCTGCAGCTTTAAGGTTCTAAATATGGAAGGTTTTTTTGTATGTTTTGTTTAAACTTGATGGACATGTGTAACATAGCACTATGGTAAATATACCTGAAAAGTACTGCTGAATGATTGTGGCATTCACTCTTATACTGCAGCAACTAGCCAACCTGTTCAGACACACACATAATAGCAATGCCTTGACGATCAATACAAAGTATATGGGAAAAAAAATATTCCAGGTGGCTATGGGCTTGTTCACATGGATGGTTTTGATGCAGTACAGTTACTGCTTTATAGATGCAACTGTCCCCAACTCCAAGGGCTTTTGTTCTAGTAGTTGACAAGCAGAGGCATTTGTTCAGGTAGTGGGTTAAATTGACTGTCTACCAGAGGCTGCAAGTAGTGTCGGAAAATACACATTCCACCACCAACGCCTCTCACCGCCTGCCACTGCCTAACATTGGAAATGCCCTTTCATTTCAATAGGCAACATGGACAGTAGGTCAGTCACTGGCGAGTGGTGCAACACACCCCCTTCCCCACTTCTTCCCCCGTAACTTCCGGCTAAAGTCCTGAACTGTCTCTTTAGATCAGTAAGTCCAGAGATATCTCCATCAGACAGATCCTAGTCTATACACTTTGGGTCCGATTTATCAAAGCTCTCTAAGACTGGAGAAGATTATCATGGGAGAACCCGGGTTATCTAGCAAACTTGGAATGCATCTGGTCCAGGATTGAAAACATTTGGCAACTAATAGCAATGATTTTCAAGAAATCCAAATGTGCTTGGTTATCCAGGTTCTTCCATGTAAGTCTAACTTCTCCAGTCTTGGAGACCCTTTCCTTGTTTCCACTATTACCATTAGGATCAGACAACAATCATCTCATGTCAAAAGGGTTTCTTCAGTTCTATTTACATTTACAATTAAGGCTTTGTACGCACGTGCAAAATAATTGTCATTGAAAAGAATCTTTCACCATCCTTTCCAATGACAAATGACTGCACGATGCATAAACGAGTGCTGTACAGATAGCACCGTTCTGCTTTATGGAGAGTGGGGGAAGAACGACCGAACCGAACCATTGCATGCATCTGGAAGCGAACCATTGCATGCATGTACCTAGCCTAAGTGACATATTAGATATCTGGAATAGATTGGTAACAAATTATCCCATTTGGCCTGTAATTGTATCAGCTCCATTTGCATGCTTTTATTCAGTTTATGTTTATATGTGTACATTGAGACAAATTCTGTCCTTTAACATCCTATATATCTAATATAGTTTTTTGATAATTTTTTTTATAATTGTTGTTGGTTTTTTCCCTAAACTGTTCAGTTGGCGTTCTTCATGTTTGCATGAATATAAAATGTTTGCTCTAAATATTAAATTGTACATAAAATACAGTCCGTTTAGGTGAGACTTAAAAATACCTACTTGGCTACGTTAATTGAACTTTTAATTATTAAATTGAGCATGTTTGGAAACTGACTGAGTGAAACTGGTTTGTGTATTTCCAGTAACAAGAATGAAACTAATCACAAGAAACACGAATGCACAGACATATCATCGATGCTTCCATAAAATTTCCTTGTGCTTCCTCATTAGGTCCTTGTCTAATTAAACAACCTGTCCAGTTGAAAGAAGAAGTAAATAATATAAACTTTCTCTGTTTAATTATTGTACATTATCCTTGATTAGTAGAGAGTCACCAGCACAACCTTATATACAAATTATGCAGATCAGTTTTGTGTAAAGTGGACATTCCCATTTACTGTAGTCTTAATCAGCCTATGAGGTGTTTAGGGAGCAGCTTTGTCAACATGTTAGTGGAATCCAAACAAAGCTTCATTGTATGTCTGGAAAAAGCTGGGAATCTTTGGGGATACCCTGCTGCTACAGTTGTGATATGGCACAATACTGCAAGTTCCTAATTTGCTAATTCTCTGGACATTTTACATTGAATGGCAGGTAGAGCTAAGGTTACATCCTGGACCACTTTGTATGTAGAACAAACATTTAGTTTACCAACCTGCTTGAAGTGTACAAACTTAGGCAGATGAAAAGCTATAGGGTCTAACATCTGGCTGAGTTAGTACACACATAAAGTGCAAAAAAACATTGTATTGTGTGCCCTTCACCTTTCTCCTTTGTCCTGTCCAGAAGAACCATGACAGGCAACATTCAGATTAAAGAGTTGTTGTGTCTTTTAACCATGATGCGCAAATAAAAAAATATTTTTTTAGAAATAATAATAAATATATATTAATTAAAGGCAGTTACAATGATGTATACATCTTAGCAAATTGTAATGTTTGTGTAGTGGCCCTTGGAGGCACATTATATATTGCATGCTGAGTTTTTACTTTTGGAACTGATTAGGTGCATGGGGCCTGATTTATTAAAGCTCTCTGAGGCTGGAGATCATACACCTTCAAAAGTCATGCTGAGTGATCTAGCAAACCTGGAATGGATCTGGTCCAGACAAAACAAATAGCAAATTCCTTTTGGGAATTTCATTCCAGGATTGCTCTATCACCCAGCTTCACTGATGAAAGTGTATCCTCTCCAGCCTTGGAGAACTTTATTAAATCAGGCCAATTAAGTCTAAATTGTTGAATCACAGAAGCATGTCTTATGCATTTGTGCAAGATTATACTCTGTATGAAAAACAAATAAAAAAAACAGATAAGAGACAGATACTAATGGGACTGGTTTATTTCTTAAAAATGTATTGGATATCTGCTGATTAATGGTAAAACTTTGTTGTTTTTTAAATGCATATGAATGAAATGTAAGATCTTTTTTTTTTAGCAGGGCTAGACATTTCTGATGCTCTACTTTCAGATATTTATAGCCAGTGCTTAGCATCACATATATTGAGACTTGCCATTAACTCCTAAAACCCTCCCATAAACTTCTATAAACTGTAAATAGCTAAAGCTACACACACATGTTAGATTAGCGGTTGCCAACCTTTCGGACCTCACAGACCACTAAATTCGTAATTTTAAAGCCCGCAGATCATTATTATGAACTTTTTAAAAAAGATAAATACATTTGTAAAATAATGATTTTCCCAATGGTGCCTGATAAGGACTGTGGATGCTCTGATTCATTGATCAGCTCACAGTTTAGTGAAGTATTACTATTGTTATCATTAGTTGCATTATCTTTGGTATTACTAAAAAAATGCTAAATATTTGTTTGCTTTTTCATCACTCATTATGGGTTTATTTCATTCAAATCTAAGACCAAACAAGAAATGATAGTTATCAAAATCAAACTATTTGATGCCATTAAATATAACAGTTAAAGAAATACATCTTACCTAATACATACTTACCTAAAACAACATCTGAGAAATAAATAAAATAAAACAATCGGATGAGAATCAGTATTCGCAGAGTGGGGTGACTGTTGTAATGGTGGAGACAATACTGAAGCGCTCGGCTCAGCAATGGTTGCCTCATACAACTTAGGACTACACTGACGTCACGCTGCGCCCACCTTACAATATAAAGTCGAAAATTGTCATTCAGAATATAGGATTTTATTAGAATAATGTTTTTGTTTTATTATCAATAAAAACATATAAATTGCAAACAATGTCCAAATTTTTCTGTGGCCCACCAAAATTTGTTGGGGAACACTGGTCGTCAACCGCTGTGCTAGATTATCATCACCAAGATGAACAATTTTTATTGTGTCAGACGAAAATCTAGCATGTGTACAGAGGTCCCCTGTCATTTATCAATCTATCCTGGAGGATCACTGAATGACCGAGTGGGGACCACTTGCTCTTCCTTTCCCCATTCCATCTCCATGGAACAGACCAACACTGTGTGCACAATGCTTGCTCATTCTCTTGTCACTGAGAACTATTATGAAAGATTGTTTCCAGTAAATTAAATCAAATGTGTATACTGGGCTTAGAATACACATGTCTTGCCAATATACATGGCAAGTCACATACTCTTAATTTTTTTGGAGCTCCTTTAGCTTTTGATTACAGCACACATTTCTTATGGTATTGTTTCAAAAAACTTGAGGAAAGTCACAATATATTTTTACATCCGGAGTTACATGGATTTTTCACTAAGATATTGCATTGATGATGGGAAAGTCAAACTACTGCAAACTACTACTCCAAAGATCCTCAGTGGGGTCAAGGCCTGGAAAAGCTGGCCACCCATGTGTGAAAAGTCTTTTACAAGCTGAGCCCAATGGATCCTGGTATTGTTATGACATGCCTGGCACTGGCCCATGTCATCTGGGAAGAAAAACTCCACTATTGAAAAAAAACCTGGTCATTCAGTATATTCATACATTAGTCAGCTGACTTCAATTTTTGCTCAATCAAAGTTGTTGAACCCAGGCTTGAGTAACTGAAGCAACTGTAGATTATAATACTGCCCCACAGACTTGTGGACTTTTTTGGGGGGGGGGGGGGGGGGGGGCAAGGCAGTGTGTAGGGTTCAGATAATGGTAAAATCTAGGCATATGATGGCATCATATATTTTTTAACAGTTGACACTACTATCCCCCTCATTGGTGGGGGTAGCCAGCAGTGGGTCCCTGTGCAAAACCCATGTAAGACCTCCCCACCAAACCTAAATATTCTCAGACTATGAAAGGACAAAACAAATCTAGTAATGAATGTCTCCCCTTGTACAATAGGTTTAGACCATTGTTGAGTTATTATGAGCCGATTATCGGGCGAAAACCATTGGAAGTGTGTACCTAGATTTAGACACTGTGTTAATGACATATGACTATGGAAAGTGACATAAATATGGTAAAGCGCTTTGCAATGTGTTGACGCTATATAAATATAAATAATAATTGCACACTTTTTAGTTAAAGTCTTGCTTTTAGAACCTTAAAATATTAAAAGTAAAAGAAAGAGGATTGACTTATGGTACGTTGGTAAAAATTTAGCATTGCTAAAAATGCACATTGCAAAGCCTATTTCATGCCATTATGAAAAGAAATATCATGGAGGTTCTAGTGAATAGTATTATTATCACAGATGTAGATACTTCTCTCTGTAGCTAGTGGTAATGATACTAAAATCTACTTACTCTGGGCCAGAAGTGAACAGCAATTCAGAACTTTGTAGGTGAACACAGACCCTAGCAGGTACCTTCAGTATACCTTTGTAAAGGAACAAGCTATTGACTGGGTTAAATGTTTGACTGATTTTTATGTATCCAAAGCACAGAAGTACAGACTTCTTCATAAATGTTGAATTTTAGTTTGGCCTAATTTGTATTTTAATGTAAAATAGGAGAGGTGGGGGATGAGCCCAAACAGGGATTTGAACACTACTGAACTAGTCTGCCCAGTGGATAACTGATTCTTTGGGTGTTTTATATATATTTGCTATCAGACATCTATTTATCCCATGTAGTGCACATTTCATACAATTCCATGCAGTGCATATTTACATACAATATAGCAATGCTATTTTGCCAATTTACTTGTAGAACAGTTAGGGTACCCATTTTTTGTTTAACTTCCAAACTTCTAAGTCTACAAATTGTGCAGTGGGTCAAAAGTTTGGTGGATTTCTAAAAGAGCAAGTTTCTATAGATGAGTCAATTTATGATGAAAGTATGAATTCATTGTTTTCCATTACTATCTAATTATCCTATTATATAAGTACCCCCCCCCCCCATCTTTCATAGGTTCCAAAATGCATATAATTTTATTATTCCCTTTCGTTATTAAACATGGAATATTAAGTGCCATCATTTCCTATATCTTAGCAGCCAAGCTGTCAATGTCTGGAAACACCTACCATGAAATGCGTCCTACTTCAGCTGATTTGTTTTTGTAAAACAAAACAACAATGTAGACACCGTAGCATGAAATAAACATAATTATCCTATAACTGTGAAATGTTTATTGAAATGTTGCTAAGGGAGAGCGTACGTGCGGAGCTAATAAATAACACCATTGGACTCTAAGATGTGTATGATAACAGCAAAACAATCTAGGCCGTGTGCAGAACATGGTGTGGGCACGCTGTACCTATTCTACAAGACGGGAAGGGAATTGTATTCAGCTGGGAGATTGAGGCTGTTAAGGCTGGGTGGTTTCCTCCACATACACTGTGAGAGGAAGAAGGTGGACAGAATGCAGCAGGGCCCACAGAATAGAATGGCACTCAGAATAGAGGGTGAAATACAGCTGATTGTGTGAAGCATTATCCACTACTCCCTAGGGAGGAATATGAAGGAACAAGAGGAGGTGGGAAGCAAACTGAAGATTGGAATAGATTAAGATCTCTTTTTTTTTTTCCTTGTTCTTACACTGACGACTGCAGCAACGCCTCACCCACTCCCTACCTACTAACTGTCAGCAAGCCAATGCCAGGCACCATGGCCAAGTAATTGCTGATGACATGCACGCTGATTTTTTTTCCCAAATTCGCTTTCCTGTCTTTTTGTAAGAAAAATAAACTAGATCAGCGCCGCAACAAACATGACAGGAAAAATAACAACACTTGTGCAGGACTGATATTGAAACAGCACTGGTTCCCCGCCTTGTACTGCAGAAAACCCCCCAGCCAGCTGCTAAAGGAAAGATTAAATCAAGATTGGCCCCACCAACCCATTTCAAAGGTCAGCATCATAATGCTAGCCACAATAAAATAATACTGCCACACTGCTGAAAACGGAGTCCAGACACAACATTATCATTTAAAAATAATATCAAGTCAATTAAAACTTTAAAAGTTTCAACCTAATACTGATAAAAAAAATTTGCAGTCCAGATTTAAATGTTAATGTTGGCAGGGCTGGTCTTGTTTTGGCTGCGTTCCAATGTTTGGCTCAATATATTTTCATTAAAGGGGTCACTATCTAGAAATTCAAATTATACTTTTAAAACTTTAGATATCTTTGAAGTAAAGATGCCCCTTGCTACTTCCAAGACATTACAAATAGACAGTATCTGAGTTTTTTTATAGTGATGGGTCAACAGGAATGTACAGTACCAGTGCTTAGTGAAATCTCCAACATTGGCCCAGGGTAATTAAAGCTCTCAAAGGCTGGAAAGGATGCACTTTCATCAGTGAAGCTAGGTGTTCCAGCAAACATGGAATTGATCTGGTCAATGATTCAAAACATTTGCTAGCAAATAGCAAATGACTTTGAAGAAATTCATTCCAGGTTTGCTGAATCACCCAGCTTCACTGATGAAAATGTATCAAGGCTGGAGAACTTTAACAAATCAGACTTTATATACATATATATATATATATATATATATATATATATATAGCAGCAGTCCACCTGCAGTAAGTAGTTTGCCTGAGTAACTTGAAGATAAGCATCTTAAAAATGTACCTGAACTCAGGATTTCCCTTTCAAATAGTAAGTATGTGTTTGTACTTCTCTGCATTAGGAGAACAAATACAAATTTTTCATTACAGTTCTCCCATTCATCAGATCATTGGTAACCTGATGGTTGGTCCCTGGCTTGTAAAATGTCTTGCATCAGTGAGATTTGACTATGTCCATTTGAATGTTTAGCTGTACCTATTTTAGTTCCCCTTGTTACATTTCTTTATATTACAATTAAATAGGTAATAAAATCAGGGGATCAGGTTAAGCCAGGGTATATCATAACATAGTTTGGCATCTTTGTACATAATCTTAGGTGAAACATGAAACAGCCAAATCATAAAAAACCATGTTGTTCTGGTTAAGTACTGACGAGATGTTTAATATTAAGATGTGAGTTTCTTAGGCCTTGAAAGCATTTCTCCAGCTAGATTTGATTTTCAAGTCAATGAGTTTCAATAAAATAACTTGATCGGTTTTAACTTGGTGATCAAAATATTTCAATGTGAACAATATAAATGAATAATGTGTTCCCTTTTAAAAGCTTTAAATAACCTGTGACCAATTACATACAATATGATCCCGTTTAGTGGTCATGGCACCTCTGTTGGTTGGCCAAATCCAGGTTCATCTGAGAGAAGGAAGAAGCTAACTAAATTCATACTGACTTCACAGATGTAGCAATAGGAGGAATTTGTAGCAGTATCTCAAAATAGAGGATTTAATACATAATAAACAAAATAAAATAATCTCACTGATAGGTGGCAACATACTTCTCAACACCTGAACTGGAAATTCCTATTCAGACAGATTCAGTAGGAAGAGAAGCAAATCTGCATGTGTTTTTGCAAAGGCTTTTAAAATGTGTTACACTTTAGATCAATACAAGACTGTGAACAAAATTAATGATTACAAACTGAAAGGTCACATAACATCGAATCTGGTCACAAAATGTTTAATAAACACAGGTGTTCCTGTTGCAGAACATGAAGGTAAACCTTACAAGTTAGATATATGATTTAATTGTTATACCTTAGTTAGAAAACCCAAAAACAGAATACATAGGCCAATAAACCATTGATCGGCACCTAATGCTCAGCCAAATACATTTTCCAATATATACTTATTACTATACACAAGATTATCACAATGCCTCTATAAGCATCTATTAGTACAGTTTTTCCCAACTTTTTTTTAACATGGGAGAACCTTTGAAATAACTTTCATGTCTGCAGGGATTCCCTTCTATAATCACTATATCCACAGCTCTCAGTATATTTGTACTGTGTGTATTTCTGTACTATATGGTATACTGCAGTATATTGCTGGCCAGTGAGAAGAATGTTGCCCTTGCAATTAGCCAACATGATCATTGGTGTCAGTTGAATTGCCTATTACTCAAGGAACCCCTGGAAATCTCTGGAGGAACCCTGGTGGAGAAACATTGACCTATCATTTAGTTATTGAATATACTATTGTTGATGAGTTTTTATACAAAACCTATGATGTACTAAAACGTTTTTAAGAAAAAGCATACCTGTATAGAAGAGTCTGAATGCTTACCTTTTCTAAAATATTCAGAATGCATAAATATTTACTACTGTTCTGTCTTTTAACTATGCAATGCACCCCCCTGATGAAGCCTATGGGTAGGCTTGAGACGGTCTTTCAGTTGTATAAGCACACTTAGCTACTCCTTTGTATAGTTGACAGTGATCACCCCCATGACTAATTCAATGGGGTTTGAAATCAATTTATTTTCCATAAATATATATATATATATTTATTTATTTATGTATATGTGTGTGTGTGTGTGTGTGTGTGTGTGTAATTGATTTATTTTTCTATTGTATCCAATTATGTGTAAACAAATGTAATACATGACAAAAGATTCAGGGGGCACCATAACTTGCTTAAAGCAGAATTGTAATTCTAGATTGAAAATTTGCAAGCAGGCAGGTTGGTCTTTATTGCAGCATGACTTGACATACTTACCTGCCTGTTTGCTATCTTCTTTCTTTTTTCAAGGCTGCCAGGACTGTGCACATAGGAAACACACTGTACTACTTTAGTACATCAACCTCTATTCAGTTTTGTAAGCAACCATATTCTTTAAACTCAGAAACATGTGATGCAATTAAATTGATGTAAAACTTGAGCTAACGCAAACTGAATTATTGCACTGCAAATTACAGTTCACTTATATTACTATATGTGGTGAATTCACGTTGCAAACAACACCCAATCACATGTTAGGAAACATTTAGGAAAACATGATTTGATGGCTAATGTCAGCAGAGCTTCCGTTTATTCCTAGGTAATTCACTTTTCTAAGTAAACAGCCTAAACTCTTTTAGTAAATCAACCCCTAAACCTAATTTGTAAAAATCTGACTATAGCACCACCTGTTGGCTGGATAGAAGAGTACATCAAATTTTCAAATTGTATTTTTTTACTCCCAACCTAATAAATAAAAAAAAATACATGTGCAAAATCTTAGTACATTCGCCGTAAGTCGAATCCAAACTATTTAACAGCAGTTGATCTAGTGCTTACAAGCCGCAGCTACTTCTAAATGGAAACAAATTTTGCATTAGCTAGAACTGTAAGGGAAACTGGAGTTCGAGCTTTGGATCTGACATGTAGGGTAAATTCTTCTATGTTTCATTTTAGATTTGATAGGAGGCATCTATTAAAACTGGAAATAACATTTCAGAGGCTTCAGTAAATACATTTAGTGATATCTGAACAAAGAATGGATTTGGCCTATTAATGCTCTGCATTACTACAACCACTAAAAAAAAACAATAAATTGTGTTAGCACCGGTGTGTTGTTTCCTTCCTGCATAGTTAATGTCAGTTCAGTAAGAAACAATGTTTAAACAAGACATAATGTGGCAAATATCACACAATACATTGTTTACATGGTAATAGGTGATGTAATGCTGGTATTGAGAGACTTGTTTCTCCATTAGTATTGTTATGTTCTCTTTTATCTAATATCATTTTACATTCTATTACTGATCCAATGAACACATCCCTCTCCTCATCTGATGATAAGGGTTTTAAATGAGGTTTACAAACAAACTGCCTAAATTTGCTGCCTCCTAAAGATAGAATTATAGTTAAAAACATGGCGTTTGTGATTCAGTCTTTCCCTAGTACTGGCACATCAGTTATTGTTTTTCTCAGTGCCCAGTAACATAGTTTAACTGCCTGTTGATCCTACTAGTAGTTTTTTTTCTTCCTAAATATTAAAAGCTCCATTAGTTATGTGGCAAAATGGAAGCAGCATTGTCACCCAACATTGTTACCCTATAAACAGTAAAGCTTTAAAAAGACTTTAAACTTCTTTTAAGGGTATTCTAAGAAAATATAAAAAAAAAAAATTATATATATATATATATATATATATATATATATATATATATATATATATATATATATATATATAAAGGTTATTAATGGCCGCCTTTAGGCTTATTTTATGACAATTTTCCTGTAACTTACAGAACCATATTTTGACCATTGTATATGTTGGAAAACCATTTGTAGGTTTGCTCACAATCAGTGTAACAATTCTTAGACAGTGTGCATTTTTATTATGCAAATGAGGATATAGTAACATCAGTAACAACAAAATTGTAATACTTTAACGTTTTATGTCATTGTTAGCTGGATTCATAGAAGCATTTTCAAGACTTATGTTGAACTGCACAAGGCCAATGTATAAGGTTTAAAACAGAATCTGAGCTGCCTATGATGAGGCATCTAGCCAGTGTTTGACAATTATTACTGTAATCATCAAGACAAATCATGATGTTTTAGAGGAAAAATGTTTGAATTCTTTATTTCTTCAGTCTGGTCTGTATAGGATACACAGGTGTCAGCTCTTGGCTTTTTCTGATACTATGGGGTTTTCTCTTTCAATATATATTCAGTTAACATACTAATTACTTTAAACTGATCATTTGGAACAGATAATAAGTATTGATTGTACCACCCATCTCTTCTATAACTGATAACAAAAATTAAAACCCCACTTTTCCCAATGATCAGTCTGTCCAACTATCAATGATAAATACGATAAAAAATTTATTTTTGCAGTTTTGATCAATTTTTGCCCCAGTTGACTTTTTTAGTCTTTATTTTTTGTCTAATATTTCAATGTAATATATGTAATGGTTTATGATGAGTTTAAGACATTTTAGGAGGAAGTTTTGTGACTCATGGAAGACCCTACATTGAGAAGGAGTTAAAGACATTTTGTTTAATTTATTATGCAATTTGATAATAACTTGAGCTGAGATATGTAGCATTTCAGCTGTTTCAGCTACAGCACATAGCGATCTGTAAAGCTGAAGGTGGGCATACACTTGGCAGTTCTAAATTAGTTTAAACCACTTCCAATCACAAATTCAAATTAAAGAAATAATCAGTAAATAAGCCATCTATAATCTATAAGTACAGTTACTGTCATCCCACTGAACTGCACGCAATCTCTTTTAATGTTTTATAGGAAAGAAATGAGTCTTCTCTAATGCACAGATGTCTATGTAAGCATGTAAGGTTTTTGTGTGTACACTGTCTATGTGTGGCAATTGGAATTTCTGGATTTTCAGCATATTTTTGGTTGAATAAAATGTACTCAGAGGGGCTGATTTATTAAAGCTCTCCAAGGCTGGAGAGGATACACTTTCATCAGTGAAGCAGGGTAATCCAGCAAACCTGAAATGGATATGGTCCAGGATCCAAGATATTTGTTTAAAAATAGCAAATGACTGGGTCACCCAGCTTCACAGCTGAAAGTGTATCCTCTCCAGTCTTGGAGAGCTTTATTAAATCAGGGTCAGAATATTTAATACAATGGTGTTGTGCTCTTATTTGTCTAGGTATTAAAACTGTTATGTCATTCATGCATCTAAACCACATCTGTAGCACGTAGGTTTTTTTTTCTTCATACACTATTATCTAAATCACTGAATACACTGTGCAACAAAAACAGGTTTGATTAAAATGCTTTTAGTATGAAATAGGTATATAGAAAGATTAGTTTATTTCCTAATTGGGACTTCTCCAATTATTTACTTCTAAAACAACTAAAATAAAAACATAGAACTTTGTCATTTTGTGGGTGAGAACAGATTAAATTACCTTGGTATATTTATGGTTACAAAGTGCAAGCCTAAGGTTATTCTATTGTCCCAACGGAGAGGAAAGAAACCAAATCCTCTCAGAGGCTAATTAAACATGGAAACAATTTGTGTACATGCAGAAAACAAGGCCTG
This sequence comes from Pyxicephalus adspersus, assembly GCF_032062135.1. Taxonomy (NCBI): domain Eukaryota; kingdom Metazoa; phylum Chordata; class Amphibia; order Anura; family Pyxicephalidae; genus Pyxicephalus; species Pyxicephalus adspersus. Next base: position 38,067,283 of record NC_092862.1, read on the forward strand.
TCGTTCTTTGGTGCCAATAATAATACTCTATTTCCTATTTGCACTGTATAATGCGCAGGATGAAAAACAAGTAATACTGTTCTACAATCCCTTGTGATACAGTTACAGAAGTCTTGTAACTTAATAATGTAATAGAGTCTGGATCCCATAGAACAGGTCCAAGGATGGCTATAACTAAATTATAGAGTTCTGGCATAATCTAAGTCTTACTACATAGAAATTAAGCCATAAGCACCAACTAGATGTGTCACTGCTCCAGACACCTTACTTGCTTAGAGTTACTTTCGGGCCACTGGATAAACTTATGTATAAACGATCACACTCCAGAGGGCAATTTAGGAAAGTGATGAACGTTTCCTTGATCAATGATGTAACCTAGCTCAAAGAAATATAAGGTAAAGTTCCTTAATGAAAACCTATTAGGAAAAGGCAGACTGTCATTGTTAGCTTGTCCTTCTTAAAATGCTAGATGGTTGATTCTCAAACTGATTTTTTTGCTTCAATGTGTTACAGATAAGTAATTTTGACTGTTTCAGGTTTTCCTTCTCTGTATAATTCCAGGTTAATGACTAAAAATGTAGTAGGTCAGCTCAAAAGTTCTTTGCTGACTCAAATTAATATCACTTGCTTTGTTACAGAAGTGCCCATCTGGATAGCAAGAAAACCGGACATAGGTTTTAATGATTCCACATAATATCCATATACTACTATATATATCCAATATCTGCACTCGTAGTTTTTCTTAACCACTATTTCAATAAGTAAAATTATAAGCACATTCAACCACTTTATGGACATCTTCAGGTGAATGCATATGAAAACTAGTGATAGAAAAGTTGTTATAAAGACATCATAATGGACAGATAGGAAAAGAAAAGTGGTCACAACTGAATTCCATAGATATCAATTGACAGTCCTCTAATCCAGCTATTTCCATTCCACAATCTGATGTCTGTGGGTCACCAGTAGGTATTAAGAGGTGGAGGAGAGAACTGCTATGTGGAAAAATCTTTCCTTAGCTCTACTGTTTTTGCAATGCAAACATTTATGTTAGGGACTTTTGAGTTGGAATTGTTGGAAACAATTGTGGCAGCCTCTCTAGCCAACAACTAGACTTTTACCTTAAGTTTTTATAAACATATTGCACAGTATATACTTGTGACATGAACACAGAAGCACTTTGAAAACTAGAAAATGTGAAAGCTTAAGAATCAGAACAATGGGAACTGTATTTATGATAGGTCTAATGTTACAGGTCAACATAGAGGCAAAGTTCATTTGCATTACCCACCATTGAAGCAGGTGGAAAAGTAAATGTTGAGGGACATAGTGACATTCCTCACCTGCTACTCCTGAGATGAGAAGTCTGATAAAAGAACAAGTTGATAAAGTTAAATTAGACAAGCCCAGTACCCCCTGCAGTGATAAGCTGCAATGCAGGCATGGTCTACTTATGTGGTCTCCTGTCTAAGCCATGGTCTCCCAAATGTGTATACAGGTTTAAGTAGAATACCTATTTGTCAGAGAGATTATTCTGAACAATGAATGGGCACTGGATAACAAAGTTTTCCTTTGGCACATCTTACTAAAATTAGGTTTCCAGCATTTTAAGTACTGTGATTTTGCCCTGGTTAAAATGGCATTTGTAACATAACTTCATCAAATAAGTGATCAGGTTTCTAATTGCTATGTTATTAAACAATTGCCTTACATGACTTTGATTTCCATACGACAATTTACCATGTGACAGTCCACTTGGTCAGTAGTAAATTGTAATGCATTTATCCAGTTTCAATTTCTGGACATTTGTCCTACAGTTTCAGCTACCCATGGTGGACCAAATGAATATGCTATACACAAATCATGCATGATGTAGCTGGAATCCAGTCCTGATTAGTCTAATCACATATTGTGAACATCGACAAGAGGTGAATGGTGCCTTTGCTTGCCCATAGTCTGAATTAGTGGGTGCTTTCTCGAGTAATAAAATTTAGTGGTAGTATACCAGTGATAGAAAGGTGATCAAGTTTCTCCTCTGAAATTTGGGACATCTCTTAAGCTACGTACACACGTCAGATTTTTATCGCCCGATAATCGTCATCGGCCAATTATCGGGCGAAAATCTGCCGTGTGTACAGTCGGTGTCATCCATCGTCCGGACGACCGACCTGCCGGATCCACGGACGATGGACGACGGCTGATCCTAATGAAAGGGAAGGGGAGAGCGCGCAGCAGGGTGCCGCTCCGTCGCTCTCCCCCTCCCCTCTCCATAGAGCATGAACGGTGCTGTATGTACAGCACCGTTCATGCATCGTGCAGTCCCTTGTCGTTGGAAAGGATCGTGAAAGATCCTTTCCAACGACAAAAATTGGAAGTGTGTACGCAGCTTTATTCTAGCAAGAGGCAAGACTAATAAATGCTTAAACCACGATATCAGTTGTAGTTAAAAACAACTATCTATGGGGCTCTAAATATCCTCTGTACAACTGTTAAAAGCAAAGCTTTCTTACTTGGTTCAGCCTCAAGCTCCAATTCTATCATAAATGATAAGTGATGATTCTTCAGTATTTAAACATCTGCTTAGTGACTGAGAATATTCATTGGAGGTTGAGTAAAAACACAAGATTGACAATTAGGGGTATACTTGTTACCACTTATCAATGATAGAAGGAGGTAGGTAATGGTTCTTCAGGAAGTAGGGAAAGTAGAAGGGATTTTGGCAGCAAACAATGCTATAGTTCATCTAAAACCAACTTTTATTATAATCAACACTTAAAATCTTACACAAAAAGTGGCACACAAAATAGTGTCACACATGACAGTATTGCTCTCAGATTTCAGAAAATAGTATAGTCATACTGTCTCAATGGGTTTCACGGAACTACTGCTTCTTCGGTAGACCATAGCTAATTAGAGAATACTTTGACATAGTTCCAAAAATCTTTACAATCAGTCATGCAAGCTTGTAAAAAATGTTCAAGTGGTCCTTCTCTTACAGCCCAAAAGGTTACTGGTAGGCATTCCCAAAGGGGCATGGGACAGGATCCTTCAGGCAGTCTCCATAATATATGGGCAATACTGCTTATCTAGGGGCAAACAATAGTGTCTGGGGAAGGTTTTGCTGCATTTTTAGCGCAAACACATGATTTTACTCTCATAGAACCGCATTATAGAGCATTGGAACAAAGTCCTATGAACTGTATTTCAAAATGTGTTGACATGCAGTTTTTTATTCAAGTAAATAAAACAAATTGTCAATATTATTCAAAAAGATTTATATTAAAGAGAAAACATAATAAATTTTTTATTACAAAATTTAACATTTAATTCATGATCGTCTCAGACAAAAATTTAGCCCCAGTACAGGGGCCCCTAGATATCATTTAGTTATCCACCATGCTGGATCATTAAACAACTACTTTATTCCCCACAGTGGGGACTAAATGGGGACTAAGTCGCCTGCTAATGATCATTTTCAGTGACAATAACTGAGCATTTGTACATGGTAAAAAAAACACTTAACAATTTTTACCCACAGGAGGAAGTAAAAACCTTTCCTGATTCACAAGCAAAATCTGGATCAAGATATTCCCATAATATCTTGTAATGAATATTGTAATCTAAAAAATATCATCCATAGTTTATTACCAAGAGTTGCTATTATTACGTTAAATATATTTCCTGCAAATTATATAAAATCAAGGTTAGCTTCTCCTAGACCAGTGGAATGGAGCAATGTATTCCATCATTGTCAGTCACTGGGGACTCCTAGTCACTTGCATATTTTGTAGTCATAGGTTGTTATTGTAGGAAATCAGACATTTTAAAGATGCCAGGAAAGGGAAAGTTTCTTTTTTCCAAATCAAGCAAATACAGTGCATTGAGATGTGAGACACACATCTGTTGTAATGATTAACTGGAATAAAATGTCAAGTGATGTAAACAAAAATCTGGGTGTAGAAGTGAAGTCTCTGATCTCCTCATCAAAGAGATATGTTTTATTTACACTTGCTTCAAAACAATACTTGTTGCCCGCCTTTCTTGTAATCTACAAAGACAGTATGCAGTGTGTATTGTGCTTAGATATATCACTCTAGAGGGGGAATCCTGATTTTTTTTTTTTTACTAATCAAATAGGATCTCCATTTAAAAAAGGTCAGTGAAAAATGTGTGCAGTCATGTAAAAAAATGGGATTGCCCTTCTGGAGTGGAGTCATTATTATTTATAATGAGGTTTGTACATACAGTACAGTATTGGAGCCTAGAACAGGCATAAACCATAATGAGGGTTGGAAGATCAAAGCAAAGCCAGCACTTTACTGAGCATTTGTATTTATTGAGCCAATGAGGTCAATGCAATTGCCAACTCTGGGAGCACTTGGTGGATAATGAGAACTTAATTGCACAACTATGTGAATAGACATTGCCTAAAAATAAATTGATATGTGCAGAGAAACCGGACATTAACGGCATATATAAAACTCTTAAAACATTTTATTGGAACATAATATTAAAGAGTAAAGTAGGAGACTTTTTCAGTGCCCTTCTGTGCTCCTTTTTTCAGTGCCCTTCTGTGCTCCTTTCCTGTGTGAACCTGCTTTTGCGCTTGGAAAGTGATACTAGAATTTGATTTTAAGCTGTATCATTATATTTACTAGTGAGTAATAAAGTATATTAAAGACAATTAAAAATGAACTATTAAGCAAATTTTCAGGATTTTGATGTTATATTTGCTGAATTTCAGGTCTTATTAATCTTCATCCTGAAGAAGTGGTGTTACACCACGAAACGCGTCGATTATACACTAGCACTTCTTGTGAGACTTGCTATAATGTTTCAACTATGTATTTATGTTGATACTTTTATGAAGAAGTGGATGTATGTCTGTATATTGTAATATAGTGACACAGTGGTTCCCATTTTGGGGCATTGCAAAAATTCCTACTTTACTTTTTACTTTTTAATAATATGTACCAATAAAATGTTTTAAGAGTTTTATATATGCAGTTAAAGTCCCATTTCTCTGCACATATAAATTTAGTCTACATTAGGGATGTGGCATGTGGGCATTTAAGCTGTCTATACTATTCTCCAGCATATCAAAAAATGTTCATATATGTTGTATATATTAAATAAACAACAATATGCATTATCCAACGTACCACTTTGAATAAAGGTGGCAAGGCCCCAAAAACTTATCAGTCTAATGCCTTATTCCTATTCACCTTAGAGGGGAACCTCAGGGGCTTGTTTGGATTATCTATATATATGTTATTTATTGTTACACAGTAATAAAAGGAGGAAACCCACGCAAACACATGTAGAACCTGCAAACTCCATGCAGATAGTGTCCTGGCTGAGATTCGTACCTGGGACCCAGCGCGGAGTCCCAGGGAGTGCTAACCTTTGTTTTACCCAATTATGTTGATATTATCTTTTGATTTTTTTGTAATAAATGTAAGAGTGTTCACATTGTTTTTCATGAGGCTATTGTCTGTTACAAGAGCAGATAGTAGAGAGGTTTTTATGTATAGGATTATTGACTGTGTGATTGACATACTGACATACAGTATATTGTTGGTTAATATGATTTTCCCCAAAGCACTATGGGATTGAGTAAAAATATCCTTTTTTACCAGTAAACAGTGATAAACTTATGTATCAGTTTCCATCTATCATCAAAAAGACAACATTGACGACGAGTGTATTGGTGATCAAGGTTGAGTATTAATTATTACGCCCTTCGGCCTGGCTGTCGGCATCCCGTGCCTTACTCCACATACACCACCAATGTTTTCCTTAAGAAAACTACTTCTGATCTCCTATATCTGATTGCCACATACATATCACTCAAGGTGAACCACCAACGATTACTACATTTTTTGATACTGATCATTCCTCAGTATCACTTTAATACAAGCAGTTTCCATGATTAAACCTCCACTCCCATACTACTGAACCTCTTAATCCTCAATCCTATTTTTAGATCACTTATTCTGTTCACTACTTATACTATTCCTGATATTTTTGGACAAGTACACTCAAAAATCTCTAATTTGGGGTACAGTGGCGGTGACACTTGACAGATGTTTTTATTCTCACCTTTACATAGTGGTTTGACATTTACTGCTATCTTGAGCAATCCCCTGAGGAAGCTTAACAGCGTAACACCACTAAGCTAATTTGGAAGTTGTTTATGCAATAGTGTTCAGTTGGACTCTGTTAGGAGCTAATTTCGAACACAAAACATTAAAATCATACTTTACACCTTGCCATCAAAAAGCCTGCTCTCCTTTTCCCCTTTTTTCTATACTTTTAAATGTAATCAGACGTGGCAACCTAAAACAAACTGAAACATAGTGAAAGCCCTTCTGGGACTCTTTAACTCTTTGTGTATTATTATTATTCTTTAGTAAAGACTGACAGAAGATACATCCTCAGGTGTGCTGTCAACTGTCATTTTTTTTGCAACACTTGATTCCACAATAACCACTTGGCCTCTTGCGTTCCCTTTGCTGTATGTAGGTATAGTACATGTTAGGTATGGGTGAATATGGGAAGTGTATTTTCTTCAAAATGTGCAAAAACATGATTACAATACTAAGCTCAGTGGTTTTACAATTGACTTGAAAAATTGGCAGGCAGCTCTAAAAATTTATTTTCTTGACCAAGTTCTAACTTTGATTTATGGATCCACTACATGTTTTTTTTTTCTTTTTTTTTTTTTTTTTACTTGAGACAACAACTTTGGAGAAAATACTGCGTTCCGGAGCTTTAAAATTAATTTAAAATGTTGGCAAATGACTTTAAAAACCCATACTGACTATATGGTTAATATTTTTCAAAAAATATTTCACAAATTTATTTTCTAGTCATCAGCTCCAGTTCATCAAAACTGCAAAATTCATGAAAAATCCTAACAGTTAGATCAGCTTAGGGGAAATGGCCTGCCCATCCCTTGTGGGTGTCCACTGTCCAAATCTGTGATATTTGTATATATATAGTAATGTAAAGGCAAATACATTTAAGGTTAACGAGCCCATTTCTAAGCATTGGCCTGGGATTCCACCATCCTGTCTTTAGTGGAAGATAGTACTAATGCCTAATTACTGAAGAGCATTAGGTGCTTTACCATTCCTGGTGCCATGGAGGTGGCCCACAAGGTGAAATTTATCGCTGATCAATTGTAATAGAAGTGAAGGGGGAGAGCGCGCAGCGGGGTGCTACTCCATCGTTCTCCCCCTCCCCTCTCCATAGAGCAGAATGTTGCTGGATGTAGAGCACTCATTCATGCATTGTGCACTCCTTAGTCGTTGGAAAAGATCATGAAAGATCCTTTCCAACCACAATTATTACACGTGTGTACCCAGCTTAATTCTCTTCCTTGGTGAACTAGTAAAGAGGCCCTTTAGACCTTTACACCATTGCTCTCATTGTGTGGAAAATGAACACAACTTAAATGTCCTGGTTCTACATAAGAATATGTGGTCACAGTAACTTGTTCTGGATGATCCAAAGGTGGGATACCAGGAGAAAAAAACACAGACAACCATCAACATTGTTAAGATAGGCTAAGGAGTGCAGAAAGTAGAATGGTTTTCAGTTTGCAGAAACCTCAGGAAACATGGCTTGATATGACTTTACTGGCTCACATGTCATATAATTATTATTATTATTATTATTATTATTAATATTAATAAACAGGATTTATATACCGCCAACATATTGTATTAATGAATTTCCTTATAGTTTTAACAGGACTGATCCTTGGGGAGATATAGTTTAACTTGTCAGCCATTACCACCCAGGAACACCTATCATGCAACTAATATCAATATTGCAAGGGGCAGAACGTGTGCAATTCTCTGCCATGATGGCTGCCAGCTACTATTCTGTTCATCACTGTTGGGCATGTTGTGTGAAAAAAATGAGACATCTCTCCAAAAGCTTCAGTACCTGACGCTAATAGCACCAGTTTCAACTATTCCCATTAATTTCAGGATAAAACATATAACATATAAGATTTTTTTCTTAAACTAGATATATATGCCATGGCTATGAGGAAGTTTCCCATTGCAGAAAGTTGTGCAATAATTGCTGTAATGTGATTTACATCATTCTGGTATCTGGCACATCACAATCAAAGCAGTACATGTCTAAACACAGCCATATTCAATGGAAATGAAATGCTAACATTACACAGTGAAGCCATTGTGTCCGCCTGTGGCCTCTCAGACTGCTGCCATAACTTAACAATGGAATAAGCTGCTCAAATCAGATTGGCCTGATAATGAGATAAGGACACAATGACAGTGAATTGGGGGATATTATAAGATGAGCAATAAACATAGTATTAAGACTACCTGTAACTTTCACTTGTGGTTTAGTTTACTGAAAATGCAAAAAGAGAGTACACAAAAAGGTAGGGACTTGAAGTGTCCTGTACACATAGACATTAACAAAGAATGCTCTGTGTACTTTACTAAAGGTCTCTTGATCCAAATTACGTTTGAAAATCTCATTACCCTGGGTATCCATAGATATCACCTGCTAAGATTTCTAGGAAATGTCAAAAACAAGAGTTAAAAAGGAAAAAAGTGTAATGGTGTCCATAAATTATGTTAAAATTTAGGTTGGCACATTTACCAAGCCAATTTAAATGTATCTCTTGCCACAAACAGGCAGATATTTTCCTAAAATGACTAACGTACTTCCTATATCTTGTAGTGACAAAATCAAAGAATATATATTTACAGCCAAAAAAAATGTATTTCACCTTCAAAGAATACCTAAAGGGGGCTGAGCCTTGCATGCAATCTACTAAATTCCCTAAAGGGTTGTAATTTTGTTTTTTATTTGGCTTTTCATGCAAAATATAAATGCTTAAAGTAGCATTTTAAAACTTTGAGTGAATTAAAAACAAACATCCTGATAGAAACATTTTATGGGGTGTATCTCAAATTACTGTATGTAATAAAGTTAGAGCTATGGTAATTTTTGTCTCCGGAGAAAATAGCTTGTGACAAATGTCATTTGTTGAACGAGCAAACAGGAATAACCGCTGTGCTTTCCCAAGGAAAAGGGTTCAGGGGTTTGTCATTCGCTTGTCCCCCTTCTTCCCCTCTCCATAGAACAGAATGGTTTTGTGTAAGCAGCGCTAATTCGATCATCTGTCCCTGGAAACAATGACAAAAAATCAACAGTAATCTGATGACTATAATACCTGTACAGGGTTTAAGACTTTTGTCGTTGGAGGGGATCTTGAACTTACATACAGCGCCATTCTGCTTTATGGAGAGGGGAGAGGGGAAAGCGTGTGGCACCCCGCTGGATCTCTCCAATTCACTTGCATTACGGTCGTTCCTCATTCATGGATCTGCCAGGACAGATCCATGAACGACATCAGACAAGCTCTGTACACACATCCGATTCTTGTCTAATACTATCCCTGAAGCGATATTCAGGCGAGAATCATCTGACGTCTGTACGTAGCCTAAGAGGTGAATGTCCTGCCTATCTTATCTCACAGATCAAAATACATCAGACAGATCTCCCCAAATACATAACCCCAGTAGTTAATCCGCCACAGGGTAAATTTATTAGGTTTAAATGTCAGCAGTAATGTAATGTAATGTGCTGGTAATTTAAAAGAATAATCTCTTTAAAATGTAGTGCAGCAATATTTATGGTACATGTAGGATAGATTCAACAATTTTATAAATAGAAAGCACAAAATGTAAGATAAAACCAAATTCATGTGCAATAAATACATTTCTTGGTTAGGTAGGGTGCCCATCTAAATGCGGTCTCAGCTACCAATCCAGTAGCAGTTTAATATGGGCTCTGTGTGGGGAGATTCTGGCACGGTCAGTAAATACATATTTAAAAGAAACCCTAAATTCAAATAAATCTTTATCTCTGTGATACAGAAAGGTGGTGATAGAGGCAGATTATGGACGCTTCTTTCACTTATACCAATGACTGATTTCTTCAAACAATTTATAATCGCTAGTTTCTGGGCCTGATTTGGTCTTTCCTTTGGGCCTTGGTCAGTTGGTGTCATTAACAGTCAATGACATTGACCAACCAAGTTTTTTCCAAGGTTTGTCACAATTGTTAAAAAATGTGGTTTGGTTTTTGTAATATGTAATAATGTTATCGTCTAACTTCACTTACTTACAGGAACTTATATTTGTAATTTCTCCTTAAGAATCAGACTTCAGTTTTATAAAAGAGAAAGGTGGTTGAGATCCCCAATGAATATTCAACTGTAAACTAAATTCAAAATATTTGTCAACTAAATTGTTCAAATTAAAATGACTATTAAAGATCAGCTTGAGAGGTGATGGCCTTTTTGACAGGAAGTAATTTTTTGTACTATTTTGTATTGGAACACATTTTCACAAGTGACAGTTTTTTTATTGGTGTAACTTTTTCTGTAATCAATAAAAAATCTTCATATATTTCAATCCCTTGAGGTTACAGCCTCATTATCTTACATATGCCATGAAATATTCCCATTTTGCATTTGATTTATTGGCAGTCAAAACACACAGACCTCCCTTATACTTTTATAGATGGTGATTTTCATTAGGTTCTCCTTACTTTCCTCCAATTACATGTTCAGAGGGACTTCTAGTAAGAAGTCAATTTTAGTGTAATCAGGTGGTAAATTTGAACCAAACTGGAACTTCTAATTTCAGCCACCCTAAGAACTTTTATACTAATTTTTGTTTTCCATTAGAACATGAAAGGAAATATTATTATTTTCTCCAAAAAATATGCATATTAAAAGTAAATGCAGTCTTTTTAAAGTATATTTTCTTTCTTTAAAGTAATTATTCCTAATAAAAGTTAAATTACGTTCAACTGTGTGGAGCCTAACGCTCACCATAATGTGCAAGTATGCACAGCAAGGCATCATTTGCTGTTATGCCCACTCCAACAGTTACAGTTCCAGGCTCCAAATACCACTCCGTCCGCTACCACCAACATCTTTCCTGACATTTCTCGTGGGTCCTGAAAAGCTATTTTGTGTGTGGGACAGCCACTAACAATATTCCAATGTGGCTAGGGCCTGGCTTTAAACTCGGCATGCTAAGAATGAACCATAATGTACACTGCACTGTACACATGCATAGAGAACCATTATTAGAAGCACTTTATAGAGAACCATTATTAGAAGCACTTTATAGAGAACCATTATTAGAAGAACTTTATAGAGAACCACTATTAGAAGAAATTTTGTCGAAAGACATCACATGCCAAGATACATTTGCCAAAAAAATGTATCTCCAAGCAATTTTTTCACTTTAAAACTAAAGTTATTTATTACCCACTGTTACAAACTGTAATTAATATTGAACATTGGCCCAAATAACCATTTAACATTCTTTTTTTATATACACAAAGCAGGCTATTCTTAGTGTCTATGGGGTCATTAACAACTATGTGGCCTGTTTGGGGTGTGTTAATGAGTGCTGTGATGCATGTTAATGTCCTTGTGTGAAGGTTTTCTTTTCATTAAGAATGGACTGCCAACACACCTCAACACACTAATTAATGGACATGCTTCATTGTTGATGCACAACAAGGCAGCATAGCACATGGTACGTTATGTGTGTTTTGATTGGTGACTTGTGTTGTGCTTTTGTAGGTGCTTTTAACAATGAACAGCAAAGCACTGCACATTAGGTTTTGCCTTGGTGTACAGTGACGTAACCTAAGCATGTCAATGGGCCGTTAAAGAAATGGAGATTTCAATATTAAACATAATCCCAATACTAATTCCTGTATGGAATTCCTTTAAACTTTTACTATAGTTAAATACACCATAATCAACATACAGCAACCTGTACCATGTCCACCAGAACTTTTATCTGGGGATCTCTTTGAAAACATTTGAGCACCACTAATCTTACAAATAAAATATTATATAATGTGAAATACTAGAAAACTACTGCAAACCAAATCATATTTTTTTTTTTTGGGTAACCTTAAAGCATACCTAAACTCACAATTTTCACTTTAGAAAAAAGGGTAGAAAACCCCTTTATGTAAAGTAAAAGTTCTGTCTGTGTGTTTGTTTTTTTTTGAGTGCAACACCCTTATCTTAAATAAGAAAAGGGTGCAGCACCGCCCACCAATTCTCGATCACCTAGTTGATCAAGAATGAAGGGGAGCGCAAAACCCCCATTGGCATCTTGGGCATGCGCAGAAGGTCCCTTTTCGTGAAAAGGGAAAAAAATTGCCAATCTCACGCATGTATAGTGAGATTGCCATATTTTTTCCAACCTACGTCACCCAAACTTGCGTCTAGGTCACGTGGGTAGAAGAACTTGGAAGAAAAGGAGAAGATGGCAGCGCCCAGGGGGCTGGATGCCAGTACGATGCGAGACCCGATGGAAGAGACCTCCAGACGGATCGACAGCCCTGGGGGATTAAATGTAAGTGAATTTTTTCGTTGTTTTGGGGGACTTTTGAGTTTAGTTCCTCTTTAATGAAAACTTTTGCTCTCATTATTTTCGCATTCTGAAAGTGAATTGAAAATGTGTCATCTTCATTGTTATTTTCCCAAATTCCTTAACAAGTAATGAAATGGAATGTTAAAATAATTAAGCCAGATTCCCCAGCATAATCATCAGACTTGTACATAGAACCAGCCCTGGCTTCCAGGTCAGACAGGAAGAGAATTGACGTAGTTGGCACTGAGCTCTGCGTAAGTGCTGCAGAAAATATGGTAACCAAGTACACACAGTTGGGTAATCAACGGCTGTGATAAACAGGCTAACGAACAGGTGAGCTAAGACATTTTGCCAGTTTGCTCAGAAATCTCCAGAATGCAATCTATGGAACTGCTATGACATATCATTTAAGCCATGACATGTATTCCTCGATGTTAGCAAGATGTTTCCTTCATGGACAAACTCAAGCAAACCATCAGCAATGAAAACTTGGCAGCCACAATCCACTAGAGACCAATACTGGAAGGGATGTTTCATACAAAGGAGCTTCCATTAATAGTGAGCAATAGAAACAATCTATCATCTATTTAGAGAGAGAAAACAATCTACCTCATATGCTGATACAGTTTCTAAATAACCTCCTAACAGGCATGTGCAAAGGGCAGCGGTCAATAGATGCCAGCCAGCTTTATTCTTTCATCAATTTATAGTCAGAAAAATAAAACTGCTGTTCAGTTGCTATGGGTTAGCACATAACCTTTAAGCTGCACCATGACAGCATCCAGTCCAAAGAGTTTTGGTCTATTTCAAAGAACTCTAAGTAAAACATTAGGGTCAGACATGTGGTGGTGGCAAGTATTCCTGAGCAGCCCACAGATCACTTATATCCCCATGGCCGGTCTACAGGGCTCTGCAGTGTAGGTGTTTGTTAATGTATAGTAATGCCAGAGAACAAAATGTTCCAAAATAAAATTACCCCCATATTAAGCATTTTATTGCCAACATGGCAAACCTGATCAAGCATACACAGGCACGGACAACAATAAACTGGCACTCTCAAGCAACTGGCATGTGACCTGGCCAAAAACAATTATTAGAGTTTAAACTTGGTACAATGTACCATCAGTAAGCCCACATTTCATGGATCATTCCCACGCCACCCACAATTGGATATGGACTGTCTTTCTACTGCTTATATACTGCCCTGTGCTTTTTGTGGGACATTCTGATTATAAAGTATATTTTTCTGACTATAAGTGGATTTGTAACTGCTCTGCATTTACTTTACTACTCTGCTATTGTGCTTTTATATAGGTGCATTTTGTTTGCTTTAAATTAATGGATTTTAATATTAAAATTAAGTTAATAAAGTGTTTATGGTATTGTTCAGTATAGGATATTGAATTAGTTAGGCCTATTTTTAATAGCAACCGGAAACAACATTTACCTGGAATCCCTGTCCTGGATAATGGGGAGTTTACTGTATTTACACTATAGAAAATAAAGTGCAGGGGTCAGAAATAAACAATACACACTGTGTAAAAGTCTAAAGTATGTAATGTAGGTCCTCCTATACAGAGTGCAGTGGTTAGGAGAATGTATCGTACAGCCAAGTCTACTGCAGTGTGAGTGTAGGCCATAAATATATAACATATGACTAAAAGAGTACTACTGCACTGTACAAAGTGTGTTAGTCATACATCATCATACATAGACTTAACTTTATTAGCAATGTGTAGTGAATAAATGGCTAGCCTCCATTGGCAAGTTCCAGCAAATTCCATCAAACAATGCAATATGTTTATAGTGACAACCAAAATAATTCTATAATTCATGTGCAAAGTGTAGCCTAAGGAATATATATTCAAACCTACTTTGTTCCAATATCTTTCAATATTTCTAGATTTATAAACATTTACAACCACTGAGTTGTGTAAACATATTCAACCTTCTAATTTACATATGACAATCAAGGGACTTGTATGCTTTTGTTTGGCATCAAGCAGTACTGCCCATAGTATTTTATTTAAATATTTTATAGTGTTAAAATATAAGTTGAAATTTTTTATTGAGCTAATAATGCTGAAAGTCAATAGATAACCCTCTATTTACAATGCTTGAATAATGAGCTCCATGATTGTGATTAATGTTCCACAAACAGCCCAACATACTTTTCTATACATTTGTTGATTTAAAGCTATTAGGTAAAGTATTCTGTCAAATGCTCATTGTGTGCCATGAAAAGGCAAATTTAGTTTGTGTTTTGTGTGTGTTCAGAGTAAATGTGCAAAGTTGTGCTCCTGAATAGGTATTATGTTCTATCAAAGCTTCATTGTTTGACAGATCTTATACACAACAATACCTCATTGTGAAGAATACAAAGATCAGAGCATAAAATGCCAGTTTTCCTGAGCCCTCTAACATTTTCTCTATATTTCACCACTGCACCTACATGGATTTACCTGCTGCTCGCTCTCTGCACCTGTTAGCATTGCATTTGCTACAGTTTGGATCTAATGGTTTCATATATGGAACTTCACTATGGAGATTGGATTTTTAATAGGGAATTCTTCTGACTTGGAAGCTTGGGACAAGCCTGTATGGAAACAACACACTATTCCGAATTGGATATCTACGGTAGCCAGATGGATTTATTTCAATAGTACAGTACAAGCCTTTGGAATACCATTGAAAATTCTGAAATGGAATATACAAACACAACAGGAAACTCAGCAGGAAATGATGTACTGCGCGTCTCTCCAGTAGGCCAGCTTTAGAATTGTAATGTTGGTTTTTATCACCAGTGTGGTAAAAGTGTCAGAGTGGAGAAAGTGGCTTGCTAATTTTTATGGTGCTTCAATGATTTACTTACCAGGGAGAGTACTATTTCAAAAGGGGGCAGTTGTATTAGGAAGAGGATTTTCCAAAGGGCACACTTTTTATACTGAATACTTTTCCAAAGTTTTATTTATAAATTTGCTGCAACTGTTTGTTAAGCGCAAACACAGGTTCTGTACTGTGTTACAAATTCCCTCTTTATGCAGTTTTGCAGCAGTGGTTTGAAGCTGTGTTTGTTTTAATAATTTTAGGTACCGTGTAAGGCTCGTATTGACATATTTCATGTGTTATGGTTGAAGGCAATGCATTTTTTGCTAACCAGATCATAATAAGCAAGATTTTTGATATTTACTTATAAGACATAGTTAACTTACCACATAAGGCATAATTTATATTTAAAAATATTTAATCTTCCTAGAACATTTTTTTTCGTATTTCCAATTGCCTGAATATATTTTAATATTCAGTTTAGAAGTAAATAAGGTAAGCCAGTTTCACTGCTTGTAAACATTTTTGCTAAAATGTTTTTTGTTTTAAAAATGAGAGTTTGTAGAGAATTACTGACTTTAAAATAGATATTTATAAACACTTTACTGATGGTGTAAAATTCTGATTATGAAAAAGCAAGGATTTTTTAATAGTTATTATTTTTGAACTGATATTTTTTGTTATAAATTGTAATTAAAACATAGACCAGGTTTACAAATAAGTAATTTTGTTTGTAATGTAATTTAGAAAAAAAGGCTCACAGGACTAACACAGGTAAATTAATCATGTTATGTTACTGAATGCTAAATTACTAATACTAATTCTGACTCAAAGGGCCTGATTTAATGAAGCTCTCCAAGGCTGGAGAGGATACACTTTCATCAGTGAAGCCGAGTTATCCAGCAAACCTATAATGGATTTATTCAAAGTCATTTGCTAATCATTAGTCATTAGCAAATGTTTTTCGGGTTTGCTGGATCACCCAGCTTCACTGATAAAAGTGTGTCCTCTCCAGCCATGGAGAGCTTTAATAAATCAGACTCAATATTTTTTTGTGCAATCTAACCGCTATGCTAAAACAGATTGATAATTTTTATTAATATGGTATTTATCAAATATAAACAAATCTTGTAATCATGTATAATTTTAATT
The DNA here is from genome assembly GCF_032062135.1 of Pyxicephalus adspersus. Taxonomy (NCBI): domain Eukaryota; kingdom Metazoa; phylum Chordata; class Amphibia; order Anura; family Pyxicephalidae; genus Pyxicephalus; species Pyxicephalus adspersus. Next base: position 38,083,725 of record NC_092862.1, read on the forward strand.
ATATTCCATGAAATGTTGTTGCCCGAAACCCCACTGTGCTGCATTTTTCCAATGTAAAACACACATACTGCTACCTGTCAAAATCTGCCTGGTGATCCGTTGCTAGACTTTGCCTATGTGTGAATGGTGTGTGAATGTGCATTGCAAAAAGAAAATAGTCAAATGCCAGGAATATTTTTTTTATTGCTAATTGAGCAACAGTTAATAGCAAGTATCACATAAATTCAAAATTGCTTATCTGATATTTCCCCAATCCTGGCATACCTATGTGTACCTTTTATTAGATCCCCCCTTGTTTTTAACTGATGCACTAAAATTGTAGTTCTTGCACACAAGAACATTTTCCTGGACAGTAAAAATATTACCACAAGTTTTTAGTTCATCCAAGGCATCATATAACACCCAAAAGTTTGCAGCAGATATAGGATTGATTTACTAAATACTTTTACCCACAGTTTCAATATACAGAGGTTTGTCAATTCATCGTGACACACAAAACTCATTCTTTTTAAGTCAAAATTTAAATGCCCTAATACTTTGGTGTGGTGAATCTACATCCCCATGTCTGTAGAAGCAACTGACACCCCCTGGCTGGCCATACTTGGTGGACAGTTTAATCTGAAAGGTTTGGAACTTTGTGATCACTGTTCATAACCTGGGGTAAGTTGTCACCAGGAGATATCTATGTACTTGGATCGAAGTGAATTTACTTGTTTTGGTAAACCCGTGTCATGGGCCAAACTCTGCCTGAGTGCTCAACTATCTTCATATGTCCATATAAAAGATTTGCATTTATTATGTGACTATAATGTTATAGTTAAATTTACCAATATAGAAAACATTATAATAGAAAAAAATTAAAATACGTTTATTGAAAAAACGTGCAACTACAGATCCCTAAGTCCAGAGCTGCAAAACACAAAATGTATATTTTTCTAAACGGCACATTTACCAAATGCAAACTTAGAATGTTAGGTCCTCTAATGTAATGACACCTAATTAGTCCAAGACTACCATCAGTAAACCTGATACACAACCAGACAATAGAACAATACATTATTAGGAGAGAGAATACAATCGGAGAGATTCTTGATAATTAATTTATCAGCATATTAGCATTCTCTAATCAACAAAGCATTGTTTTTAAAAAGTAACATGTAAATAAAGTTTAGCTGTATTGTTAGCAAAATCTTGCAGAGTTCCCCAGATTTAAGGTGCATTGTTGCTGCACCACAGGTAGAATCCTAATGATTTGACTTCTTGACACATTTGTGGCAGTGCTTTTAAGAGGATCAGGGACCAACTCATAGCTTCCAATAAACCCAGGACAGAAACCTTTATTTGCAGCGAGGTCCTAACATTATATTAGCTTACAATGCAATGTACATGACATTTTAAATGGGTTGTATCTTAGTGAGATTTACAATACTGTCTAAAGTAAACAATTCTTTGATGTGATTCATTTAGCTGATGAGCTTAGATGATTAAAACACAATGAGGCTGTTACTTGATTAGCCCTATAATATGAGTAGGATGCTGGGATCTGTATTGTATGAATCTTCAGGATCTAGATCAGTCCCAGCATGAAGCAATAATCATAGGACAGGATGTCTTTCTAGCTTGTGCTACCAAACCACACATTACCCGACCTCATTTACAACAGATATGTGTATATGTAATCCTATCAAATATAACATTGGCATTGTTAATCATTTATATAAACATCCTCCTGGGTAGGCAGTTCATTAATAAGGTAAAATACACATTTCCTATTAAGAGAATTTAAAAGTTAAAATTACAAATGTATTTTTTAATTGATAAAGAAAAGTCTTTCTTGGAAGGATCGCTATACAAAAAGAAATATTCATTTGAACACCTATCTTTGAAGCAAAAATATTTAAATTATACAATTTCTAAACTTTATATTCCCTGGTAGAATGTTTTTAATTAGAATGATCATTATGATAGTTTTATAGAGACATAGGCCAGGCATGTTGTGGTTAGACACATCTGTGATAAAGATTCCATAGTGTTTATTTAGTACCCATAATGACTGCATACATATACAGATAAGATTGCATAAACCTTAATTTATATAATTCTGCCCTGTTATGCTATAATCTATCATAACAATATAAAATGCATATCTCATTAAGCTGAAAATTTTTGATTGATTCCTAGGGGCAGACAAAGGAAGGATCAAAGTGTGCACAGGGGCCCTGGACTATACTCAGCAAACAGTCCCCTCGGCAAAGGGGGGCCCAAGCCAGTTCTGCACATGGTATCACTGTTGGCTGCCACTGCCTAAGGGTTAATTTTTTCTACTAATTTATATGCATTTAGGATGTAGAACTGTATGCATTTCACTCTTTCCCAGGATAGCCAGTCTTTTTGACACCTGTCTGACATTAAAATCATTATTCTGGGCTGGATTTTGCAGGTGTCATTACATTACAGCTTTGAAATCAACAGCCATAGGACCCTGGAGCAAACATTACACAGCTTTTCTGAATGAACATGATAAATGTTAATTTATTGGACAAATATGAAAAATATCCATCAAAGGTAGACAAAATAAGCCAATTAAATTTGTCTAGAATTTCTATTTAAGAAAAAACTATCATAAGGGCAGAATATTGCACACCTGCTTGCCATATTTTAGGACTACCAACTGTTCAGTAACCGAAAATTAATCAGAGTAGGTATGGAGTACAAGGGAGTATGGAGGGCCTTTTCTTGTGTGCTAGCACGACATAACATAAATTTCTCCTGATTAGAGGTATTTCCCACATTTTCTAATGTTTCTACAGAAAGTCAATTCAAATGGACGCAATGGGAAAAGGAAAGCAAAAATATTGATGAGGGATAGGTGTTTACTTTCCTAATCTAACAAAAACTGGAAACTAAAAATGTTAAGCTTTTGACAAACATTAAGTAAGATTGGGTTTAGTTTCAGTAAAACCAATAACTCCATATAACAGTTTATCATCAAATACAAGAGAGCAAAACAAAGGATGTTGAAGAAATGAACCTGTAGATTTATTCTGCAAAGAGCGTGAGCACACTTAAAGTTGAGGTTGGATGTATTTGTGCTTGTGTACTAGGCCAGGGGAATCTGCTTCCACTGTACCCAGAAAATCAGTGGTTTTCATGAGCATAATTCCATATTTTTATCACAAAGAAAGTGACTACTCACAACATTATTAAAGAAAAAGAGTTATCCCCTAGGAAGAAAGATTTCCATAAAAGTAGGGATTTGTGTGACACAATATTATCCATAAAATATCCAAAATGTTTATTTTGTAATAAATAATAAAATCAAGGCCAAAATCAAGAAATGTTTTACAAGGACCTTTTAGCCATATCACTTTCATACATTTGGTAATAGATAAAGTACATAATACTTGGTATTACCAAATCTTTATTAAAACAATTACATTATAAAAAACTGCAATTTTCTTAAAAGGAAGTTACAATTGTTAATGCTTCATTTGAAGATTGCTTTATCTCACAGATGTTTTTCCTGAAGAAGCGGATATGGTGTCTGTGAAACGCGTCAAATAATTTTTCTGTTGAGAACCAACCTACTATTGTCTGCTATTTCCAACAAATTTTTTTAAGAAAATTGAAATTTTTATAATGTTGTTAAACAAAGTTAATGTTATAATAGTTGTTTAAACAAAGATTTGTTGTTACAAACAGGTATTAAGGTTGCAAAAACTTAACAAAACTTTGGATAAACTTTGTTGAATTGCAGGCAGCCTAATTTGCACTTAATTCTGTTGCTAATTTACTTGTTATGACATCCAAGGTATATCTACAGAAATGAATAAAGAAAATTGTAGACAGATAGGAAAAACATAACAAGCTCCCTCTTGAAATGAGTCAAAGTTTCAAAATTTTTTCCTGATCATTAAGATTTGTTCTGTTTCACTGGGTTGAATATTTGCCGATCCACCTTATACAATTGTCTTTATTGTGACATTAAAAATAACAAGAGACACATTATTTCCCCCAATGAAGAAAATTGTAAAGAGTCTGGACCCCTTCCCAGTTAACTTCAGCACCAAACACACTCTCCAAAGTCTATAGAGCCCGCACTAACTGACCTTCAGTGAAACCAGCACATTTTTGGGATTTTCTAAAATATCCATCACTTTTTCAGGATGCAGCTGAACAGAAATTACATGAAATCAGACTGTTTGATGTCTGGATGCTGCAGATAAGCACTCATTTTTATTGTTTAACAGAAAATTGAATCCTGGCAAACACCTTCTAAATATGTTTGGGTAATTAGTTGCTGCACACCCAAGTGTTTTTTTTTTGTTTTGTTTTTTTTTTTTAGTTTCTTTTTTTTTGGAAATGGCAGATTCTCTTAATTGGTTTAAAATAATAAAATAGAAACCAGCTGTAGGATACAGATATGTACTATATATAGTTTTCCCTGAACCAATTGACCTAACCTGAGCTCAGCTACAAAACTACTAAAGAGTTCCTCCTCCACCCTGTGGTTAAATGGTGAACTGCATTGTATTGCAAACTACGAACAATAGCAGTATTAGGGGATGGGGTCAACAGAAAGTGCAAAGTTGAACAATGTTTTGTGTATTGACTTATTGGAGAGGTTTTGCAGGTATTGAAAACTTCTAAATTAACTTATTACGTTTTAGGCAGCCTCCAACTTTCAAACAAAAAATGCACTTTTTATTTTTTTTATTAAAATGTAGCTTCAAATGCTCTATCCAGAAAATGTCCTTGGTCAATACAGAAATGTTCCCTACACTTATTGTGTATCAAAACAACAATAGCTCCCTGAATAAGGTAACAACTCATAGTATGGTCATAATATGACAATAATATCTTTAAATTGTATATCTATGAGGTCAACCACTGGTAGTCCATGAGAAAGTTTTAGTGGTCTACAGAAAAATGTGGACATTATTTGCAATTTTTATCTTTTATTTAAAAATAAAACAAAAATATTTTTCTAATAAATTCTTATATTCTGAATGACAATTTTCTCCTTTATATTGCACTAAATTCATAAATGTACTAGAGACAGAAAAGCAAGGGAGGCGCAGCGTGACGTCAGTGTAGTGTTAAGTTGTATGAGGCAATTGTTACCGAGCTGTACGCTTCAGTATTATTTCCACCATTACAAAAGTCACCCTGCTCTGCGAATATGGATTCTGTTCTGATTGTTTTATTTTGTTTGTTTTTTTCAGATGCTGTTTTAGGTAAGTATGGCCTTAACTGTGTTTTTCTTTAACTGGTATATTTAATGACATCAAATAGTTTGACTATGATAATTATCTTTTCTTGTTTAGTCTTAAGGTGCGTACACACTTCCAATTTTTATCGTTCCAATCGAACGACGAACGATCGATTGGGCAAAAAATCGTTCGTAAAAAAGTAACCAACGACGCCGACCAACGAGGAAAGTCGCTGGAAACGAACGACCGGACTGACGGATCGGATTGGACGACGATCGTTGAACATCGTTCGTGTGTACGGTCGTTCGTTGATCGTCCATGTTCAGAGCATGCGTGATGAACGAACGTCCGTTCACTTTCCTGTCGTGCACATAGTTCCTCTATCGTTCAAACGATCGTATCTATTGTGTGTACAATATCTACGAACGATCGTGTCGTTAACTCTATGTGCAGGATCGGTGCTATACGATCGTTCATATATATCGTGCATGAACGTTCGTCGTTCGTTTTCCAACGATAATAATTGGAAGTGTGTACGTAGCTTTAGATTCAAATGAAATAAACTCATAATGAGTGGGAAAAAGCAAACAAATATTTTGCATTTCTTTAGTAATACCAAAGATAATGTAACTAATGAGACTAGTAACAATAGTAATACTTCACTTATCTGTGAGCTGATTCAGAGCCTCCACAGTCCTCGTCAGGCAGCATTAGGAAGATCATTATTTTATAAATGTATTTATTTATTTAAAAAAACTTATATTAATGGTCTGCTAGATTAAAAATTATGAATTTAGTGGTCCGTGAGGTCTGAAAGGTTGGTGACCGCTGCTATTTATTATTATACAAACCTTTTATTTCAGGCCACTTATTGGTGCTCAGTTCCACAAGTTTGGTGCTGCTGTTTTCATCAAGGAACAATCTTAAAGCTCCAAAATTGTAATTAGGTGGCAGGTTGTAAAGCACTTACGTACACACGTCAGATTTTTATCGCCCGATAATCGGCATCGGCCAATTATCGGGCGAAAATCTGCCGTGTGTACAGTCGGTGTCGTCCATCGTCCGGACGACCGACCTGCCGGATCCACGGACGATGGACGACAGCCGATCCTAATGAAAGGGAAGGGGAGAGCGCGCAGCAGGGTGCCGCTCCGTCGCTCTCCCCCTCCCCTCTCCATAGAGCATGAACGGTGCTGTATGTACAGCACCGTTCATGCATCGTGCAGTCCCTTGTCGTTGGAAAGGATCGTGAAAGATCCTTTCCAACGACAAAAATTGGAAGTGTGTACGCAGCTTTAGCTTCCCTGACTTGAAACTTTAACTCACGGCTAGAATACTAAATGCAATTTTCCCATAATGTTAATTTTAAATATATAGTGATTGATACATGAATCAATTCTTTGTGATAAGATATAATTATTTAATGTATAGTTTTCTTCTAAAACGTAGGAAATATTGCATGGTGTAAAGGCAGCTTAAAGCGGAACTAAACTAATAAAAAATCTCACTCACCTTTACTTCCACAGATCCCTCCGGTTTCCTGGATTGGGTCCCTCGCCGCCTTGTCATCCGACTTCTTCCTATGTCACGAAATGAACGAAGCTTGCACTGCGTAGACATGAGATTGGGTGACGTAGCTTGCTGTAAATGGGAAAAAAGAGTGATGATTTCACTGCCTATGTGTGAGATTGGTATTTTCCCCCCTAATTCCAAGCTGATTCTGTACTCAGCCTTAAATAGCTGTAAGGAGCACTAAAAAAAGATTTGAAAGCATATTTTCCTGACCCCTATGGAAAGGTAGTCTAATATTGAACAAAGGATCACTAGCGCAGTTTAGTGAAAATCAATCAAAAAAGAAAGGGTGGGGAGTATGGCAGGACAATTTCTTCTCATTCCTAATTCAATCAAGTGTTGATTAATACAGCATGGTCACTCCCCACATGAGTACTTTATTCCTCTCACTAATAGACTTATATCAGACCACTTTATGTATCATATCTCCAAAGATTCCATTTTGTAACCTTTTCCCAGATGTGTCTACATCTACATTTAAAAAAAATACTGTGAAAAACTTTGTAATATCCTAAAAATCAAACAAAAAACACACTAAAATAACAAAAAACAGCACTGATGTACTATGAAGAATACATTACAGCACCAGGTAAATTCAGCTCACTGATACACCTGAGACATATTATACGGCTTCACCCAGATTTTATGTGGCTTGTGCTACAACTATTTACAGACTTTCAATGAGCATGTTGGTGCTGTGTCTATGTATATATCTTATCCAGCTTTAAAAACCTAAAAACTGAGCCTTGCCTGGCACTGAAAAGCACTGGTTCATATTAAAATGATATAAAAAAATATAGTAGCTACTATGTTAATTTATTTTCATACAGTATATACAAACTCTTAATTGGACAACAATATATAGTCTTCATATTCCAGTACTGGTGACAGTTCCAGATTTTGTATTTTCCATCCCTCTTGTCCCTGTGACAATGGTCACTGGGCCAGGTACAGAAAATAAATCTGTTTTGGCTTTCGATACACTTTACACACAAGGCTACGTACACACAGTAAATTTTCAGCCCTGGAAATGATTATTCATGGTCACTTTGCTCTGGTAATGGCCTCTATTTATTTAGTAAATCAACCACAAAACCAAACTGATTTTTTTTCTGAATTATGCACATAGGCTAGGCTTTTGACCAAAATTAAGGTATTTGTTATACCAGGCCAAAAGGTTAGCTTTTGTCTTACATTTTTTGTATGTATGTTTCTTTTTTCACCACCTGATGTCTAGTGGAAAAATGCCTAGTAATTAGGTCCCTAACTTTAGTCCCCAACCAAGTACCTGGTGATGTCCATCTGGCTTGAGCTAGGCATATGCCCCCATCAGGCCACAGAACGTATTTTCACTTTACGAGAAGGCCTAAGGACACACCCTGTGCACTTCTTTTGTGTGTGTTTGACATGCAAATTTTAATACACTGTTTTGTTTTTTGTGCACTTACTCGGATATAAAACTTATTCCACTCATTTTTAAAGGTGACCTGAAATTCACAAATTAACTGTGTATTTTATTAGTTTATTTTTCAGATGTTGATCTTATTAAAACTGCTGCAGTACACTCTTGGGTATAGCAGTTATAGTCAAAATAGTCAATAATTACTTTGATATTACCCTCATTATCTATCTTCAGGACATTCAGCATAGGAAATTATAAATAGTTTAATGTTTCTGAAGCTATAGGTTTCCAGCCCCCCACCCCTCCTCGTGGACATTTACATATCTTTAAGACCTAATATTGTAATACAAACAGATTCACAACATCCATGGATCTCATTTACATGTTTGATTAAACGTTTGAGAGCTTTTTACATATAGATCACTTATTTTCTGGTAACATTTAGATAGCTTTGCCAATATAAAATGGCTCATTTGGAAACAATGAAGAATACATTACCAATTACTTTCTGCAGTTAAGAAAATCAAGATAAAAAAACTCTTAACCGGATATATCTACACATTTATAATTTCACATGGAGGACCCAGATCAAGAACTAAATCTATAGTTCTTATATTCATTCATGTAAAGTCTTATAAAGTTTATTAAATACTTATAAATTTGAACTTAAACAAATAAAAGAATACATTTATTAATAACATATACAATTGACCTATCCAGTCCAGTCAATACTGTTGTTCAAAAATGTACTTCATAGATAGCATATGGGTTAGATGTCACAGACCTGCGTCTGTTCCCGTTGGGTCAGATGTCAATAGAAAAGGCAGACATTACCAGTGTTTCCATCTGGGTCCCAGAATTTTCTTTTTTAATTCTTTGGGAGTCAGGGTCAGCTGAATTTCATGTTCGCTGGGGAAAGACAGAGTGATGATCCCATCAGTGCGTAGGACCAAACCTGGTCATTGTCCAACCACAGACCAGGTTGGGTCCTAGAGAAGACAGTATTGCTCAGTTGTGGAGTGTGTGATCGGCAAAGAGATCTAAGACGGTGCTGGACCAGTTAGAAATCATGGATTACAAATAACAGTTGTCCCCAACCTTTTGGACGTCACGAACCACTAAATTTACGCACTCCATACTGCACATGCACGGGGTGCCGTGTGTCACTCAAAGGAGAAGAAACTCCAGAATGACATCAAGATACCATAAGCAGCCCACTCTTCCATCGCAGGTCTAAGCCTGCGTCAAAGCACAACCCACCCACCACCCTGAGCCTGCGATCCATACGGGAGACATGGTCTGCGGCTCCGGCCCCCAAGCGGGGTCATTCTCCTGACCACGTGTTTGGGAACCGCTGACAAATAAGGTAGTTCATTATACAAAGAATTATGTTTGCATCAAGAAAAAAAATACATCAAAAAATGTTACCAGAAAAAAAGAATACATGTAATTATGTTGTATATTAATATAAAAAAAAATATCTTTGCTGCCATTCTGTTGAACGTCATTTCAAAACTATTTTGGATTCCTAAAGTTTTATGGAAAAAAAAAGTTCAGGGTGAAATATCAGGATTTATAACATTGTTACAAGAAATGTCACATTTATTTTAGCTAAGAATAGAAGGTATGTCACAAATCTGTTGTGTGACTTAGATGCAGCCTGATGTCTTGGTGACTGCTAAGCATGTGCCAGTACCGAGGGCAGTTTAGGAAAATACAATAGGGACTCTGCCACTTTGAAGATAAGACCTCACAGTTGGCCTAAAACAATAATTTTGTACTTTCTTTCCTGTTTCTAGATTTATTTTAAGTAGAAGTATGAAATGTCAGAGAACTTCATGGCAGCCAGATCAGTTTGTATAAAAATCGACTGCCTGTTTGCAGTATATTAGAGGCTATATTTGACACAGGAAACCACTTAATCATGAATGCTATCAGCACACCACACCCATCTTTGTGAACACCAGCACCAAATATACAATATAACCCTGAACTCTCACTGAATATAGACAAGTCTTCAAAGGGAGGCGAGGGGGGCTCCTTAATGATTGCAGTAAGGTTAGAGATATGCAGATCCAACAGAATTAATTGTTTTTAGCTGTCAACAGTTTACATGTACACATGGAGAAGTTAAGTTCAACTGGCAAGATTACGTTTATGTGACGTTCAATACCCCCTTTCATCTATTAAATCAAATCTTGCGCATTTTTTATATTGGTTGCTGTTAAAAATATATTCACAAGTCTTCGGGACACTAGTAGGTGCGGAGATTAGCTGTAGACAAGGTTGGACAAGGGTGGACAAGGGTACAGGGTGCAGAAGTAAGCTATAGACGGAGCTGAGCTATAGTCAGGGGTGCAGAGATGAGCTGTGAATGGGAGTATATATGTATGGATGTCTTCTAACGTCTGTACACTGCTTTACTTATTACTAACTCCTGCACCCTGTGTTGCTGACCCCTACACTTTATGGCTTTACTCCATTTTAAGCCCTTAGCCCTGTTAGCATAATTTTGCCACATCTACAACATATTTCAGAGTGAGTAGCATGCCTCATAGTCTGCACAAGTACCCATGGGTGCCCTGGAACTTTTTATAGACCTAACACTATCCCTCAGTGATCCTTTTTCCCAATACTTTCCTTTAAATCACATCTCTAAAATCGACCCTCTCTGTAACCCCAACCCACACACTAACCCCCACGTAACCACAACTGTAAAACTAACTCCTCCTGTAACCTCTAACACTAAATCTCAATTCTGGGGAGTGTAGTCCAATTGGGTGATGGTGATGTTTTACATAACTCCAGAGGCTGCATTGATGTTAATTGTGGTTATCAGTTGGCTGGGAGTTTTTATGTAGAAGCTACATTCTCTCTAAACTGGTAATTTGGGACATACACCATAAATTATCTACCTCCCCAACTACAACCCCAAACCACACACAAACTCTCCCCGTAACCCTATCCTTAACCCTCCCTAAACCCCACAACTCTAATACTAACCCAGTAGGATTGTTTTGTAAATGTGAAATTTCTGCCTGGACCACAACGTTATACACATTATAATTTAAAGTCTCTCCCAGCCACTAAGCACTCATTTGATACCATTTGTTTCAGTGTCATTTTCTTATCAATAAACTGAAATATGTGCACATAGGTCACCCCATGCAGTGGCAAACATCTTGTACTGACTGTGACTGAGCACTTTTTAGGCAGTACAAGGCACTGCTCCGTGAAGTTTATTTAACCTTTTGTTACTTTTTCAGCTACATTACCTATATAAGCAAATAGAAATTGACCAAATACAATGACAATCATGAATTATAGGAGCAATCCTATGGGGGTCCCAGGCAAGTTGCTATAGAAGAAACTTTGATGCAAATCTTTGAGGTTGCAGTGCATTTACTGTTTCCTCACACCAGAAAACGCTGCATCTTCCTGCAGAAGCCCCCAACAGAGAAATGGGCTCCAATGCACTATTGATACCATCGCTGCTCACTGCCACCAGCTTTTAAATGTGCAGAAATTGGTTCTTTTTGTTGCAGCACTGCCATGGGAGTCCTCAAGTGGCTGACAAGGTGCAAGCCATGGGCATCCGCACAAAATGATCAATCAAGCAGCAGTAAGGCATAAAAACAAAGAAATAACAATATCTAATCACAATCAGACACACATCAAAATGCCTTAAGGTGCGTACACACTTCCAATTCTTATCGTTCCAATCGAACGACGAACAATCGATTGGGCAAAAAATCGTTCGTAAAAAAGTAACCAACGACGCCGACGAACGAGGAAAGTCGCTGGAAACGAACGACCGGACCGGCGGATCGGATTGGACGACGATCGTTGAGCATCGTTCGTGTGTACGGTCGTTCGTTGATCGTCCATGGTCAGAGCATGCGTGATGAACGAACGTCCGTTCACTTTCCTGTCGTGCACATAGTTCCTCTATCGCTTAAACGATCGTATCTATTGTGTGTACAATATCTACGAACGATCGTGTCGTTACCTCTATGTGCAGTATCGGTGCTATACGATCGTTCATATATATCGTGCAGGAACGTTCGTCGTTCGTTTTCCGACGATAATAATTGGAAGTGTGTATGTAGCTTTATATTTGGTACAAGATATCTTTGTTGCCTTTTACCCTTCGTCCACATAAATGAAGAAATTAGAAAGAATACTTTTGTTCATAATCTCACCATCTGATTGTGCTATTAATCATGTATATACGTATATATATATATATATATATATATATATATATATATAAAAGTTTTTTTTATTGTTCATGGCCAACTATGGGCAGCAATACGCTATGCAGTGTTTTTGCAAAGATGCAAAGATTAGTATAAAGATGCAAAGAGTATAACAAAAATCTATTAAAAAAAGGGGCATTCCTGATCAAAGTTTATATTGTTCTTTGCCCAAACAAATACTGCTAATGTAAATTTTTGGGGAGCACTCCTTAAAAACCAGAAGCAAGTAGGAACACTCACCAGTGGTTTATCATAACACAACTCTGACAAATCTGCCTGGTTCCACTACAGGTAGAGCTCCCATTGGCTGTTGTTTGGAAGTGCTACCGCAGTCTTTGTCAGAACGGTGGTTGGGGTGGGTACATGGTACTTTTTGAATTAAATTGAGTTGTGATGGTGTATCTATATAATTTGATTTACAATGTAAATCATAGTCATGTACTGTATATAATTTGTAGATCTCAATCTTCTCCTGATGAAGTGAACTCTGTTCTACGAAACATGTCAAGCAATGATTGAGAATAATATGTGGAATCATTTTATGTTCTGTTGGATTTAAAATGTTTTTATGTTAGGATCGATTAAAGATTTGATATTTTACATTATTTAGTGTGAATGAGAAATTATTGAATATTTTAAACAAAATTTGCCTTTACCCCCCCCCCCCCATTTTTTCCTTCCTTGTTTTCTACATGGTAGTTATGCCAGGTAAAAAATAATTATTATCACTTATGCATCAACCAATCTAGCCGTTGGAGTAGGGGAGGATTCCAAAATACAGTCTGAAAAAGTAAAGTCTTTTTTTAAAACAATAGTTTATTGGGGAATTAAATAAATTAGACACATTTTTAAAAGCTAATACAAAAATATAAATACGACTTATAGCCTACAAAGTGTAATTTGTCAGTAAGTTTCCAATGAGAATACATTCACATGGCTGAAAATAAAGATCTTTAACTTTTTGTAAAGCTTTGTCAGTTGAATCAATGATATCAGCTTCAAGAATAAACATTGCCCCACCAAGCTTTTACTTTGGAATGATCTTTAACCATGAATGTTGATATACATAGACTATTGGATGACTGGCATGGATCAATCACAAGACATGGGTGCTATTCTGGGAAATGCCACACATATTATACATACCAAAAATATCTTTATAGTGCTCCCAATGGGTTCCTTCCTTCCTGCTGAGATATGTACAGTCTGGCGGGCAAGTGACCTGCAGCATGAATAAAATACTTTTACCTTTCTTTTACAAGCATGTTGTTCATTTACTGCTTACATTGTGAATATTATTTTTCCTGTAATATCTGATAAGCCAGCTGTAAAAGGCATTTGTTAGAGACAATGTAAAGTGCCAATAACTGGATCCTGTTTCCCCAACCAGTGTGTAGATGTTTTTCTTTGCATATGTCAGAACACTAAAGAGTCAATTTACGGAGTTTCATGTTATACTGTAACTGTTTTCTCATTACATGTCATTAAGTATTATCCTCCATGCATACAACATACACGTTTTACAATAAATGAGCAGTCTGTGACTCCCAGGTAAGTATGACAGGTTCCATGGAGCTTTTTGGTCAGGGCGGCAGCTTTCCCCCTGGCCAAAAATGTAAGGGGCGTTCTTGTCACTAACCACCACACTGATATACTATGAGCTGTGGATATAGTCATTATAAAGGGGTTCTCTGGAGACCTGAAAGGTCTATAATTTGATTTTGCCGTAATCCTGCATTGACATGTACAGACTGGATAGCACAAAGCTATGACAAATAATTCATTGTAGCAAATAAGCCTTGTTTAAAGCACAATGTCAAATTTATTAGATCTTAGAACTAGGTGGGTGGATCTCTTGCAAATCTTTCTGGTGCCCCATCTCTGCCTCCACTAGCAAGTCATCGGCCCCTGAAAGCCCTGGAATGACCCCAATTTCTCTGTAGCAGTAAAAGATAACCTCCTGAATACAATGAATGCTGTGGTCAGTTCAGGTTAGTTTAAGTGACATCAATGAACTTTTTGGCTATCTGTAAGGGTGACATTCCTCCCAATGGCCACCAATGAGAGGCATTGTCCCTATGACCCCCATGGTAATCTACTGTGAGCTGTGGATATAGTAAATATAGCAAGTGTTCCCTGAAGACCCACACATTTTTTCAAGGGTTATCCAATGTAAAAAAGGGCCTAATGGGCCCAAGGGTCGCCTTTCCCAATGTCAATACAGGCTTCTATAGACAATTTTTCCTAATATATGTACATTTATTGTCAGAACAAATGTGGATTGGTTAGTTTCTTATGCCCATGCTGACATTGCAGAGCCTACAAACAAAGTACAGTATCTATCTAAGGATATAATTAATCTAAGGATATCTATCTAAAGGATATAATATATTGAGGCGAGCCAATTTCACATCTTTGCAGTTGCAAAACATTGGGCTACAGGTTGGAGTGATGCAGTTGGGAAAAGGGGATATTTTATCTGGCCAATTGGTGTGGATTGAGTCTTTCCAAAAAGCTATCAACTTTTTTTTAAATTTTTATTAATATGTCTTAGCTGAATACACCACAGTAACATAAATGCTAAATTAAAGTATATCAAAACAAAGGAAAGGTAATGACAGTATGAGGTACCTACTCCTCTGACTCCAAAGCCAACACCGGACTGCTGTATGGTACTGCAAAAGGAACAGTTACCCCCTCTTAGTCCTCCTGGCTGCCATATGATGCAGTAATCCTACCCCCAGGGGAGGCATTAGACAAAGTTACCCCCTCATGGATGTGTATTGTATTGAACAGTGTTCTGGTGGAGCAGGAAATGTTAGGGTTTTAGGAAGAGGGCTGAGTGGTGCCAAGCAGTTACCAAGCTCAATTCACAAGCTAACACAACAGGATAAGGTTTCTTATTTCCAAAAAAAGATTAATTCTGTTTTTTTCAGCCAATGATACTTGAAAATCACTTTCACATGACATGGCTAAAGATTCTTATCCTTGTGTTCTTGTAAATTGAACCCTTCTCTTTATCTTTTATTATATAATATATCTTTTTAATATAGCCTTTTCCCAATTACAATATTAATAGGGAACCAATGCAATGTAATGTCAATAAAAATGAAAAACAAAGAAATATAATTTGTATTTCTTTTTACATACACTTTAACTTGCTCAGTAAGCCAGATTCTGATGACCCAACAAGGATTTTGCTCTTAGCTTGGCCTATAACCTTGTTAAATGTGCAACTGGGCGATCGCCACCAGAAGAAAAGTTTCCCTTTAGCACAACTACAGGACTTATTGGGCAACTTGAGGATGATAATGACAACTTTGGTGCAATTATTTCTGAAGCAATAAAAGTTGTTTTACTTGATAGGTCCATGCTTCTGGTCCTGATTTGGAATTCCATTGTAGTATGATACACAGGTATAAAGTTAGGGAATTTTACATTAAAAAATATTGTAAGGGCTGTTCCATACTTGTGATGTGAAACCGCATCCTACTGCTACTGCTGTGCACCTGGGAGCCGCCAACCACATTGCAAGTAACCAGATTTGCATGCAGCTGTGGCTGCAGCCATGGCTTAAATGTTTAAACAACAACCACTCTGAAAAATGCAACATAATCATGCCATGGTCTGCTGCAACCATGTACAGCTGCATGCAGAATATACTTCCTAACCTCTCCTTATCAATGGTATAAGAGAGGTTGGGATATTGGTTGGGCCAGTGGCTGAAAACTGCAGCTCATCACCTGTAAATCTGCACATATTTAGTACAGGACATAATACATGTGACTAAAAAATGACTTAAGGTTTAGGAATAAGGCATTTATCCAGGTAGAACTTAAAGTAGAGAAGTGATCAACACATTGACATGTTTTTACCATTGTCTATATACCTGTTACATTGTCTAAATTCACCTTTCTTTTCAATACATTTTTATTACAATAAGAGAAAACGTACAATTTTCATCATTCTACTTATTCCAGTGACCAGAGTCCAGTGACAAGAGAAACATTTCATAAGCAATCACCTATTTCTATGACAGCTCTCCAAGATGGCACTTCCTTCTACACTGGGGATATTTCTTGTTGTGTCTCTAGGACAGGAAGTGAAGAAACATCTCCCCTGGGGTACATACACAGACACACAGCAAAATATAGTCTGATAAGGATTTAAAAAAAAATTAAACAAAATAAAATCTGTATTACTCTTACGTAAAGAATGTGATATTGCTTGTTGTATGTATGGGCAGCATGGTGGCTCAGTGGTAGCACTCTTGCCTTTGCAGCGCTAGGTCCCAGGTTCGGGTCTCAGCCACTACCTGCAGCTTACAGGTTCTCCCCATGTCTGCATGGGTTTCCTCCCAAAAACATGCAGCAAGGTTAATTGGCTTCCCCTTGAAAATTGACCTTAGACTACAATAATGACATATGACTATGGTAGGGACATTAGATTGTGAGCTCCTTTGAGGGACAGTTAATGACACAACTATCAACTTTGTACAGCGCTGCATAATATGATGGCACTATATAAATACTGTGTAATAATAATATATGTGTTAATATTAATAAACAGGATTTATATAGCACCAACATATTACACAATGCTGTACAATAAATAGGGGTTGCAAATGACAGACACATACAGTCAATGACACAGGAAGAGGAGAAGTCCCTGCCCTTAAGAGCTTATGCCATTAGTCAAAATGTAGTTATTTATGTTGTGTTTTGTCAGTGTATGTGTGTGTACTGAACAGCGTAGTTTTATTCTCCATGTAAGTATGAGATTGCACACATTTTTCTTGCAAGTCATAAATCCAGGTTTCTGGAATGTAAACTTTTATTTTCTAGTCAAGAAAAGTTGGAATTTCCTGCAAGCATGGGAATTAACTCCAAAACAACATTACTGGTGTAATTAGAACAGGTCAAAGTACTTCAGTCGTCACATACATTCACCATATCAATTCATCCTTGGGTGAAGATTTCCAGAATTCAGGAAGATACTTGGAGACCCTTTGAGGAAACTTCAGATTTTTCAACAAATGTTTCCTATCACCATCCATGTAGTTACTCTTATCTTGACATTGGTCTTACAGCAACAAGAGAAGATAAAAGTGTCACAAATCTTTGCTCCAACATGATATATTTTTGACCAATTCCTTTAGAAAAATGAAGGAAAACCTACTTTGTATTTGTCTTTTTAGGAAAACCTATACATAAAACTGTAACAGAAAAACGGGGATACTTCAATGGGCCTGAGTTATTAAAGCTCTGGGGAGGATACACATTCATCAGTGAACCTGAATGATCCTGCAAACCTGGAATGGATTTCCCCAAAGTCATTTGCTATTTGATAGCAAATGTTTTCAATTCTGGACCAGATCCATTCCGGGTTTTACTGGATCACCCAGCTTCACTGATGAAAGTGTATCTTCTTCAGCCTTTGAGAGCTATATATAATCAGGCCACATTTTTGGGGTTACTTCCAAAAAATTGGGGTAATTGAGCTACAGAACCCTCTATATTAAACATAACAATTAAAAACATAAATGTTGTAATGTTTAGGATGATTCACAGCTTTCCAAGCCACTTAACCAGTTTTGATCAGTAAATAGGGCACCACAATTTTAACAACGGATGAAGTGGGCTGTAAAAAATTTCCAACATTTAGGTGAATATAACTGACTACACTTGTACTTACATATACAGTGGGACTAAAATTATCTACACACTTCTAAAGCATTGTGTTTAATGTATAAATTATGTTGATATTATATCAACCCAATCTAAATTGTTCAGCACTTTTCTTAGTGTGGGCCCTTGATCTGTGATATTCAAAAATCTAGAAACTTTTACAATGTTTTGTCTCACCCTGCTGGGGATTTTCAGGAATTACAGCTGGTCTTCAAACTCCTGGTAGTCATAAATAGCAGAATAAAGTGGAAAGTACTCAAGTGATGGATCATGTTTGGGTATCTACATGTAAATCCTTATGCATGAACTCTGAACCAGGAAAGGTCACACTGAAACATCCAACTTGTTGCAGAAAACAACAACAACTGGAAAAGGCAGAGAGGGTTTTAGGCTTGTGTTACTAAAATTAATGATACTAAGTTTTGCTGCTGAAGATTTCCATCACTTTATATCTGATCAATTTTTTTTTTACCGTGACAGTAAGTTAGGATAGAATCAGTCAAATCTGAGCAGAGGTTCTAATCTGTACTTACTCTAAAAACTAAAATTCTAACATATTCCCTCCTCCCACAACATTAAAATTAGAATCAATTGACTGTGTTCTTGCGAGTGTTTGCACCTCAAGCATGATGTTCCCCAAAATATTTTAAGCAGTCCATCCCCTGCTGATGATGTAGTGGATTCCTTGGTTGGACAACCAGCCAGCTCCAAGTAAGGCAACTTCCTTCTCCACTCCTGTGTGGGTGTCCGAAATCTTTAAGGGTGAGGAAGAAATGAGAAATTAACCAGCAAAACAATTATCCTTTATTCTCATTAGAATAAAGATATCACAGGACAATATATTTAGACAGTAGAATAATTCCCCAAAGCATAGCAATGCAAAGTGCAAACAACAAAATTCTTAAATTATATGTAAACCAATCTACATCCCTCTAAACATATATAAGTAAGATGGGGATACTACCAATATGCATTCCATCAATAAATTACAGCGCTCTGGAAATACCTTTATTAACATGTATGTATAGGCAAAACGTATTTGATGTTTTGGTTAAAGGAGGGAAAGAGTAAAACCTGACATATTTTTTTTTTTGCTGTCTGTGTACCATTGGTGATATTAGTCATACACAACCAGAAGTTGGTTGAAACCTCCTAAATTCAGGAGAATCCCCTGTTAGACAGTTGTTCCTAAAACAAGTATACACATCAGAAGATTTCTCCCTATCCTCTATAGGACAACTCAGAAATGATGGGTTTTCTCTTTACTTTCTGTTTTGTAATATTGGTCACCAGAACAAGTAGTAAAAAAAACTTGACAAAAGTCATTTATCAATTTACTTTTTTTCCCACTGCAGTGCTTTGGGCTAAGCGCTAATGGGCCACTGTCAGTAACCATTTGGGGTTCCTTCCATGAATTCCTGCCTCTGAGTACATTGTGCTGTGCAGTAAAACCATATAACTTATTACGTGGGTATGTGGAAGATAATGTGAACGCGGCCAGTTGGGTACCAAAAATGTAGCATGGACACAGGGATGGCAATGCTACAAAGGTAAAATTAGCCTGCAGAATCTTGCCACAAAAAATGAGAACTAACAAGGTATTTACTATCCTGCAGTGTGCCAATGAGGAAATACAATGTTGGTTTATTGACATTTTAAGTACAAGTGATAACAAGCAAAAGTGAATATTGCAAATTTGCCATCACATCATGTTTTCACCATAAATCTTAAAAACAATAGAGGCCATACTCTGTAATATTATCACTATGGCTCTGACGGCTTGTCTTACAAGATTTGGTGATGTCACTAGTATACCATGATGCTCAGTGTTCTCCTTACTGGAGGGAGAGCTGTACCTGAAGAACTTCATTTGGGGAATCTCCCTCCTTCTGCCTCATCCTACCTGTGCATCAGTGCTTTTTGCATCTCTCCGACTGTTCCTCATTTGCTCATAGGTCAGCCTTTTTCAACATTTTTAACATGGGGGAACCCTTAAAAAACTTTCAGATCTTCAGATCCCTGCTATATTTACTATATCCACAGCTCACAGCTCAGTGAAATGCCTCCTACACTTCGGGCCAAAAAGATTGTTGGTATCACCTAATCTGCCCATTGCCCACAAATTGCCCAATATTGCCCAATATTCAATATTTCAACCTCTGGAGGAACTGTAGTTGAGAAACCCTGCCATTGGTAATAATGATGGCTAGTATTGCATTTTTCCTGGTACAGCTTTCAAAATTTAGCTTCCCTTTAGCACACATTGATAAAATTAGTAATAGTTAAATAATCCAAAAGCCGAAATCCCTTCAATTTAATATTTGGGGCAACATTATGAAGCCTCTGAATGTGACAGTCACCAAGTGTCCACTGTAGGTGAATCAATAACTGCACCAAAAAGTGTTCAGTGAACATCATATTCACTGATTTATAAATGAACATCTGAGTGCGTTCAACTGTGTATCTAAAATTGTATAAAGAATAGAATTTCCTTGTAATAAAGTCACAATGCACACATGATGTTACTCTGCATCCATTCTGTACCTTGCAGTCCATGGCACAATGGTGCACTTGACCTGTGGCCCTTTATCTCTTTGTTAGGGTCTTTAGAACTCGTTACCAGGTGTCCTCTTCACTTTGCGCAGAACTCGCAGGCACTCGGGGCCTCTCTGCATTCTCCAGCATTTCCCAGCTTCAGTTTTCCTGGTCCATCAGGAATTTCCTGTGATACAATATCAGAAATCTGTTGTTGCTCAGGAGGAGGTGACTTCACACAGCAAGTGTTCCCTTTCTAAACATTCCCAGTGAGCTGATGTGCGGCTCTGTGTACACACAACTGGGCACAGACTTCAGACAGACAAAAGCCATTTGAAATCATGTCATGGAGAGGAAGTCACTTGACTACATTTTTCTAATTATGTTTACATTGTCTTAGTGTCAGAAATCTCAAGTTTTATATTTGAACTGTTTGTAAGTTTTTTTAACAATACACAGTGACCTTTGGTTCAGTAAAGATGCAGGAGTGGTTTACAATAACTTGTGCTACTGTTCTTCAGGGGACAAGGTGGCAAAATGGTCAGCATTATCGCTCTTGGGTTTACTACTAACCAGGGACACTTCAGAGCTCATTGGTCCTACTTACTCCTACTTTAAAAAACATTTAAAAGAGCCCTTGAAACTCATCTTTTCAGACTTTCCTATCTGTCTTCCTCTGTCTCTTAAACGCACACTACTTACCCCCCTTCTGTATTACCCCTCATAATGTGTGCTGTTTCCCCTTCTCTTAGATTGTAAGCTCTTCTGGGCAGGGTCCTCTTCTACTCCTGTGTCACTGTTTGTATCTGTCGTTTGCATCCCCTATTCCATGTACAGCGCTGTGTAATATGTTGAAGCGATATAAAAACATATTATTAATATTACAAATTTGCTACATACCCCCATGGCCCACAATTTGATAAAAATGGAGCCCGGTGTTTATGCATTGAAGCCCTTTATTTCACTTTTACAGGTTGCATGACTGGGCTCCTTTTCCACCTTTTATTATTTTTAATATTCACCATCAGAGCAAAGTTGGAAAGCACATCCCTGTTTTCTTTTTATTTTACAGCAACAGTATGGTCGTGGTGAGGTCACGTTGCTGTTTATTACAGGAGCCACTATGTGTATTGAAAGTTCTCCCAGGTTTGAATTTAGCTAAAACCCTACTGGTAGGTTAACTGACTTGTGAACCAACCTTACAGTGTAATCCCCTGTAGATTACCGGCAATAGAAATCCTGCCACCTCTGGATTTAGCTCACATTCACCTCTGTATAGCTCTGCCCTACTGAAGTGCAATGTACAATCTCTTAATAAATATGTTCATGCATTCTGCAGAAGGTTTATTTAAAAATAATTATTCTCAACAGCAGTGTACGGGGGTTCACAGATACATAAAAATAGAGTTTATGCAGTAAAGGGCTCCCAAAGCTCTATCCATGATGTACAAGTACATAAATAATTTGTTCACATTATGGCATTGCCCCAACTCACAAAGAATCCTCCTCCAGAGATGTGATATTTGTGATCTCCCCACTCATTGTTGCCTCGGCTTCCATCTTCCCCCAGTCTTTGCTGGGTCAGAAGTCTTTAGTTTATTTTGGTTGGGATGAAATATTTTCATCGCATGCAGAGTAGAATCATTTTGCCCAGGAACATGGGTCGTGTTGAGAATCTACACTGAACCCCACATGTACCATGGCAAGCAGCGAAAATCTCATTAAACAAATTAAGTGAGTTTATGGAGGGGATAAATAGGTTCTTGTTGAATTTAAAACATAAAACATATTAATTTAAATTACCAAAAACAGTGGTTTATTAACACAAGTGAACATTTCACATGGGGTAGTAATCTCTACCTACTTGATTAAAAAAAAAAGTGCATATCACTCAAACGATAATAATCCTGTGCCTGTGAGCCTGGTACCCATACATAATGAGAAGTATATTGCCATTATATACCATCTCATGTGGCTGACATCAAGGTAAGGCTGGAATTCAGCTTTAACTATTTAGGTATCACGTAGATTATGTGATTCAAGAAGTAGCTGTAGTGATGGCCATAAATGGCAACAATCATAGGATGATTGTAACCGACAACCCATAATGTAACCTGGCATTTAATACTTTTTTCATGTTAAGTGCATGCATGCAAAAAAATGTGTAAATGTAACACTTTCAGGTATTTCTTTCTCAAAGTATAACAATGAAACCTATGTTTCTTTCCAGAAGAATATAGCCATTTTTGGGAATCATCCATTTTGGTAATTGTAACATTTACTTCCTGAGGAGGACACAAATACGAATCCTGCAAAGTCCTTGGCTTTGTTCACAAATTTCTGGCATCAACTTTTGCGACATCCACCCACCTTGATACTTGCTGCAAGGTTATAATGTTGTACTCTGACCCCTGGAGAGAGAGGAGACTAAGAAAATGCTTTCTCCTGCCTGCAGCTGACTGATGACATCATCTTAACATAGGTAATGGGACTTGGCTGGGGTGTAGGGGCTGCATAGGTGTAAGCATAATTTACTGCTTTATATTTAGGTACTGTATGTCAGATATGTATTCCTGCAGACTAGCAAAGTTACCGAGAGGTCAACTTTAAGTGGACCTTTTATGTACAACTCCCCCAAGTCATGGTACCTTACCATTTTTGGAAGTCAGACAACAAAGAAATGTTTACATACAACCACACAAGGCACTTGAAATCCGAATCTCATTTACTACTGTTTTGTCGGTTTTCTGGGCCTTGGTAATACTAGAATTCCTCTGAGAGTTGATCACACAGCTAGACATGAATGCTTTGTTTCCTGTTTATTATTATTTTCTTTGAGGAGTGGGGTATTTTACTAGCCGCGTACAATGCCTTCACTACCAGAAGAATAATCATGCCATAACAGGAAAGCCATTTGTCAGGTATGAACAGGATAAACTCATTCAAATGAATATTCTACTGTTTAATAGCAGCTAAAAGTGAGGTGTCTGGAGAAGCTGTGTATGTAGGAAAATGAATGGCTTCCGATGCTTTGGATCCAGAACACGCTTCATTGAATTGAAATGACCTACCAAACAGGTCACAAAGGATGGAAACACGAGCGGTAATAGTCAATAGAGCTCTGTGGATGAATGTCAATACACCGGGCACCTTGACCTTTTATAGCCTATTTAATGTAATTATGTTTACAAGGACAACGAAGAAATAAGAGATTTAACAAAATCAAGATTATAAGTAATAAAAATACAAACCACCCCAAAGTGTCTAAAATGCAAAGCAGCCAAAGCAGATTTATATCACATGTTCTGGAATTGTCCCAAAATCAAGTACTTTTGGAGGGTGGTGGTACCACATTTAGTGAATTACATACCGCTATCATATACGAGAAAAGAATATAAGAGAAAAGCTCAATCTTCTCCTTCTCTCCCTAATTATTCCACATTCTATCACCTGCTTGGGTCATTTTTGGAGAGAATATGATACAGCTAAATCGCGAATTGTTAATGGATGTGGTAGGTTTCTGTCCAACTTGTATCTAGTAGCCAAGAAGAGCATTTTGCAAAAGTGGATCCATGTGGAACCACCTACCTTGGGCCTCTTCTTTTTTTTAATATCTTTTTTATTGAAGGCAAGACAATAGAAAACAAATACAGTAAAAAAAAAAAAAAGAAAACAGTACAAATAAGACATACCGTACAATCAAGTACAAAATACTAAAGAGAAGAAACAGGATGTATCAGGCCACAAAAAGACCCTAACATAAATGGGCCTCTTCTTAGAGAAATAACGATATGTGTTCCAAGAGTAGAACATTTTCTTTGAGACATGGGAATCATACATCGCTATCCTTCCTGAAACCCTTGTAAAACAGATTGTGGCAGCATTCGACCAAACCTCATGGTACACATGTCGCTTACTGGACAATTACCAACCTAAAGTCCCGTAAACTGTCTCCCACCTCATTTCTTTGGTAAATCATAGTAATTTGATACTCTTTCTATATGTACGAGTATGCTGAACCTCTGACTTTGTTAAAAGTAAGGTAAAAGTGTTAAAAAAAGCATACAAACCATAGATTGCTTACAAGCATTTCATGGAATCTTTACAGGTATATACAAATTTTGAGCAACCTTCAATTTTTTATTTTATAGAAACAATGGATTTGGAGCTGGTAACATTTTGCCAACTCTACCTTCAGGCATGCAATAATTGCTTCCATTTCCGCCTCCACAGTGCTGTTTGCTACCATGCTGAGGACCCAGTTCTTTTCAGTTTGCCTCTGCTTTTGAATGAGCAGTCACTAGTGATGTTACAAAGGTGACAGAGAACTATCCTAATTATCATTTACAGTTTCATTGGCTTTATTATTTTATTCTATTCAGGTTTTTGAAAAAACTAGGACCATATAGTCATCATTGAAAGTGTTCTGGTTTTACCCTACCCTTGTCATTGTCATGTCTGACCTGCATGTAAATGTAAGAGAAAGCATGATAAATAAAAAAAGGAAATTTTATACTGAATACTATGAACACACAGTAATCAGAACACATTTTTAATTTGTATGCACTAGGCAGAAAGATACATTTCAGTTTTTTTGAGGTAACCCAATTACTTTACTTTCATATTAGTTTTGACCATTGATGACATTTCAAGTCAAATTCAATATTTTTTAAATGTGCAGCTTTCATTAAAGTGCTACCTACCATTCCTACCCAGTATTTACTTATTGGTATATTAAGACAAAACTTTGTCCCTGACTAACAATTGTGATCCTGTGTTATCATCCCATACACAAACTCTTTATGGAGACTGTCATTGGCCGTTTCAGCACACATTATGCATGCTTTGTTTAGTGTTCTCACCATCTGAAAACACGCACTGAGCACCCAATGAAAAAAACCTGAATATTTATAGCAATTTATGTTTTATGACCAATAAACTTGGAAAATATTTGATTGTGTGGCCAGGTTTGATAATATATTCTCCAAGGGTAAATGCTAGCTAATTAGTATTTATTCATAAATGACATCCAACAATATTCAGATAATTTCCTCCAATTCCTGGCTGTCATGGACCCACCCCGTCTGTGTCTGGACATTGTAGAAGCTTTCTCGCCCTATCAGCATGCTCTTTGTTAGCCCTTGTACCAACTGGCTTATTCCTCTGCTTCTAATTCTGCATTTGTTTGTTTATTATTCCTTTTCATCTTCTTAGGATTCAACTTTTTATTTGCAGCTGTATGCATAGTACATTTTTTTTATGTATGATTGCATTTATGGGCTCAACCAAGATATTGCAGATTAGAGAATTTGTGCTTACAGATCATAGCACAAGGCTGCCAGGAGTCGTCCAGTTTTCATCCGTGTAATATGACATGTATATAGCAATAGGATATCCTTATGTATTAAAATTCAATCTGATTGCACTAATATCACTGCCCACATTTCGCAGGGAAGCACAAGCTGGTATATCAAGAAATTGACCCTTTAAGTTCATTTTGTTTGTTAACAAATACAAGACCATTCTAAGTGTTCTCTTGAGTGAGAATGACCGGATCCCAGGGAACGTGGCTGTTTTGGCTCAACATGTATCTCCAGCACTACAATATCAAGGCCAGGATACAGCTGCCTTTTGAGAACATGCATGTTTAGTGAGCAAGTCATACCCAATCACTACACGTCACCAGACATCTGTTTCCTGTTTTCATTCCTTCTCCCCTATGCTACTATCATGCTTCCCTTTCACCTGTAGGGACCTTTACAGACTGATGACAAATGCTTGGGCTCCCCCTGGAATGTGTTGTTGGAAGAATTCATTGCTCATTCTTAACCCTCTCTAAGAAATGGCCCAAAATATTTATTAAACCTTTCTGAATATACACTGTGCTCTTGACCCGTCGCCTAACAGGGGTTATCCTCAACAAGTGACCCTCTGGAAAGGATTGAACTAGGATGTTTTATTGTTGATCCCAAACAACAATGCCCTAAGTCAGACTTCATCAATCTGCAGCAAATCTGAGGGTGGCCATACAAATGGTGCTACAATAAGACCATGTGAATAACAGGATAATGCACAAAGAGTGGAAAGAAACGTGCAAATATATAACAGGAAAATTTATGCAGCTCTCGTTTCAATGATGCATCCCTAAATTTGTTTACTTTAAGTACCAAGTACCTACATTTGACCTGGTATCAATCTCATTCAATTCCTTGCTATGAAGGTGTACAACAGTGCTTAGGAAAAAACAAAGAGCATGTTGATAAAAGAAAAGTGCACAATTATAGGGAGATGAGATAATTGGGCTCCCGCTTCTTCTTTTACTGCCCATTATTAAAATATACATATGATCAGAATTTCATCAATTTGCTTAGGTAGTTCATATTTAGGGTACTGTATATATCTAAATATAAACAAATAAAAAAGGTAAATTGTTTTATCTGAAAAAAAAGGAAACCTACACTGGCTCAAGTATAAACCTAGGGCATGAAATGCAGCCAACACTGCTAACTCAAAACAGTAAAAAACAGAAATACTAATAAAATTATTGTGAATAAATACCTCCATGGTATTTACCCTTTTTACAGGTTAAAGCATTTTGTACATTTGAGATATCTATAGTGGGTCACTTGGTTCGAAATGATCTTATGTGCAAACTTGTTGGCCTCCAGTTGATTGCACTGTGTCCTAAACTTTGTGTAACAAACTTTATTAAAGTCCCAGATGGCAAGCGTTTGTTATACAGTTTATATGTGGACACCGTACTGCCTACTAGTGTGATCTGAATGGAAACTCCTGAGATCCTTTTATTATTGCCATTTTTAGGTCCCAATCTTGCTTTATACTCGAGAACCTATGGTATGTAAAATCTTTAAAACAAGCCTTTTACTGTGCTTACAATATGGTAGCTTATAGATAGAGCTTAGGAGGAATATGAGGCAGATATCGGAGGAGAAATATTCAAAGGTGGGGCAAAGTATTTCCAGCACATTCACAGTGCAAACTGTGCCACTGACTATATTACAGCCTGACTTTACAGTCTATTACATTTTAGCAGATCAGTATTGCAACGTTTATTCAAATTTATATGTATAGATAATATAATAAAAATTAAGTGACTGGATATGACGTAAAGTGCTTGTAAAATGTGAATAAAATGTGTGTCAATGAATAGAAATGCAAAATATTGCACAAACCACATACAATATACAATGCAAGGTGTGAAAACATTTTCGGTATTCCTCTTGACTAGTGTTGGTCAAATATCTCACTATTCGATTCAACAGCTATTCGATCGAATAGTGAGATATTGTTCAGGTGATTGAATGCCAAATTCGAACACCATTGAAGTCATTGGTGGGAGAATTTGGGTTATTTTTAGGGACTATTAAGGGCTGCAAGAGAAATCAGATTGCTTTTGCAGCCCTTTACTAGTTGTATGTGTTTTTAGATAGAGTTTCTCTATCCAAGAACACAGGGAGTCCTGTGTTCTTGGATAGAGAAACTCTATCCAGGAACACATACTACAGGGCTGCAACAGCGATCCTGATTGTTGTTGCTGTACTGTACTGTACTAGTAGTATGTGTTCTTTGATAGAGTTTCTCTATCCAAGAACAGAAGGGACTAGATATGATGAATGGGGAAACTTGTCCCCATTCAACCTCTAGTGCCCAGGGATCGCCTGCAGTCACATGACCGTGGGAACTGAACTGCAGATGAACTCTACAGTTCCACTACATTCCCCGGGGCACTACAGGTCATCGCACCCTATTCTCAATGATTGCAGACTGCGGCAATCATTGAGAAGATGCCTGGCCCCTTAAGTATTTCTTACTCTGTAACACGTACAGTAATTTGATTTTTCTTGCAGTGGATAAAAGAAAAATGTAACAAATATATCATAATATTTCTGTGCTGGAAAGTGTGTTACAGAGTAAGAGATATCTTGTCATTGTAGGATAAACACAAACACTCAATAAATTGATTTAACTTTAATTTTATTTTTTTTTTACATCCAAATTTTTACAGTTGAATCTCTATTTTTCGGGTTGGGTCTACCTGAATTGGAACAGCCATTTTTCAGGTCGAATATAAGAACAACCCGAATTCGAACACCAACACTACTCTTGACCATTTCAATTCTGCAGATCTAAAATGTCAAAAACTTTATTTAATGAATATACTGCAGCTTACCAGCATTAAGATGTGACTTTTTCACCTGGTGATCCTGCCAGTGACATAACTCCCACCCTAGTGTGACAACTGTGAATATAGTGCATATTTGAACTAGCAGGTTTATCACCCTAAGACTGGAAGTGTTTAATCACTACACCGCACCTAATTTTCACAACATAGATTGCTGATAACATTGCTTAACATAATACAGAACTGCATTTCTGAAAGAATCAAGGGGTATCTTTTCACTTGTTTAAGTTAAACACGTGCAATAATTGTCCTTGGGAAAGATCTTTCATGATCCTTTCCAACGACAAACGACTGCTCGATGCATGAACGAGCGCTGTACATACAGCATCGTTCTGCTCCAGGGAGAGAGAAGGAGAACAATGGATCAGCACCCTGCTGCGCTCTCTCTCCTGCACTTGCGTTACGATCATTCACCGTCCATGTATCCACCAGGACAGACGTTCGGACGATGGACGACAAGCACTGTACACACACAAGATTCTCATCCAATATCAGCCCTGAGCTGATTATCAGGCGAGAACCATTGCACGTGTGTATGTAGCCCTACATTTGTAAAAATGCTTTCAATTGTATAGTTAATAAAACAAGGAAGTTCATTAGGGATTACAAACAAAAAATGTAATAACGACAAGATATGAAATTTCTGCTGTTTTGAACAGCATTAGACAATTTTAGAAAAGCCCCAACAAATAACACTTTTGTTGCAGGGTAGACTTCCTTTATAGCCAGTAGTGTTACTTTTTCCTGCTTCTTCATTTAAAACTTCTGCAGAACCAGAGTACAATAGTGAATACGTTCATAAAACAAAATCCTTACAAATAAGGGAAGCCAATTCATAATCCAAAACTGCTTCTGAAGCATTGTGATAATGAAGAGAAAGCCGCTTGTCAAGTGTTGCTCAGCCAGGATATGGGACAGTTTTGTATTGAAATCACGGAAGGCATATCACGAAGGCATTATTTAATTCAAGGAAAGAGGGTTACAGGGGACTTCCATTTGCCAAAGCATTTTAGAGTGGCCAATTTGTGCTTTTTTTTTTTTTATTTTTTTTTTTTTTATACAAACTTTGTATTGAAAATGTTGTTTTTACAGATTTTATTTCATCTGTTTGAACTGTTGATTCCTCTAGTCCTATGGTTCAAAGCAAAGTCTGAAACTAAAGGTGTCCCCTAGAACACATGTACTAACATGTGCTGACACATCTACATAACCAGCCTACGGTCAACTGTCACCACAGACAGATGCCCCTATTACTTCTGTGGCATTAGATCCACATTCTTGAGCACTTCCATTGACAGGTATTCCTCTGGTGAGGAATGTTCCTATAGAATTGGACAGCAGTAAATAAAATGCAACCAGCTGGTATGGGTAGCCGTTATAAACCACATGCTTTGTTGAAATAAACCCTTTGTGTAAAACTCTTGCAATGCTTAAAAAACCTGACATTTTAACATTCATGTATACCAATTCCAGGCAGATTCAAATCAGTGTTATCCCCGGCCCCTTTCAGCTGGGCACAGCACGCAGCACTTTTTCAAGTAACCACCTGGCTGTTTTTGGATGGTTACTGAAGAGTTGGGTCACAATACAGGAGCTGCCACCCACCTACAATTTCTTCCTATCCGTTGGGTTGAGCACTGCAAACATGTTTAGGTTATGGGGACACAGAGCCATTTTTACTCTCCTGAAAATGCTAGCAGCCTATTTGGCTTGTTGACCCTTTTGTTTTTGCAATACTCAGAGTCTCTGTCCTGGTGACATGGAGTTATTACGCAGATATGGTCTTCTAAATTTTTTGCTCATTTTCATCAATATACATTGGAGTCTTTTAAAATTTAGTTTTGAAAAAAATAAAAGTAAAGCTAGTATTTATAAGAAAAATCACCCCATTTATCATCAGGTATTGAAGACAAGATAACGGAGGACAACAGCCCAACACATAAAAATGAATTAGCAACGGCATCTCTCATATGTGTATCCTTAAGCTACATTTATATATTCAGCATCCGAGTGTAAATCTGAATGTTACTTCAATACAATGGACCTGATTTATTAAAGCTCTCCAGGAGAGGATACACTTTCATCTTTAAAGCTGGGTGATCCAGCAAACCAAGAATGAATCTGGTCTAGGATTAAAAACATTTACTAACAAATACCAAATGACTTTGAAGAAATCCATTCCACGTTTGCTGGATCACCCAGCTTCACTGATAAAAGTGTATCCTCTCCAGCCTTTGAGAGCTTTAATAAATCAGGCCCAATGTGTCCATTATTACAACTGACAACCTAGATGGAATTTGTACATGAAGAGACAGAGAAGGAGTAAACAGAATAAGTATACCCTCTCAGTGTACAGGAAGCAATAACGTGTGTATATATAAAGAAATGTGTAGCTGCATCAACAAATGTAATAGAATACAATAATTTGCTATAGAAAAAAAAACATGTTTATTATATACACTGGACAGAGATGTCATTCCAGTCACCTAAGAACTGTAGTATGCCAGTAATCGTTCATCTGTAGGCTTCAGGATCTTCTTTTCAGCCATATTGACCACCCAGCCAGGAGAAAGGCCAAAGAAGATCTGTCGTGGATCCTTGCGCTGGCACAGCATTTCATACAGTTCATCCTTGGTAATGTCAGGAAGGAAATAACCATATTTCTGAGCGAGCAGCTTCCTGGCTTCAGCAACCTTCAAGGGATCTGCCAAGTAGCCACGGTTTTCAGCACTGGTATAATGTTTCACCAAGTCTTCTGGTGGAAGCATTCGTTTGGGAATAGGTTTACCAAGCATGAAAAATGGAACTGGTTTACACAGAACCTCTGCAATACAGATAAACATGTTTAGCAACAAACTAAGAAATAAAGGGTGTGCAAAAAAAAACACATAAATACAGATATGATGTTTGTTTATAAGAATAATATTAATTATTAATATAACTCAAAAGTAGTAATTGGCCTAATGAAGTGTTCCCTCTACCCAACATTAACAGCAAAGTCCATACAAAATTATTTCAATTTCCATATCAAATGGAACCATACCATATTTCCATATGCTGTCATACAATGTTGAATTACAGTGGATTTATTTTTTTGTTCTTTTACAAGAGTCAAGATTATAAATAACTAATTAAATGTTTTATACTTATATTTATATATACTTATATATACTTATATTTTAAGCCTAATTCTAAGTTGTACATATCTCCCACTAACTGAAGCAGCCTCTCTACATTCCTTTATTTATAGTCATTTTGTTTTTTATGATAATGGTGAGTGGAATGCAGAATATAGCATCCCCTGTACATATAGATTCAGTTCTCTGGAAAATGTACCTGTGGGTCTTGGTTAAATGACACTGGATCAGAAAACAAAAAAATATATTGCTTTTTTCTCAACAAAAAATTGGTTTATTAATGTTAATCAGTGTAAAATATAATGTTCTATCATTAAATATGCTGAAAACTTCCAAGGGGAATAGGTCATTACAACTTTATTGTAGTTTTCATATGCTTGCCTACAACAGCAGCACAGTTTCAACATTTGACATACATTGCAACTTACCAAGGCTTCGTGGATCATAAAAACCAGTTGTTATAACGCCACCATTCTTTTCTATGGCTGCGACTACCAACTCGGATGCCCACTGGACTTCAATGTTAACTTTTGCACAAAACAAATCAGCTCCCTAAAAATATGCAAATATTGACAAAGTATTTTGAATAAATGAAAGACATAAAGCATATGTACACCAGAACAATGACATTCTCTCATATCTCCCTCCTGGTCTGGTAAATATATAACACTGAAAGGGTTTTGTTATATCCGTTATATACATTCAAAATACAATTCACACCAATAGTGACACCACTCAGTCCACACTATCATGTTTGATCTAGCAGGAAACACACCGCTCATAGCAGCATTATCAGGGGTTATCTTGTGCTTTGCATTAGGCAGATCAATCATTTGAACCCTAACTGCAATAGTATGGTATAGTGTTATATATTTGAAATAACATATAATATTAAGATAGACAACACATGGAAATGCATTACTTCACATTGTGGTGCACTGTGTTGGAAAAAAATAGTACAGGTCAAATTTAGATCTGGTGCAGTGGGTTGACAGGTCATTCATTTTGGCTGGCATGCTTTAAAGCAATGCACTGCAGCAGAAAGATGACAACCAAGCCTGAAATCCAATAAGATTATAAATTACCTACACAATCTATGTTGTTTTTCAATGAGAATTAGGCTATGTAGACACATGCAATAACTGTCGTTGAAAACAAACGATTTATGAGCGATCATTCAATAATCGCTAACAAAAAAAAAAAGTGCACAACAACTGGCCAATGAACGAGGATTGTTGCTGGAAACAAAGGACAGTCCTGGCAGATCTGTTTGGCAGACGATCATTCGCTATCTATTGTGTGTACGGTCGTTCAGTAATTGTGGATTGTTCTGCAGTACACTTTCTCCGGTACACGGCACTTCCTGCATCGTTCAAACAATCGTATATAGTGTGTGTACATTATTGGTGGATTATTTTTAAACAATCGTATCGTTAAAGCATGTACAGAATCTTGCACTATACGACTGTTCAAAATATTCGTTTATCTGTCAATTGTTTTCTAACGACAATTATTGCAGATGTGTACTTAACATTAGGAAAGATTCTAAACCAAGCATGTTACTTAAAACAATCTTATACAACAAAAAAAATAATTGGGGGAAAAAAACCAAGAGATTCTTTTTACAATAAACTAGGCCGATACCTCCACCTAGTGGCGAGTCTTCAAATAAAATTTTGAAAGTTTGTTTTGTGCATACTCTATATGTGACACGTGCAGGTTACACTAAAATAAAATAGCCTTTCAATTTTTTTTTAACATATGGCAACCATCAAAATAACTTTCAGGTTTTCAGGGAACCCCTGCCATAATTACTATATCCACAAATCACAGTGTATCGGTGTGATCAATAGAAGAATGCCTTGTGCATGTTTAGTCAGTGGGAAGAATGCCACCCTTTTAGTTAGCCAAAGAGATTACTGGTGTCATCTAAACTGACCTGAGAGGCACAAACTGCTCAATATTTCAGGAACCCTGGTTCTAAAAACTACTGCTAGAGTGCAAGAAATAGGTAATGAAATAAATAAAAAAGCAGAAGCACTGAGAAAGAGTCCAGAGCTGTCAGTTTGGGTAGAAGCAAAATAAAGAGAGGTCAATCTACTGTGTGCAAGCAGGCTGTAAAAAAACTGCACATTATGGCATTAGGTTACCCACAAGAATGTATTATCATTTTAAGCCATATTCCTGGGTTAATTAAGACTCCAATCCCACCACTTCTAACTACTGCCATGAGCAGCATGAACCACTAAGCATGCAGTTCACATCACTGCCTCTTGGGTGTCTACAGCAAGGGCCTCTTCTGAAGGGCCGAGATGATAGTCAAGAGGGGCAGTCAGCTACTGGAATATGCAGGCATCTCTGCAGCAGCGATCAGAAGTCCCCTGGACAGGAAGCAGCACTGTCATTTGTCTTGGATGGTGGATTGAGGCAGGTTTTGCCCTGCAGGAGGGATTAAAGGGGTGCGCATTTTTGACACTGATAAATATTTTTACATAAGTTGCAATTTAATCATTTAAATTAAAAAAATAACTATTAGGGAAAAAAAGTTATAGACTCTTGTTGACACACCTCTTCCACCAATTGTACACCATAATCCCTCTTCAGTGGCTGTATAGTCACTCCTCTCGCATTGACCAGCTGTGTTAAGTCGATTGGTTGTGAAGGATCCACTCTTCCAAGATCAATAAGGTACTGGAGCTTCTTTAGGCTAAGCGGCTGATATTGGCGACGGTTGCTGAATAAAGAAATTCAGAATAGATAAGCCAGTAAGTAAATGCAAATATTTCACCAATGTGTTTTCATCCTCTGGACTTAATGTTTATTTTTTCTCAGCATTGACAAAGTATTTTTGGCCTTTGACATTTTCAAGTTTAGGCTGAGTGATGTTCAGTTCCTATTTTAGTGCCTTTCCGCCTTCCTTCCTTGCAGGTCATGTTTTTTTTTTAGGAGTTTAAAGCGAATCTAAACAAAAAATAAAAAAATTACAATTACCTTAAATCCTGCAGATCCCTTGTTGGCTGTGGTCCTTCGTACGTAACGGTCCTGCATCGTCCTGGAACTCCTGTTTGTCCCGACGCCGAGCGCTGCCATCTTCTGTCTTCTTCTTTGGTCTTCTTTCTGCGTCACCCAATCTGGCACTGCACAGGTGCAAGATCAGGTAATGTAGTCGCTGTGAAGGGGGAGGAAAAAAAAAAAAAAAAGAGAGAGACGATCTCATTGTGCATGTGTGAGATCGGCATCTCTTTCCCCTTGTTAGAAAAATGTCACTTCTGTGCATGTTCGAAATCAGGGCATGCGCAGAAGGACCGGCCAGAGCCTCCACTTTTTTTTTTTTTTTTAAAAAGGGTGTTGCACTTTAAAAAAAAAAAAAACAACATTTTCACTCTATATAGAAGAGTTGTCTACCCTTCTATGTAAAGTAAAAATGTTGAGTTTAGGTACGCTTAAATTATACTCTCTTTTGCTCCCTCCACCTCCCTTTATAAACTTTTATATAGATGCTGATGGAGGGACAAAGAGGAATATTTTGGAGTGTTATTAGAGTGACAGAGTCTGCCGAAATCACATCCAAGTTGATGACACCCAGCAGCAGTCTAAGAACTTTTGGATTTCTATACGGAAGATTTTAGGGGCAGATCCAGACCTGCCTCGGATTTGAGCAATCCTGCATGGCTTCTGGCTGCCGGGCACCTTGCCAGATGCTTGGTCACTCGCACAGCAGCGCTGCTTCTTAAAGAACCAGTGCCTGCATATTTGATAGCAGGTGGCAGTACCGTACCGCTGGCACCAAACCCTTATTCGTTCTCTATGGGGCTGCCATGAATAGAAGCTCTTTGTAGAGTCCCCCCCAAGGCAGCATTTCACTGGCAGGAGGAAACAATAAATGCACAGCAGCCTCACTGCCAATCTGAACATGGCTCTAAGGTAAATATGACAAATAAAATATTTTTAATGCTCATTTTGTTAAAATGAATGATTTACTCACAGGGTCTCTTTATCATTGTAAGAACCTAAAAATTATACCAGCTATAAAATATTCTCTACACATGGATATCAACAGTTATATTCAGAGCTTTCTTTATAATCAGACTATAGATTGTAAGCTCTTCTGGGCAGGGTCCTCCACCTCCTCCTGTGTCACTGTCTGTATCTGTCATTTGCAACCCCTATTAAATGTACAGCGCTGCATAAGTTGTTGGCGCTATATAAATCCTGTTTAATAATAATAATAATGTGAGTTGCTCCATAAGGTTACCAGAGTCAATAATTTAAAGAATGGTTAATGGTACATGCCTGTGTCCTTCGTTGAATCCATACTTTGGGATGGCCAAATAGAATGGCGTCTGGCCACCTTCGAATCCTAGACGAGGTTTATTTCCTCTCTGAGTTTGGCCCTTGTGGCCTCTTCCACTTTTATTGCCACCATGAGCACCACGACCTCGTTTTCTTTCCTTAGAACAAAAAAGAACAAGTCAGCAAAAAGAGAAACATAAATGCAATAAAAGATAGTTTTATACAGCGTATCACTACTACAAGGTTGGAAAATACTAAAGGGTACACAGGCACCCCTACAGAACTGGAAATGTCTGCTTTCGGCCTCACAACAAAGAGCCCAAGTGTTCACATCACATCTTCAGACCATCAGTCTCGGATATACAACAATGGCTGTTATTTGAACTTCTTATGGCCTCCTAAGTGTAAAAAATAACACTGTAATATCCAGGTTGGTAAAGTGGCAGCAAGTATCTGCACTTGCCTTGAAATCAGTTCCTTTATGCCAAGGCAGGACCCCAGATGTATGTAAATCACTGTTTCATTGAAGCAAACCAGTGCTTTAACTGTGCTGGGCAAAGCAACAGGTTCACTTTAATGCCGACCCTACAAATACTTACAACTTACCTTTCACTGCACTGCCTGCAGCTCTATACATGGATCAGCCAGAGGTTGCCCTATATAGACCCAAGTCATGACTTTGTACTTACACATTACTAAGGACTCCGTTACTGCCCCATGTGACAGTCTGAAGCCCCAGAATGAAATCATTAGGGATCCATTCTGCTAAATAGGAGGAAGGGGAGTGAGTCACATGGTCACCCAAAAGTAAATAGGGCTCATTACAAAGCTTCCCTAGGCTTGAAAGGGTAGGCGAGTATAAGCAGCTGCTTAAGTGATTTTTTTTGTAGAACGAGAAGACAGAGAGCCTTATTGTTGCCTTACACGTCAGGGTCCTACATACACCATTGGTCTAGGATTCAGTCTGCTCCCAAGCACATGAACCACATCTGTGTCACCAATAGGAACTTATATGCACCTCATGTGTTTGTTAAATACATTCGAGGTATATTGAAGCAAAAGGTGCTCAATGTCTTCCAAGTTACTTTTCTTTAAAAGAAACAACCACAGCCCATGTAGAAAAGCCTGTGCCCTCCCAGAAGCTACAGAGAAGAAGCAGCAGTCTCTCCATTGAGGTCCAATACATTTCCTGTTGGAAAGCTCTCCAATTAGCTGGGAGGACAAACTTAACTTAGATGCAAACCTATAGGACATGTTGGACCTTTGCAGAGGGGCCACTGCTTCCATATACAGAGTAACATTCTGCTGCTTCTGTAGCATGTCCTACGCTTGTATACTTGGGCTGTGGCTGCTCTAGAAAGAAACAGGCTGTAATACACTCGGTAATGTCTTTGTTTGCTGCACACATCAGGAGCTCATCTCCATGTTCCTGATGAGTGAATTGCCAATGACTTTCACTCAGCAGTACACATGGAGGTTTAGAGGCTGTGTATGACCTCTGTTGTGTGTATGTAGAAGCAGCACCCATCAGCATGAACCCAGAAACTCCCCAGCATACCCCTCCCCCCCAGATAAATTTTTATTATCATTAATATTATTAATAAACAGGATTTTTATAGCGCCAACATATTACACAGCTCTGTATGATCTGCACATCACTGGGCTGTGTGTTCTATAGACCACGTGACTTCCAAAGCCAGGTACAGCTATAGCACAAAGCATGCTGCTACTTGTAGTTCTAGCAGAGCTGAAGAGTCCCAGCCTTGCTAAGCTTGTTCTGCCTTCCAGTGATCACAATGACCACGTGACATATTCCTTTGCACCATCTATAGTGCTCTTCATCTAAAGAACATCTCTTACTCTTTGCCTGGATCCGGGATTGGGTCTCAGATTGGCCAAGGACACTCGGGGCAGAGTTTTCAGCAGCTCCCCTGCATTCTTCCCTGTGCTCCCAGAGGCGGCCATGTTTGCATGCTGAAGGGCAGAGTGACAGTAGGCGTCACGTGACGGACCATTCATCTTAAACCCCGCCTCTAAGTTTTTTGCTTTACGGCATACGTCAGAGCTGAGGTTTCGTGTTTCGCCATGTTGGTGTTGGGCAGAGCTCAGCCCTCAGCTATGTCGATTTGCCATGTTAGTGTTGGGCAGAGCTCAGACTACAGCGCTGTTATTTCGCCATGTTGGTGTTGGGCAGCGCACAGGGAAGGAGATACATAGGCAGGGCAGATGTTACACCTAATAATATACTTAAGCAGAGATTTCAATTATTCCTATAATAGGTACTGATATCCAGGGAGCAGTTTGTCCTATTATATGTGTTCATTCTTTTTAGGATAAGTGATTAGACTTTGCACATCTCTGGACTGGAAAATAGATACAGAATATTATAACACAGTATTTACATAGCACCAACATATTACTCAGCGCTGTACAAACTCCATATTCATGTCACAAGCTGTTCCTCAAAGGAGCTCAAAATCTAATGACAGTTTTTTGGGGGAAGCCTATTAACCTACCTGCACGTTTTTGGGATGTGGGAGGAAACCGGAGTACCTGGAGGAAACCCACACAGACACAGGGAGAACCTTCAAACTCCATGCAGACAGTGCCCTGGCCGAGTTTCAAACCTGACTGAGATTCTGTATGTGGGCCACTGTGCTGCCCACATACAGAATATCTCCCAAACATCTATTTTAGGTGTAGATTTCTTTAATAATTTGTAGTGTATACACAGTCCAAACGTATATTTGTTTCCTATAGAATATCAGGTCAGGTTTTGCGGTCTTTGTCTTGTTAAGGGGATTTCTCTTCACTTCTTGAACCATTGACATGAAAGATTCTGCTGACCTCTTGCTTTAAGGACTTTCTTTCTCAGTAACATGGGGTAATAAGGACAAATAGAGGGGTAAATCTGTAAAAATGGGTAAGGGTCTAACTCAGCCATGATTAGCTTACTTGATGTGGCCCCTGACTTCACCAAAAGCCCACACTTTGGGTCTGATTTATTAACGCTTTCCAAGACTGGAAAGAATAGACTGTCATAGGAGAAGCTGGGTGATCCAGCAAACCTGGAATGGATCTGCTCCAGGTTTAAAAACATTTGCCAACAAATAGCAAACAATTGTTACAAAGTCCATTCCAGGTGTGCTGGACCTCCCAGGTTTTCCCATGATTGTCTATCGCTACCAGGTTCGGGGAGCTTTAATTAATCAGTTCCATAATATTCAGTGAATTTAATGCTACAGAAAGCTGTCAAATGGCAGACTTGCAACAAGAAAATACAAATTGTGGTTATGCACTTTACAGCCATATGGCACTTGTCTATTGGTTGTGTTCTTAACATTGAGTAGATATACAAATTCTGGGGATCTAAGACATTAGGACACTTCATAATGCAGGGGTAATAAAAAGATGGATGGAACCATCTTATGGGTTAATAATCAATGAACAGTGTCACGCTTGGAGAGACGGGGCCTCTAGAGGGCGCTACGGCTTGCACAGAAGTGGTGTGAGCCCTGAGAAGGGCCAAGGCGCCCTTGCATGAACACTGAGTGCTGTGTCTGAGCTAGCTAAATAGGGAGGATTAGGAGGCTATTTTCTGATTGGCCTAAGCAGTAACCAGGTCTTCTGCAAAGCCTCTAGTGGTGAGGATGTTGCGCTGATGCTTACTGCCAGGTTGCAGTCCTTGGGCACACGGGGGTGGGCAGGAAGATACATGGTACCAAATCACTAGGCAAAAAAATTGTCAAGAAAGGCCAGGGTCAAGGCAGGCAGCAGGCAAGAAATCCAGGGAATAAACACTGGTGACACGTGGCCACCACAGACACAGGGAACACAGGAAGTGACACAGAGGAACTCTGGAACAAACAGAGAAACAACAGACTGGGCCACAAGGGGTTAACACATGATAGGGAAAGTACTGAAATAAACAGCAGGTGAACAGGAACTGCTCAGCAGAGCTAGGGGGCTCGGCACTAGTGGAGACACTTTGCACAAACGAGTGCTGTGTCTGAGCTAGCTAAATAGCCAGGGATGATTAAGAGGCTATTTCCTGATTGGCTGGCAGGATAGGCAACACTGACAAATCTTGGGAGAGCAGGCACACCCAGGGTCAGAACTGCCTGCATGCGCAGGATAGAGGAGCCTGCGCTTTAGCGAGGAAGGTGTAAGTGTGACAAACAGTCATTGTTTCCTGATGGCGGAGTCAATGCACACTCTGAAAAATCATATCTTTGTGTAACAATGTAACACGCTCATTCTAAGAAACATGATGAGCTGATAATGACTCCTTTAAACTGCCACATAGGGGCAAATTTATCATAGAGTTGATATCACTGGCAAGCTTCTGTTATATTGCCCTACACATACTACCTCTGCCCAATTTATAAAAGTCAGGACAGAGGTATGCAGAGGGTGAAAGACTACTGGCCAAGCTCTCCTCCAATCACCCTATTGATTTATTTCATATTGAGAGAAATAACCCTCTGGGGCTCATGATATTTTTAACACAGCAGTTCCAGCCATGCAACTGCTTATGAGCCCCTTATTGGCCCTGCAATCTCTTATACCTCAGGCTTCCTGTGAGCTTTTAGAAGCTGAAGTTCGCAGGTACGAGCCATGCCTTACCGTTGGAGGCATCCAATAATGGTGCTCACTCCTCATGAAAAATAAACAATGGGAAAGAAAGGTTTGAAACTGGACAGCAATTTTAACAGTTCAGATCCAGATTCAATCTAAACAGGAGATAACCCTATAATCATACAATACCCTGTACAGTATGGAGAGAAAAGTACCGGCAGCTTCATGCACCCATTTTGGGTTCCATCTTCCTCTCTTCTCTTCAGTTTCTACCCCTCCATGTTCTTAATTGCTGAAGGACACCTCCATATAAAATGCTACTTATGGAGAATGGGGATCATTCTCCATAACTTACGGAGATGGACCATTTTAAAGTCAAAATATGTAGGCAAAAAGACACCCTGACCATATCCCATCTGTATATTGAGTATGCCGTCATAGCCTTGTCTTCCCACCATACTGCCCACTGTCATACCCTCCACACTTCTCTCCTGCACACAATGCCCACCAAGTAACTTCTCAAGTCATTGTTTGTAATATGCCCGATCTTACTTCTTAACATACTATTACTTAACATAAATTAACATACTTTTGCTCAAATGTTATCTATTGGTAATGTTTATATTGTTACTGTTCTTACCTTTCACTACCACAAACCTAAATGACAGTGTCCGGTTACAATATGTTTGCTGTCATATCCAAAAGTCCAAGTAACTAATTCATAGAAGCTGGAAAGTTGTAAAGAATATCAATGAGCTGTAAAAAATGTGACCACATGCTTACTTCCAACCTAACCTTTCCGACTACATTTCCTAGACTAGCTCTCATTAAAGTAGTTTGAAATCAATACCATCTATAGACTTTAAAATATGAACATAAAATATTTAAAAACGCCATTTAAATTGTTTCATTGATCAAAATGTATATTATTGAGGAGACAGAGGCTGTATGCCAAAATGTACCTGTCCTACATAGACATTGTGGATTATAGAAGGCATTTTAAGACAACCAGAGGCTTAATTGTTTACCTGCCAAGATATTGTTTAGCCTTCTAATTCCTATAATCGTCTATGTAGAATGATCAGTGAAGGTCAATGTATAATGAAAGTGGCCACTAATTGTATATATTGTGACTCCACAAGGCTTTGTGGTTGTGCCCGCATTAACTATCAGTTAGGGCTCATACAGAAGCCAGTGTGTGTTTGCTGCTTTTATGGTTAGATACCCAGAGTAAGTATTGTGCATTATTATTTTCAGTGTTACAGCAGAAACCTATATACAAAAATTCAAATATTTGTGTCCAAAACTCATTAGCAACATCATGGGATATAGACTGCTGAACTATACAGCAATCATCAAGCTTATAATAAGCCGTCTTATAACCCAACGTGTATCACCTTTTGGCTTCCTCAGGGGTATGTATAAAATGCAGTTACTTTGGAAATTATGCTGAATATGTAATTATCAGTATAAAACTCAGTATAATACACTGGAGCATTGGGTTGTTAATGAGTGATAAAGGCAGAATTCCTGAAAAAGGATTGCAGCAGGCATAAAGGGTTAGGTGCTGGTATGCAGTTTTGCAGGCAGCTCATCACAGGAATGTCAGCCAGAGATTGCTTCATAAAGTCTGAAAAACATTTCCATGGAGAACAGGGCCAGTTTAAGACCATTAGAGGCCCTAAGCACTCCCATATATTTATGTAATTCAAAATATAAATAATAATAAACCATAAAATAAAATTGTATTTATCGAAATTAAACAAAATTTACATAAGATGGAAAATAATGTTTTTTTTTTGTATACTTCCATTTTTTTTATACTTGAAAAGTTTTCTCCTACTTTTTTTTAATTGCAAAATCTTTGATCAGATCCTCAAAACTAATCCTATGTAACACATCTGCTTAATAGAGATAAGGCATCCAGCCTGCCTTGTTGCATAGTTATTCTGATGGGATTTTTAATATACTTCAACTGAGAAAATGAACACTCAGCTGAGCAATTTGTGACCATTAATGTTAAAAATATA
The DNA here is from genome assembly GCF_032062135.1 of Pyxicephalus adspersus. Lineage (NCBI taxonomy): Eukaryota > Metazoa > Chordata > Amphibia > Anura > Pyxicephalidae > Pyxicephalus > Pyxicephalus adspersus. The sequence continues at coordinate 38,126,634 of NC_092862.1, forward strand.
GGAAAGCCAATGTCTGTCTACATTTGGAAAGGCACACTCAATATTGTCTTCTACAATTATTTTATAAAGTTCAGCATGACTGAATCTTGTTTTTACATTTTTTGTTGCACTGAACTTATGGCTCACATATGAATGAGACTGCTAAACCTCAGCTGAGAAATTACCGTTGAAGTCCTCTATGTGGCACATCACTTAGAAAAAAAACACTCTGTTATTTCTTTGTATATCTCTCCTCTTCTTTTAATCTCAGTTTCAAGTTTGTCAACAATTGTGTAAAAGGTGGTGATACGAAAATGGACCATGGTAAATTCAGATATGGAAAATTTGTGTGGTGCCCCCTTCCCTTGATGCCCTAAGTACGTGCAGTGGCACCCCGCTGTACTCCCTCCCCTTTACTTTTTTTACGAACGTTCGTCGCTCGTAGATCCGCCAGGACAATGATCGATGAAAGTGCTGTACATTTGCCTGATTCTTATCCGATATCAGCGATTATCGGATGGGAATCATCTAAAGTGTGTATGTTGTCTAAGAGCAAATGAATTCTATGCATTTTTATTTTTTTTTAGCAAACTCCAGTATCTTGATATTATTTTATGCTTTTCTAGGATAGCTATGAATTTTTTTTTTTTTTTTGAAATTGTGTTTTTATTGAAAAAAATGTTTAAAAAGGGTACACAATGTAAAAGGGGAGTACACAAGAGGGGAAGAAACAAAAACAAAGAAAAACACAGTCACAAATCAATCGTAGTCTATAGCAATACACATTAAGGTGGCAAAGACATGTAGACTGTTTCAAACATATCCCTTAACATAGATATTTAAGAAACAAAACTAGAGGTAGGGGAACAGGGATGAGGTGTTGTGACATTGGCAAGCAGGAGGAAAAACCAATGAGTTAACCAGAGTCTCTAGCATAGTATTGATCCCAGGCCTCCCAAATCAATTCAAACTTGTCCACAGTATTTCTAATGTGTGCCGTAAGATATTCCATCAGGCGGATTTCCTGGATCCGTGTATAGAGATCTTCCATGGAAGGGGGCATAAACGCCTTCCATCTGGAAGGTATTAGTGTTCGTGCTGCAACCAGGATGTGGGATGCTAACTTGCGAGATATGGTTGGCAATGTAGTAAGAGGCTGACCTAAGAGATGGGAGATAAGGTCCAAAGGAACAGGCTGCTGGAACACATTGGATAAGAGATCATTAACCCGTGACCAGTACATCTGAATAAGGGGGCAAAACCAAAATATATGTTCTATCGTGCCTCTATGTTTTCCACATCTCCAGCACATGGGGTCCACGTTAGGAAACAGCCGGGAAAGAACCGCCGGCGTGTGGTACCACCTGAGCAATATTTTATATAGGTTTTCCTTGTATAGAGTGCAGATAGAACTTTTGTGTGCCGCCTTCCAAATATCAGACCAGTCTTCCGGGGACAAGGACCTACCTATAACCTCTTCCCATTTGAGCATATAACTAAATTTATTTGAGCTTCCTTCTGCAGAGGTGTGTAGGAGGCGGTAAATTGCAGAGATCACTCCTTTAATATAGGGACTCTCCATGCATAATCTTTCAAAGGCAGTAAGGGCCTGAAAGGTGGCTGTGGGTTGGAGCGACATTATATAGTGCCTAATTTGAAGATATGCATAAAAAGAAGTGCGAGGCATTTCCACCCTGTCAATTAATTCGGAGAAAGAGAGCAGTCTCCGCTCAAGTGGGTGCAGAATATGTCTGATTTGGTATAACCCTCTGTCCCTCCAAGGGCCAGACATTGAACTAGACAAACTGTCAGGAATTTGTGGATTAAGGATTATAGAGGTTAGCCTCGAGGCGGAGGATGCTAAACCAAATTTGTCTCTGCAGGTCCTCCACATATTTCTTGTGAATAGCATGGGTGCTGTTAGATCAGAGTCCGTTAGCGGGAGGGAGGAGCTCCACAGCATAACATTGGGATGCACCGGAGCAATCCACCCCCCCTCCAACTCCATACAAACACTGGGGGGAAGCGGGGACGCCCACTGTAGAAGGTGTCTCAGGTGGGCCGCCAAATAATATCTATGAATATCCGGAGCTCCTAGACCACCCCCATCCCTAGGAGTACATACAATGCGTTTAGTTACTCTGTGCCGTTTATAGGCCCAAATAAA
>NC_092862.1:38129545-38136347 GCF_032062135.1 Pyxicephalus adspersus
ATTAATAATATCAATAATATTAATAACTCGTCTGGTGTTGTCAGCCGCATGTCTGTGCGGAATAAAGCCCGTTTGGTCACCATGTATAAGAGAGGGGAGAAACCTGGACAACCTGAAGGCCAATATTTTCGTGAAAATTTTTAAATCAGAATTCAAGAGGGCTATTGGTCTATAGCTCGAACAGTCCAAGGGGTCCTTGCCTGGTTTCGGTATTATCGTTATATGAGAGGCCAACATAGTGGGGGGGATCGGCTTGCCTTTCAAAAAGTCGTTAAAAAGGTTCAAAAGGTGTGGGGAGAGCTCTGGTAAGTACGTCTTATAATATAAGTAGGGCAAGCCGTCCGGGCCAGGGGCCTTAGAAGAGGGCAAATGGGAGATAGTTTTTGCAAGCTCCTCTTCTGTAATAGGGCTATTAAGGTGCTCCAAACTGTCCGAATCAATCGTTGGGAGGGCCACCTTTGCCAGATATGAATCTATATTCGGCCTCAATAGTTTACCTAAAGGAGCTTGGTCACAGTGAACCATTTGATATAGTTTTGAGTAGTAGGTTTCAAAACAAGAGGCGATGTGGGATGGGTCATACCGCACTTTCCCATTTTCGTCTCTAATTGCCCCAGGAGAGGCGTGGGTCTGCATATCCCTCAGTTTCCTGGCCAGCAACGTGTCAGCTTTGTCACCTTTATAATAATATTGCTGACGAACACGCTGCATCCACCAGCTANCCTTCCTCAACTCCAGGGCCCTTAGCTTAGACCTGAGGGCAGTTAGCTCCCTCAATAGACCCAAGGACGGTTTCGCTATATATTTTGCCTCCACAGACTTAATGGCCTGAGTCACAAGTGTCCACTGTAGGTTAGAATCTCTCTTAAGACGGGAGCTCAGAGCTATACACTGCCCTCTAAGTACAGTTTTATGGGCCTCCCAAAGCGTGGAAGTATGGGCCACAGTGCCCAAGTTTTCACGAAAAAAGGATTGTAACGTTGTGGAAAGTGACCATTTAGAATCCAGATGTTTCAAAAGATAGTCGTTTAGTCTCCAATGGCAGATTCTCACTGATTTGGGGGAGAGAGACACATCTAGTGTAATGGGAGCATGGTCAGACCAAGCTATTGGGTGTATCTCAGCCGATACGCTGTTCCTCAGGAGAGGAAGATTAGTGAAGAGATGGTCAATACGTGTGTGAGTGCCATGTGGGGGGGAGTAAAAAGAATATTGTCTCCCAGTAGGATGATGAATTCGCCAATTGTCATAATGATGTTGATGTTTCCTGATCAGTTGCCTAAATACTCTGGATTGTCTGGAGACCTGAGCTGGGGGTTGAGAATGGAGCAGTGTATGCCTGTCTCTAGTGGGAGAGAAGATCAAATTAAAGTCTCCCCCTACTATTAGAAAAGTATGGCTGAACTCTCGTAGTCGGGATAAAACTTTGCTAATAAAATGAGTTTGATTAGAGTTAGGGGCATATAAATTACAAAATGTAGTAGAAACACCCTGCACTGTGCCATTCAAAATAATGTATCTCCCATCAGTGTCAATAATAGACTGGGACAATGCGAATTTGAGGGAGTCTTTTAAAAGAATCGCCACACCAGCTTTCTTCTTGCCCTGAGCATTAGCAAGGTATGCTTGAGGGTAAAATTTGGAGGCAAAGTTGAGTGAACCAGTTGCATCAAAATGGGTCGATAGCTATGAATTTTAATGTACTACATCTGTTTTTAGCTACAGATACGTTTATCTGAACATGTACTGGAGTCATGAAATAGAACCTGATCTCTCTGTACATTTATTTCAACATCCACTCAATCCCATGCCCATACCCACCTGCAGTTGCAGCACCTTACTAAAACATCCACGAATGCAACCGATTGGCACCCCAGGAACCACCAAACTGTGGAGTGGCTGCCATTTTCCATGGCTTCAGCATGAAGCCTGTTGTATATTATGGCAGTCCGCCCACTCATATCCCTATGTATGCACAGTAATCCTGGCAATGGCTCTCTTCTGTATTCGTAATTCGTAATCACTCACAAAAGAATTGAATAATTGACAGTGAATGCTTTACACTGGGGAGAGGAGTCAGGTACACAAAATCACTGCCTGCTTACTAATTCAGACAGAATACATGCAATTGAGGAATAGAACTGTTAGTATTAGTTATATAAATGTTGTAACCCTGCTTCAAAAAATAATATATACATAATAAAATATAAAATACACATGCAAAATATATTATATACACACAGAATAAGTTCATATACTCTTTAAAAACACAATGAAAATTAAACCTTAAATTGTTTTTATTGAAAGCCTGCTTAAAGCTTCAGTTTTCAGCGCAGCTGTAGTCCACAGTACAATTAATTTCTTTTTGTCAGTAATCCAGAGATTTCGGTAAAATAAGGAGGTATCATTTAAAAAGCAGCAGTATGGCTGAATTGTTTTATGGAGAATAGCAATCTGCATTACCGGTGCGCACTTCTCTGTGCCAGGTCTTTGAGGCTGGCACAGCACAACAAAACTGAATAACAGCCTGACAAACACATCTCCAATCAAGCTGCCCCCCTCTTCTTCGTCCCATAATTCAGGGCATCCAGGACATAATTTTACCATCAATATAAAAAGTGGTATTTGGCTCTGGCCACAGCTTGATGATTTGTGGGATACAGGGGCAGTGTTCTGGGCAAAGTGTACCATTTGGTTTTGTAGATGGGTATCTTTCTTTTGTCATCACAGGTCAAGAATCTCTGCGGAAAATACCAACTTTCCTTTATTTGCTTTGGTATGTGACAAAGTTTACACCGATGGATATTTGAATTTAGCATTGCCGTCTATGCCATGTACAGCTGTGTTTTTCAGGGCAGTTGCTTGGGGTTCCTTGTGCAATGAGCACTAACATCACTGCCACCAATAACCTTTTTGACTACCTGTAACAGAGACATTCTTCCCTCTTTCCTGCAATGTAGAAAGCATTTTCCCACAAACCACCACACTAATTTACTGTGAACTGTGGAAATAGTAATTATAGCAGGGATTCCCTAAGATCTGAAAGTTATTACTAGGGTTAAAGTGTTATAAAGGTTGAGAAAGGCTAACAACAACCTTTTCTTATATATATATGTATATAAATATATATATATATATATATTTATTTATGTATTTATAATGTGGTAAATTACTGGGGGTTGCTAACAGTAACAGGATGCTTACAGGGCAGATTAGAGGTAGCGGACTACAAAAATAGTCCAAAATAACAGCAGTGTTTATTTGTTTAGGCAAGTGTTACAGCACACTCTCCAGCACTTCACAACAAAAATAACAAACAGTAGCCCGGCTGGGCCTCTGGCTACCTCACTTAGGTGCCCTCTCCTACTAACACACACTAAGCAACACTATTTCGCTCACAGTTCCAATCCGGTTTTGCCCGCTGGATTTCCTGGAGCTCTGTCCCCTCTCATGCGGTCTGAAACCCACTCTGGCCCCCTTCCCCTGCCTGGAACAGATTCTGGCTCCCTTCACTGCCTGGAACCCTCTGGCTCCCTTCACTGCCTGGAACCCTCTGGCTGCCTTCACAGTCTGGAACCCTCTGGCTGCCTTCACAGCCTGGAACCCTCTGGCTGCCTTCACAGCCTGGAACCCTCTGGCTGCCTTCACAGCCTGGAACCCTCTGGCTGATCCCTCTTCCCTCTTTACCTCTTGCTGATCAATTTCCTTTCTCTCTTGCACCTGAGTGAATTGGGTTGGGCCAGGAACCCCATCCTTTCACTCCCTTGGCCGGCTCCAGGGCCCTATAGAACCAGGTTTCTCTCTAAAAAACCTTTCCAAACATCCTCACTTTCATTTCCCTGGAGCCTATAATGCACTTTCCTGACACCCTTAGTGACACTCTGTCACAATATATATATACTATACAATATATATTTTCACAGTTGAGGTGTATGTATGCTGTTTCTTATTTATCTAGACAAAGCAAAATTACCTAACCCCTGTATGAAAAACACATGTATGTAAAAACCTAAATTTCTATGTTTTTTTTCTTTTTATAAAATAGGATCTTATTGTTCACTAGTCTAGGAAACTATACCAGGCTAGCAGCCTATTCATGCAGAAAATGTATGTGTGTACTCAGATCTTATAATGATTACATTCCTAATATAGTATCATTGTAAGCTTAGCAGATAGCCGGTATATGAGGAGCAAGTCCTAAATGGATGATTTAGTGGCAGTGACTTGGCTTTGAAGAATTAGAATTGAGGAATGCAAAGTTCCAGTAAACAGCTCTCCCTGGACCATGTCAGGTGATATGGACAGGAATATCTGCTGCTGTCCCCAGAGTGCTGCGGTGATGTACTGATTATCTCCTCAAACCTCAAGTGTGGCATTTCATGAATATGATCAATGATCGCAGTCTGAATGTGGCCTGCAATTAGGAACCCCTTATAGTTTTGTTCATGTATCTGATTTTAGGCATTACTGCTGATACTTGATATAAAAAGTATATATATCATCATTTTTATTTTTTTCCTATATATGTCATTTAAAAAACAGTTTGCTTTTTTGCAGCGACTGCACCAGAGCACACTGGACCCCATTGAACCCCTACCTGAAAGTGGAATTGAAATAAAAAATTCCAAACATGCAGAAGAGATTTGCAATGTTTTTGCAATAACACAAACATAACCTTTGCGGGTTTTTCTAGAACAGGGGTCGGCAAACTCCGGCCTTTAGGCCAGATACGGCCTAGACAGTAGCTCTGGATCTGCCAGGGGGCGTTAGGAACTACCGGAGCCGCTGGAGCTCCGGTGCTGCCTCCTTGCTGTTGCTCCCCTATTTACCACGGCCGGCGTTGATGTTCCACAGCAATGCAAAGGGAGGAGAGAGATTTACCTTCAGGGGGCGTTCCCTGATGGTGGGTGGAGCCACTCAGAGTCCGGCCTAGTGGACTCCTGCCCACCCCATAAATGGCCTAGTGGCCATAAAAGTTTGCCGACCCGTTCTAGAATATAAATATGTGGTGCTCGCACATCTCAGCGTATAATCTCAGCATACCTCACATGTGTGGGAGTTTTGTCATCCCGGCCCAATCAAGATGGACATAGATATCAAACCTGGATTGGAACCATGTGAAGATGTTGGTACCACTGGGTGAGGAAGGGAGGGTAAATGGATTTAGGGGTATGGGGAAAAATGAAAGTTTGGGTCATGTTGTGTCCAGGCCATTGCCTTTATTAAGTAGCCATACAGGTCAGAAGTTGACAAACAACACAAGTCTGCCACAGACTTGGCAAAACATCTTAATGTCATACAGAATTATTTACCAATTTATTATTAAAATAATATCTAATTTTACTATAGACTTCTACAGTATGATTTTTTATCAGCTCCAACTACCGTAAATTACATTTACACTACCAGTTAACTGAACCCACTTGTACAAAATATCTGCACAAACCATTTTAAATCGGCACAAAGTCTATGAAGTCTATGAAAATCTATGAAGGCAGCAATAGTGGCAAGAAGTGGTCAGAGACTATGACCGCGTTACAAGAGATGGTAAGGGACTATAGGAGAGTTACAAGAGATGGTCAGAGACTAAAGGAGAATTACAAGAGATGGTCATAGACTATGACCGTGTTACAAGAGATGGTCAGAGACTATGACCGTGTTACAAGGGATGGTCAGAGACTATAGGAGGGTTACAGTTGATGGTCAGACACTTTAAGGGAATTACAGGAGGAAGAGATGGTCATAGAGTCTGTTACAAGTGATGTTCGGAGACTATAGGAGAGTTACAAGGAATGCTCATAGACTATGATGTCACAAGAGATGGTCAGAGACTCCAGACAAGCTATAGCAGAAGATCAGAGCTGTGGGTAGGATTTTATGGCAGGGTGAATCTGAGACAACCCAAGGTACAGTAGCCTGGCTTCCACGTATTGCAAGGAAAGTCATATGACATATGAGAATCCTGTATGGACACTCAGCTATCTGGATGGATAGCCACAGGTCAGCGCTGGGCGACTCTCGCTAGGAATTCATTCTCAGGATAGGCGGAGCTAGCCCATCACTCCATCTCAGCATAGCTATTGACTCCGCCCACACACAGACACGCCCTCTGACTTTTTAAAAATTAAAGGTCGAACTCTGTTCGCCTTATCCCCGCCCACAGACACCCTACCAACCCAACCGCTGCCCTCCAGTTTATGACGTCACTCCTCCCATATCTTCCTCTTTCTGTACCCACTCCCAGGCCCCAGTGGAGCTGGTGATTGGTGGGGTCGGCTGAGGAGGAGCTGGCTCTCTGTTCTGACTCATGACGCGGTAGCCACGCCCCCTTCCGAGCGGCTTCTCACCAGGTTATTGAAGGATAAGGGCGGTGCGGCTGTGGACGGCCACAGACACCCGGTAGCACGAGGACGAATTCGGGTTGACTCGGTGTATGTGCGGCAACAACATGTCCGCACCCCTGCCCGCCATAGTGCCCGCCGCTCGCAAGGCCACGGCCGCGGTGAGTGCTTACATTTATCCCTGTCCTGTGCAAGGCTTAACTCCTCCGTGTCACCCCTCACCAACTTCTGTGTGGCCCCCCCCTTCCTGCCTGGACCCTTCCTACCCCCTCTGTCCCATTGTCTTCCCTCATAGCTGCTGTCACCTTCTGCTGGGCTCCCTGCCTCAGTGTCCTCCAAAATATACCCTGACACCCCCATTCCTAAACTGTCCCCCCCATTCCTGAGCTGCCCCCCCATTCCTGAGCTGTCCCCCCCATTCCTGAGCTGTCCCCCCGATTCCTGAGCTGTCCCCCCGATTC
>NC_092862.1:38137452-38245950 GCF_032062135.1 Pyxicephalus adspersus
TTCCTGAGCTGTCCCGTCCCCCCCATCATTCCTGAGCTGTCCCCCCCCTATAATTTCTGAGCTGACAGCTTTCCTCTGTCACCCATTGCCATGATCACCATGTTGTTAGTTGCTAGTGTTGTTACAATACAACATAGCATCCATGTGCCCTTTAGCATACTCTCTTCCTCGGCCCATTGTGGTCTCCCATCACCATCAACTCCAGTTGTTGCCCCGTACAACATGGCTTCCATCCCCTTTACCATCTGCCCTGCCATCTCCTCTTCCCCAGCTCTACCCCACATTGCCTCCAATCATTGCCACCAACTGCTCGGCAATCTCCTGTGACCCCCCCCCCCCAACTCCTGAACTACCATTCACCCATCAACCTCACCATCTGTACAGAAGACACAGGCATGATTCAGTTTAAATTGTGTTGCTATTATAATCATTGGATATATTCTTTATTCTGATGTATTTCTGTGATATTTAGCATTTGCATAACACTCTATGTTGTTCCTTTTTTTATTTATTTCATTTTCATTCTATGGCGATTCAGTACCTCAACTATATAGTAAATTATGCTTAATATGCCTTTTTCTTTAGTTTATACCCTCTCTCTATATCCCCTGAGGAAGCCATCATTTTGGGGAAATGCGTCAGAAAACTATTGGAGACACTCTAACCCCTTGTGTAGAATCTCTTTAATGTACTTTTTCGTAATGATATAGTGACAAACAGCGTATAACCTTAAGCCAAAAATAATATTAATAAAGCCAAGAAAGCCTGTCTTTTTTTCTCTCTCCTCTCTATTTACACTATTTACCTCAGGCCCGGCTACATATTATCTTGTAACTATAAACTGTAGGGAGCAAAGATTATTTTCTCCACTGTATAGTGTGCAGCCAGAATAAGACCCAACATTTCACAGAAGAAATACTTTGCACTACATACATGTGTAGAGTTGAGGCATAAATGTATTGTGTTAGGTTAATTCTTGTTTTGGTAAAATGAGCACCCCTGCCATGCACCATCACGCAATCACGCAGCTTCAAATGCTTTTACCTGCGGTGCAGTTTTTGCTCCTGGATCAGCACCAGAGCAGCACCCGGGATCGGCCAACCAGCCGCACCACCAGTATGAAAGGGATCTAATAGGTGCACTTTAAATCTACACAAATGCTATTTACATTTGCATGTATTTTCTGTGTCTTTTCAGCTATGACACAATTTCATTTACCTATGGCTTCTTCATTCTGTTTTCCATATTTAAAGTAGGGCAAATACATGTGTTATTAGAGAGACGATTGTATTATCTATAGAATGGGCAGTGCAGGAAAACAGACCCGGGATTGTCTGAAATTGGCAATCCATTCCATCTGTCCTAGATTGCTTTGAGAAGCTTAGTTTTTAACCAAAATCATGAGCAGTTTATTAGTGGAAATGATTTTAGAAGCCATAAGTCTCTGATAGGGCACGGTCACGAGTTACCATCTGTGGATTTCCTGTCTGCTTGTGTTTACCGCAGCAAATTTTATACATAATATCAAGCTGTAGATTTCCTGTCTGCATATGTTTATAATAATCACTGATATTTAACATTATCAAGTTGTAAACTATTGTAGGGCTTCAAATCCTTTTATAGGAAAACTGTTTATTGCACAGTGTTTGTCAGAAGCTTATAATTCTACAAATTCCCATAGATCTCTTAATGATCCATTGAGCTCGAAATGCCAGCCCCTGTGATTTTCATAAAAATGAACAGTGTCAGCGTATGACTACAATGAGGGCACCATATTATAATGGAGCCTTGTGTTACAGAGAAATGCGCATGGAGACATTTTGCTTTTCTAAAAAATAATTGAAATACCCGAACTTTAGGCATTTTACTGAGATGGTGTTTTGCCTGGTAAACTGTCTGCTTTGCTGGTTAAGTGGAAATCATTGCTTTTACAGAATAAAAAGTTGGATACAAGATTTAGGATGCAATGATGCAGAATAATAATATACAATGTAAGGCCATTATTTGTTTTTACATTTGGGGGGCTCCAATTGAAAGCCAGCCTGTGGGGGTTAAAAGCAAATGTTTAAATATTTTTAGGGCTTTGTTTCCGCTAGAACTGTGCACTGTATTTTTTGTTTTAAATGTTGAATGAGCACCCCAATGCACCACATCACACATCAAGGTCTACTTATAAAGCAACAATTCGCCATTCGCTGAAACATTTCCTGATTTAGAATTTTTCAGGTCCATGTGTTTTAATGGCTGTAACGGATTCTGAATGATTCACTGCTTTATAAATAGACCCCATAGTGACGTGAAACCCAGTGCATGCTGTGCTTTATTTGCGATCAATGTTTATCAAGTTTAAATAAAAAAAGAATGAAATACAATAGTAGTAGTCTTCTGCTTTTAGGTTTATTCACAATAGATTACATATTCATACTTCACATTTATATTTTGTACATGCCTAATTTTACATTTTTATATTTTAATCCTCCCAATAAACACATGGTACATGGCACAGATCATTCTTGGGTTGCAACAGTTTTTTGATTTCCTAGTGAACCTGTGATCGGACAATGCACAGTAAAACATTTGCATATCCTGAACAAGCAGTAAAACAAGCCATCTCCTATCTCTGTAGGTATCTGTAATATGGATATTTGTACACCAGAAAAGTATGGAGTAAGCCATTCACAAGTGCATGACAAACTGCACCACAGGTTAACACTTTCCCATGTTGTCCTTGCATTCCAATATGGTTCTTCTTTCCAGTGGAGCAAAAGCAACTGTCTGGCCAGAACATGTCACTTCCAGAAACTGTGCTGCAACACACCTTGTGCACAAATTGTTCCACAGCTGCTCCCATACACTCGAATAGGAGTGGTTGAGAATGCAGTACAACGCTGCGCTTGAGTGGAAGTCTGAAATGGGCCATACTTTTCAATGCACCTCACCTAGACAGCATGCCAGTCTTGCAGGTGTTTCTGAGCTGCTAGAAACAAACTGAAATGGAAATTAGAATCTTGTTTTATGCTTTTTGCAGGTAGTTTAGGCATGGCTTGCTTTAAAACGCTTTAGGCTTAGTCTACACGGACTGTTATCTCAGCGTTTAACCTGAGGCTTTTAAAGCCCTTGTTTGAAATCCCCATGCATTACAATGGGTTAATGTACACCAGGTTTCCTTGAGGCACGTTTATGACATTTAAAAAATTAAAACGCGGGTAAATGCTTTCATTGATTTCAGTGGGATGTTTTCCCGCGTTTTTTAAGCACCTAATATGCAAATTAGTTTTAAACGTGGGAAAACGCATCATAGGCGCTTTCCAGCATTTTAAAACGCTAATAAAAGTGCATAAAAAGGCAAATAAACGCAATTAGAACGTTTACATGCATTTTTAAAAAAACTTCCATGTAGACCCAGCCTCAACTGATTGTTAAAATATGTAAATATTTTAATATATTTATATACGTAGTCTGAAAACAGGTGCACTTTGTTTTGCTAGCAAGTTCGATGTACCAAAGTTCGATGTATTACATGCTGCTGTATATTACAGAATTTTATTATACTATTCGTATACTAAATGTTTTTTGTTTACTGACAAAGACTTGGCTATTTCTTTCAGGTTATATTCCTGCATGGCTTAGGAGATACTGGGTATGTATGTATGTTCTATTGTACCTTTTATTTATGTCTTTATTAATATACTCTGTGTGCCTGGTTACAGAAAAAAGAAAACACCAATAGTATTATATACTGTTCATGCCATAGTTGCTGGTCTGCACTACAATCTGCATTCTGTGTAATTGTGTGGTACCTTCATTCAAAACTGAGGTTTAAAAGCGTCCATATCCTATAAGGAGTTGCAATTTGCTTTAGTGTACATTGTCTGAAGGGGCAAAAAATAGAAAATCCACAATTTTCTGTTTGTAATTGGAACAAGTAGTAAAGGTTTATCTTCCAATGGTGATTCCCTTTTCTAGTAGCAGAGGATTTTCCTCTCTTTTATGAGATTAACTCTTACTTATTGGGGGGAGGGGGAGATTTAACATTTATTTGTTTGTTAGCCTTTCGTGTCTAAAACTGTCCATGTCTAGCCAAAAAGCCATGTTGCTGATAAGGCGTTTGTGGCACCTACCCAACCACATATGGCTTATTTTATACTGTGCCAGGTCCGGACAGGGACAAAGCAAATTAATAATTCTGGTGCAAAATACACCCAAGTTTTCTTATAAATGTGTGCAACCCCTATGCATACACCTCTCTTAGGATATAGTGTGCAGAATTGGCTTTCCAGTTCCATCCATATCTTCTGTGATATCTGCAACTTATCACCAACAAAACTCTGGTTAGCTATGATTAGGGAGGATGGAAAATGTTAACATTACCAGCATACCAGAAAGACTACAGGATATTTTTTTTCTAGGTGCCAAAAACAATCATATAGTGCACCCCCATTATTTGTCCCAATGACTGATGACCTTTTCTGCTATACAGTAATGGTCTTGGAGTTGCTGGGATAAAAAAAATTACTATAGGATATGTTAGCGGAATATTTTAAAACTACTTAGGAATGGCTTTAATCCAGCCCAACATGTATTTATTCTTCAGACAACAGTCACTGTTCTGTCAAGACCTCGGGCATGACATTGCAATCATGATAAACTCCCAAAGTACTATAGCTTAAAAGAATGCTATATTAGTTTTTTTGGCTAATCAGGTGATATTTTATTGAATGATAATTGGCTAAGAATGTGTAGCTAAGAATTTAGCAGAAACCACAGGTTTTCCAACACCATTAGGAATCACATATCCATGGCTGACAGATCCTTAGGCTTCCTATTTTCAATATACCTGGGGGCTATTGACATGCCAAGACTAGCTTACAATTTAAAGTGAAGAGATCAGCACTTGTATTTGCAAGTGTTTCAACACCAGGTGCAGTGTGACAGAATTCTGTTTTCAGGCTCGAGTTTTGTAACTTGAGTCTTAAAATTATTAAAAAATGTTAAGCTGTTCACTCTGCAAGGAATTCACTTAGCTTGGTCATGTAGTGAACATTTAGGATACCCAAATCCGAATGCAAGGTAATGTGTAAACAAAAAAAATGAATTGCTGAAATCAGCTGGGCTTGCAGAGTAACAATTCACTTTAGTTAGTGAACAGGATAAACTCGACCCCAGTGTGTTGGGGGTTTGTACCTCCATACAGAAAGTGAGGTTTTCTTCCACCTTTATACCATCATTATAGGCACCAAAAGCTGATTATCTGGGGCTGCTTTTCCAAACCTCTTACAAACACATGTTTTCTATTTACCATTAGGCATGGCTGGGCAGAAGCAATGGCAAGCATCAGAAGTCCTCATGTGAAGTACATATGTCCTCATGCGTAAGTGTTGTATAATGCTTTTGATTTTATCCACTTGCAACACCTTATCTTCACATGTTTGTAGATTTCACATTACAAAGTATTCATTCAGTAATGAATGTTTCTACTGTATTAAATCATTCAATAATTGTCTAATACATGTGGTTAACTAGAGTTTTCCAATTCCAGGCCCATCATGCCGGTATCATTAAACATGAACATGGCTATGCCATCATGGTAAGTAAATGCTCACTTTTTTGCACTGTTTTACAAGCAATAGTCTCAGGGGCTAATTTTGGTGTAATAGTCATCAGAGAAATATTTGTGTCTTTCCTAGCTCTAAATATATGTGGCTGCTTATAAATGAACCTGTGAAAACACTGAAAATTGTCTTGACGTGTAGTGCAGAGTATACATACACCTTCAGCTATCTGAAAAAATGTTCAGTTCACTTTTTGACTTGTCCCTCACCTCCCTAATGACCACTAAGTGTATAGATAGACTCATTGGTGTAAAGGAAGATTTGACGAGGAAGGGGTAAGCTGGCCACACTTTGACAATGCAGACTATGGTCTACTGGGTTATCCAAACATAAGCTGCAGATTCATGCAAGTGCTTGAAGGTGAATAATTAAAGCTAAACTCCAGCTTTATGGTTATTCTTACATGTTCCCCCTTGACACTCTTGTTTTTTCTCATGTTGCCCATTAGAAGCTACAGCAAGTCAGATTGAGCCCATAATTTCTTAGCTGAAGGACACCCAGCATCATCTAGCTCTTTCCTCCCCTTCTTGGCCCACCACTTTCATTCATTGTATTTCTCTGCATCACGTGGGCACTACCTCATTACCTAGCCCAGTCTCAAGGCCAGTGTAGCCTACCCAGGAACACCCATTGCTCCAGACTGATCATGTATCAACACATTTTGATATTTGATGTAACCACTGTAAAATTGCATATATCTGGTGGCAGTTGTTTTTTTATATATGGGTAACTTTTGAGTGTCTCAAATGGAGTCATGGGAGTTGTGGTAGATAAAGCTAAATGTATAAAGTAACTTTACATTATCGCCCCATAATTACACTACAACATACCCATACAATTTGTATGATTTAATGTGCAGGAAATGGTTTTGTATCAGTGAACCTTAAATAAACAATTGTATTTAACACATGTCTGCTGTCTCTTACTACTGCCATCCACAGCTATGACAGCAGTTTTTACAGCACTACTACTAGGACTTGTTTTGTCATTTCTCTTCTAGAAAGTAGGCCAAGTATTAGTGATCCTTTCTTTTGGCTAGCTTAGCAGGTGTTGCCATATGCCGCTATATTAGCTTGGCCGTCACTGTGCTGCCTGTCATAGAAAACGCATCTGCCCGACAGAAAAATAATTACTGTGTGTGACCTCTAGTCAGAGCTTCCATATTCTGTCCTTTGTAATATTCACAACTTGTTTTTTATATAAGGAATTTAAACAGTCCTGCATAAACAATTATTTTCTTAAATTAAATCACCGGTTAAAGCATGCGTCATTGCCCTTTATTTTTTGTTCTGCTAAAGGCAGAACCAACAGCAAATGTTAGTATAGAAGAGACAACAAGGAATTAGAGAAAAGGGCTTGGTCACAGAGTATTTGCAGAACTGGTTACAAGGACTGCTGCAGTCGGCACATGTGTTTTGTGTCTAAATAGTACAAAATTTGTAACATTTAGATAATGCAGCATTTACCTATGTCACCTTATTAGCATTATAACATATTATTCAATTTCTGGAAACCTTAAAAAACATATACATTCCCAAATATCTACATAAATAACAAATGCTTCATACAAACATAGAAAACAAAAAACTGTGCCCTGCTGTGTTTCCATATTATACCAAATTTATATCAGAATATTTTCATAATTTCTACTAAATGCCTCTGGAAAAATTCCTCCCTTAAATTTTTTTTTTTTTTTAGTAAATTGGGACAAGTTTTTGGAAGCATAAAGTTTACCTATTAAAGTGTACCTAAACTCAGAATTTTCACTTTACGTAAAAAAGTTGACAACCCTTTTATCTAAACTAAAAATTCTGTTTGTTTTGTTTTTTTTTTAAGTGCAACACCCATTTTTTAATGTGTGTAAAGTGTGTTTTTTTTTTTTTTGGGCAGTTTTAAGTTTACTTACTCTTTAACATCGATTTGATTGAACATCCATAATCGTAAAAAGCCATTGTGTCAATATTAGTTTTTTGATAACTAGCAGACGTATCTTCCATTTGGTAAGCCCACCAGAATGTTCTTTTCCTCATGGTGCCTGGAATTTTCACTTCTAAAGCAGGGGTGTCAAACTAAAATACACAGAGGGCCAGAAATAAAAACTTAGACAATACTTACGCCAGAGTTTTATGTACCATTATCGGATGTACCTATCACCCTGTATGCTGTGTTTGAGATGTTTTGCTGTATAAGCCTGGTTGTCTTTGTATGTGAAAATGTTCAATAAAAATTCAGTTTCAAAAAAAAAAAACTTGGACAAAGTCGCGGGCCAACCTTGAAATTTATTGGCAAAATTAAGGAAGTTTTTCCTTCTCATTAGACATAAAACCTTTTTTATATGGAAAGAGAGGTTTTGATTCACATTCAATCTGGAACAAGCCTATATTAGAGAATTGTTTTTTAAATTTTATTATTTATGCCTCTTTCCTTGTTTGTAGCCTTCTGAGTTAAATTTCAATGGCAACCTTTTTGCACAGGCAAAAAATAACAATTTTCTTCTATGAAAATCCAACCATTCAAGTCCATGCCTTGGAGTGTCAAGAAAAGTACAGCTGAGGGGGACTGCTGGAAATGCCAGACGCGGCCAATGCGGGGGCTGGAACTCTCTCTTCATTGAAATAGCGCTTCTACAAAAATTCCCGGCATTACTTGCTTCTATAAAACAGTCCAAAACAGGGCCACGCATAGGCAGAGAGCCCGCTGATCTATTGACGCGAGTAATGCTTGGAACTGTAGTAGCGTCGCTATTTCAATGCAGCGGAGGGACAGCTGCAGTCTATATTTAGGTTTCTTTTGAGGGCCAAAAAAAACCCCACTGGGGGCCAGATTTGGCCCTCGTGCCAGAGTTTGAGACCCCTGTTCTAAAGTGACAGGACAGGCTGCACTCAGGTTTTTAGCTTGTTCTTCCATGGTCTTTTGAATTTTAGAATTCTTTTGATAATAGAACTTTTTATAAGTCAGGTATTTATCATTCACCCACTGATGGGTACTCAGTAGGAATATAAAGGAATATTGAATGACAATCTGTCCTTTTGGAGAAATTGATTGTATTTTTAAATATCTTGTTTTTGATACTTTGATACTTTCACCACAGTGATTTAAAAAAAAAAAAAAAAAGACTTTACACGTGCCACTTATTACCGAAGGTTGTAGAACTCCCAGTTAGCTTTTGTCCTCCCTCTTGTAGCCCTGTCATGAGACCTTAACTATATCTACTTCCCTCTAATTAATTTTTAAAAGACATTGTAATTAAAAATTCATAGTGTCCACAGGGCAAAGCAGGCTTAGCGTTGTCTGGTAACTACATAAATAATGGTTCCTCAAGGCTTTAAGAGTGACATAATGCTGCATGGCAATGTTAATGTAGCTTTCGGCTAAGATGTATGCAGCTATGTCAGGAAGTGTTTTGATAAACTAGTTCCATATTTTACACAAATATATGAATAATAAAATAATTATTCCTAAGACATAATTCCTTAATGACCTGTGCTTATTATCTTTTTAGGTTTGACATAATTGGATTGTCTCCAGATGCTCAGGAGGATGATGCTGGCATCAAGCAGGCTGCCGAGAACAGTAGGCATTTCTTATTTTACTGCTTTCTAAAAGACAACAGGAAATGCTACAACATAACAACTTTGTTATTTAAATTACTGTTAAATTCTTTATTTAAAACAGATGTCTTACTTAATAGTATGTCAAAAATGTCATGTAGTGGTGTATCAAATTAGGTTAGTTTTTTTTTTTTTTTTTTTTTTTTTTTTATACTGTTCTGCGTAGTACTTGGGGTTATGGCAGGATTAGGGGATGGTGAAACAGAGGACGGCTCAGCACAATTCTGTTTGCTGATCTGGCCACCAACAAGTGATATAGGGCAGTGGTCCCCAACCTTTTGCCGCTTGCGTACCACTGAACCTGCACAGTCCAGAGTCCTGTGTTGGGGGAGTGAAGATGATTTTACTTTCTGTCCTACATCGCTATAAAGAATATGATATGGGTCACTTTGGCCAAAATGGAAAACTTGGTCAACTTTTAACTATATTCCTGGTATACCTTAATCCAGAAGGTAACCATGTTTCATTTTTCATAAAGTAGAAAGCTTCAAGTAAGGATTACATGGTTTGCATAAAATCTCAATGGTTACCTTACCAGCAGTAAGGTCCCTCATTCCATGGATTCACAGATTTATTGAAATTAAGACCCACAGGTCTGAATCAGAATTTGTTTAAGGCATTTGTCCGGAGTCCTGTGTCACTCAAAGGGGAAGAAACTTCTCCCTGAGTGACTTCATAATGCTAGAACCCATTCACTCTTCCATCCCAGGCTCAGACACAACCCGCCCACCACCCTGAGCCTGTCATAAGTAAGAAAGACGTGGTCTGCGGCTCTGGCCGGTCTGACCCCACTGGGGATGCACCAGCCAGAGCCGCAGATCTCCGTACTCTTCCCGCTTACCTGTTAGACTGGGGGTTGTGGACCTCTGATATAGGGAGTACTCGCCGCCGATCACTTTTGGGTCAGGGTTGTCTGTTTATGGCTTCTGGCATCCAAAATGTAAGGCTATTGAGTACAATAGTTTCCTTGGGTAATAGATCCCTGATCTCTATGTAAAGAGGACCAGTTTGCTTTATACTACTACAAAGGTGTTTGTCAGTCCCTTGTAATAGTAAAAAATGACAATCAAAAAGTAAAATAAACATAAGTAAAGATGCATACCTCTAGGACATGTGTATATCATTATCTTTTGCTTCACGCATAATGGGTGTTACAATGCATACTGAAGTAAGACTATTGCTTTTAGGGCTTCATTACTGTTAAATCATCTATGCATAATAATGAAATTTTTCGCCATTTCATGCAGTTTTAGAGACCTTTGGTATCTGTTTACTCCTTTAATACTTTTAATTTTGCAAAAAAAAAGTAAATTGTAATTGTGTGCACTAAAATTAGTCTTACATTTTCAGTAAAAATGACTTAAGATTGAGCAACAGTTGTGCAAATATCATACAACTACAGTTAGTCCCCGGGTTACATATGAGATAGGTACTGTAGATTGGTTCTTAAGTTGAATTTGTGTGTTAGTCAGAACAGGTACATTATTTTATTAAATGCAATTAGGTGCAAATGGGCAATTACAGGTTCTTTGCTTTTAGAAAATGTTTGGGGTTTTGAGTGATTTTCAGTCCTGAATGCCTATATTACTGTGTGTGTTTTGAAAGAATGAGATGCTTTTAGTTTGTTTTTCTATGGAGACATGTAATGTTCAGGAAAGTAACACTTCAGTATGATCTTTATATAGTCCTAAGGCAACCAATAAATCTTATGAAGCCAAGGATGGCATTAGGCCAGTATGCCTATTCTAAGGAAAAATAAAACAAACTGGTCCTTTGTTTCCACCATTATTTTCTGGCCTCCAGGACAAAAAGTGAGAGGAAATCACCTCAACAGGAATGTGATTCTTCAAGGCTCTAATCATTCCCTAGCCTGTCTAATTTCCAAAACAAAAAAGAAAAAAAACTTTCCAGTTCTGTATGGAGTCCGTTCTCTATTCTAAAACTAAAAAGAATCAAGTGGGGTAACCGAGTGGACATGCAGAATGTCCCTCAGTCTAACTTCCAACTTGTAATAGGGAGTTTGCCTTTTTCTGAAGTCTTAAATGGCATTCTTTATTCTATAATGTAGGGTTAATCTGCTACAGTCAATCTCCGTGCTACCTCAGTGCTTATCAACCTACTGATTCTATGTAAAATGGCATAAAGAGTGACCAAACAAATGACTGGTGCAACCAAGACAAATGCTATAGCTGCTCACATGGTAGTATTACTATGAAACAAAACCTCTGCCGCAGAGACCTTAACAACTGGTTTTCTTTTCAGTTAAAGCAATTATAGACCAAGAAGTAAAGAATGGTATACCTTCAAATAGAATCATTTTAGGAGGATTTTCTCAGGTGAGTTATTTGTAATATACTTTTCAGCTTTTACATACAGTGCTGTAAATCTGTTTCTCAAAACCGCAGCAGTCTTTTCTTTGTTGCTGTTTTAAGGCTGGGTCTACATGGGTCTAAAAAAAGAAATGCATGTAAACGTTCCTATGCACTTTTATTAGCGTTTTAAAGCTTGCTTTTAAAACGCTGGAAATTGCCTATGCCGAGTTTTCCCGCGTTTTTAACGTGTTTTCCAAGCAACGTTATAGATAAAGCTCATAAACGTTCCTCAAGGAAATGTCCTGTTGTAGATTGACGAATTGGCATGCATGGGCATTTCAAACATGGGCTTTAAAAGCCTCAGGTTAAACGCTAGGGAAAACGTCCGTGTAGACTAAGCCTTAGTTACATAAAGAGTCTAGTGGTGCAGTATGCCTATTTACAGTAACTGTCATTAATTGATAAATTAGTAATAAAATGTGAATCATCTTATTGCTTGTTTAGAAAATGCTAAAATGTGTCCTGAGTAATGCTGACACTTTACATGGGAAGTCTGTATTACCCCAATAAACAACCCTGTAATATGGGATCTGTTTTTGTAAACTGCTTTTTTTATTCCCTACAGGGAGGAGCCCTGTCACTGTACACTGCTCTGACAACAAGCCAGAAATTAGCCGGTGTTGTCGCCCTAAGCTGTTGGCTTCCATTAAGAACCTCCTTTCCCCAGGTAAGGTATCAAGTTATGTATAGCTTGACTACATATAACAAGTAAACAATCCATTTTAGGTGGTTTTGTTGAATTGGCATTTACAAGCAAAACATAAAAGGTGAATGGTTTATTTAAATTTGATTGAATTTTCCTCCAGGACTGGCAGTGTCTTTTTAATAAAATAACTAGCTGATTACCCGGCATTGCCCCGGTATTTATTTATTGCAGTCTTATAATATACAGAAAAATAAATCAAATAAAGCTAAAGTGGTAAATCAAAGAAATGTTTTTGTTTTTTTTTACAGGTTTTTTAAGTATAAGTACAATATACAATTACATTAACCAAATTAATGGCATATTTTTCAACGCCTGTTTTAAATGTTTTATTAGGAACATTGTGCTCATGAAATATCCTTTGTAACTTTAAGACCATCTGAAATTTTGTACCCAAGATGTAGGTGCACCTCTGGTCAGTTTCTGTTAGTTTGTTTTCAATAAAATATAGTTGTAGAAATTTTGGTGGTTGATCTGGCAGCGGAAGTAACAATCCCGCTTTATGGTAAATTTGCCCTTGCACTGTAAATGTGGATGGAAATCCAGGCTGTTGAACAACTGATGTGGTGCCGAATGATGTCATTTGGAAACATGAGTTGTATTTTCTGATGTTATTAAGAAAATGCTTTGACTCTGAGGTATTTGTTGATGTGTAATTCCAAAGTTCTTGTGGTGTTTCCAGTTGGCAGAGTTTGACTTTCCCTTTTTTGCAGCAAATACCAGGAGACTCAGATTTAAACTTTTTGGCTTGACAGTAACTACAAAGCATTTCCATTTTTCCGATGGTAACACTTGCATGCTGCGAGTAGTCTTTATGTGGAATCCTTCCAATGCTAAGCTAAAATGTTGTGCAGTCTGTGATCATCTGGCTCTTTCTCTCATTTCGTGTAGTCGGCTCTCACGCTGTTGTACTGTCTCTGAAGCTCTAAATTTAGTAGCTCTTTCTCTCATTTCGTGTACTCGGGTCTCATGCTGTTGTACTGTTTCTGAAGGTCTGGATGTAGTAGCTCTATCTCTTTTATCCTGTAGTCGGTCTCACGCTGTTGTACTGTCTCTGAAGCTCTAGATGTAGTAGCTCTCTCGCGCAGCATGGCAAGTTTTCTATTCCAGTTCTTGGGATTTTGTTGTCTACAGTTTCATTTTTTTTTTGCTTTTGATTGCACTGGACCAATTGCCTTTTGTTTTCTCGAAGGCATTATTACAGGCCAGAAATTTGTAAACAAGTCCAAAAAAAAAAGTATGTAAGCAAAAGGCACTCAGTCACTGAGCCACAAACACGCCTCTGACATATACCACAGCGCTGCACTTAGTGGTGCACTCACATGAGTCTGATTCATATGTCTAGCAAGTTTGGTTGAAATGTCTCCATGCGTTTTCGAGTGCTGGTGGAACATTATATATATATATATATATATATATATATATATATATATATATATATATGTGTGTGTATTTCCTATTTAGTGCTGTGGACTTACAAATAATGAGCGTTTACTATGAAATTGTTAAATGAATTGGTTGTATTTTTATATGTATGGGCCCTTGTTAGGTGTAGATTGCTATAGTGTGTGATTGTTATGATGGCTGAAGCAAGCAAGAAAAGAGTATGGACATTTTTTTAATGTGTATGAATACTAGATTGTAAGCTCTTCGGGGCAGGGTCCTCTCCTCCTGTATCACTGTCTGTATTAGTCTGTCATTTGCAATCCCTATTTAATGTACAGCGCTGCGTAATATGTTGGCGCTATATAAATCCTGTTTAATAATAATAATAATAATAATAATAATAATAGGGGTGGGACTTTTATTTAGCCACCTTTTTTAACAAAAATGGAAATGGCAACTGATAAAATCATTTTTAGTATGCTAAAATGTTTCCTTTCTGTTCTTTGTGTTATTGTACATACAAATAGGGTATATTTCTGTTAGCTCTGTTATTAAAAACATTTTTTTCTAACAAATGAGTACAATATTTGAGATGTGGTACACAAGTAAAGAAAACAAAAAACAAGCAAGCATGAAAACAAAGTTATGTACATGAAGCCAGCACCATACTAATAAATGATGATTTATTTGGTTTACCTTTTGTTTTCAGGCTGCTGCTAATAGTGCCAACAAAGATGTGTGTGTTCTCCAGTGCCATGGAGAAAGTGATCCACTAGTTCCGCTCATGTTCGGATCTCTCACATCAGAAAAGCTAAAGTCTATAATAAATTCATCAAATGTCAATTTCAAGACCTATCCGGGTTTGGCACACAGCTCATGCAATCAGGTGAATCATGTTTTCCCTATTTATTTACTGATATTAGCTTGTTTCATCATAATATAAAATGAAGTTGATTTGAAATATCTGAGAATGTTTTTATTATCACCTATATACATTTAGTTTGTATGATGCATTTTAGTGTTTATGGTACAGCTCTACATGTTATATACTTTTATGTTCTCAATTTGTTTCACAAGCCAAATGTACTTTTACACTTCATTAGAACTGTTTCCTTTCATGTCTGAATACAGCTAGTGAGTGGGTCAATAAAATGTCACTATGTGACACCCAAAGTAGGAAGAACAATGGATGTCAGTCTACATTTTCTAGCATCCTTACATTACAGTAAAAAACATATCTACATGAAATGGGGCAGAACTTGTAATCACAGGAAGTAGGTGGGTAGCAAATATAAGACCTCTATCAAAAAACTGAAAGATGAAAAGTCAGGGTTACAGGATTGAGGCACAGATACAGCCAAACACATCTACACAATCGGTAGCTGTTTGAAAAAATTAAGTTCCATTTCAGGGACCATTTTAGTGTTCTTACTTGTTTGCGCCATAGGTAGCTAGTAAACCCTACAATTGAGCAATGCTGCCACCACCTACTATGTCAAAAAAAGAACAAAAAACTCAACCATTAGTTTGAAAGTTAACCAGTTTTAGGCAGTAAAATCGCTAATGTGAACTAAGCCTTTTACAGTAAACCCTTCATTTTGGTACTCCTGGGCTCTGCTGTGAGTAGCAAACAGCCACTAGTGTACTACAGCTCCGTGACCCTCATCTCGCCATGATGAAAACATTAAAGCAAGCTTACAGTGAGAAGCTGGAGCTTGTCTCATTGACTACTCCCTGAAGATGGGGGGTGGAAAAGGTAAAGTATAGGTCTTCCTGTTTCTACCAGAAGTGGTGGCAGGCTACCCATACTTGCTGACTGCTCTCTACACAAAACATAGTCTGTTCACTGACAGCTGGGTGAAAAGTTCTGGATGGTGTGCCTGGATAAAGTGGTCAGGGAAGAACACTGGTTCTGTTACAGTTTGTTTTTAAAATTGTCTTTTAATTACTTTAATATCTATCCACCACCATATATATTCCAGTGGCTTTAGGCTTGTTATGCGAATATGCTGTAGGCAGATTGGCATAACCAGGCAACACACTATTCCATAAAAGGCAGAACAATTCTACTTTGGGCTCTGGGTTGCTTTGATTGTAAACACTTTGAAGAGACCTGTATTATGGATCTTGCTAAATGACTACAGGGAACTCTGGAAGGCAAGCTTTGTCATAGCAAAAAAAAGAATGCTGGCTGGTCAAATTGCATAGCGTTCTCCCCCAATTTTTTTTTTCTTTTCAGCTGGGTGGGGAGAAGCTGTAGATGGTTGGACAAAAAATGGAATGAGTAACACATGTTAAATTTAATGTTATAAGTTGGTGTTGTCACAGGAATCCATTAACCCCTATAAATGAGTCCGCTTTCTATCATCCACCCCCCCCCCCCCCCATAGTTTGTTCCAACTTTGTATTGCCCACCCCTTTTTATGCCTCCTTTTTCCATCTATGTATAATGCCCCAGCTGTCCAGAGCCTTTATTTTGTGACCCAACTTTTAATAACCATTTAAAAACACAGTGGTTACTAAAAGGTGCTGGCTGCCGCACCTGGAAGAACACTAGGCACAAAAATCCTAATTAGAAAAAGTTGTAGAGCAATGACATTTGACTAGTTTATTCACTAAATGTTAAATGTATTTTCCTTTGTTTCAGGAAATGTCTGACATCAAGCAATTCATCGAGAAGCAGCTACCTCCAAGTTAACTATCACTTCTTCTGCCTTTTAAAATATGCACCAGCAGCAGTCACGATGCTCCTCTATTCTTCAGTTAGGAACCTAATAGTTATACAGATAAGATGCAGTCATAAGATTTGGGATAATCAATATGATTACAAAGGATTTGCTGATTCAATTTTGGTCAACTCTAGGATATTAAAAGCCACAATATAAAAATGTAGGTGACTGATTGCTATATTATTTATAGCATTGTAAGGGCTATTTCATGATATGGTAGCAGAGGACTCAGAATACTGTTGACAGATGGTCGGTCTATACATATGTATAGTATAACACAAACCTCTAGTCTTTTTTCCATTTTTTTTTTGTTCATGTAGTGCTTACAAAATGCAGTACATCTTGTTCATCTTTTCTAACCTGTTGTATGTTTCTACAATAAAGTTATATAAAAAGTTTAAAATGTATGGTTATTGCAACGAAGACTAAAGTTTATTGGAATTCCTAGGCGGTATTTTGGCAAGCTGAAGATTAACTGTGGTTTTATAGTTTACCAGCTACAGTACTAGATTTACCCATACTATTGTGTTGGTCTTCCATTTAGTACACCATAGAATTACTAACAAAATGGAAACATTGATGGATCATTTTGATAGCTGCAGCTTTGTAGTGAGAAGTGATTGTGATGTGATTTATTAGAGGTTGCATGGACAATGGTTAGAAACCATTTCTGTGCAAGTCACATTCTCTTCATCAAGCAAATTTGTTGCGAAAATGTTAAAGCAATTCTTGCATTAAAAAGTGAACAGAAAAAGTTTTGTTTAGATTGCTAAAACCTTGAGATGACAGATGGCATTTGAGAAATGTCTCACTGTACAAGTAATGAAAGCTTCAGGTGTTCCAAGAGTATGAGCCAAATGTAAGGATTTGGGTCCAGGTTTAAAATCATTACCTAGAATGTAATACATTAATAGTCTGCATTGGGCTTACCATTCATTAGTTTTATGTCCCACTTGTTTGGATTACTTTATTAATAACTTTCTAAGACTTTTAGAAGTAAACTGCATTGTAACTTTTACAGATTTTATCTGAATATATAAATTATAATTGATTCTTGATGCATGTGCTAGACTCGAGAGGTTAAATAAAAACTACTGTATGGCCTAGTTCTCATTCTCTCTCTGGCTGCATAGCATGAAGCTTAGGACATAGGGCAGTGCAGCAGTCTGTTGAAATTGAAGCCAATTGAAAGCTTTGGGAACATGTTTTAGAGGCTTTGGAGCAGGTGTTTGAGGCCAGAGCCCCAAGAAAGATATGTGCATAACCTAAACTATGCAGTTTGTCAGTTAACGTATGGGCCAGAACAGTGCTGCTCAGCTGTGGTATTGTTAGAAGTAATAGTGAATGTTTTGCAGCTCTCCCTACCTATCATAGGGAAGACATGCATTATATGTTGATATTGAGGACCAGAACTGAACCAGCAAGGCAGAAACCATATTAAATAGCTTTCTTTCTTATTATGCATATACTGCCTGCAGTCAAGAACAGTAAGATAGAAAAAACACATTTTTAGGTATTATAGTGCTAGATCTGTATCTAAAAATAGATTCTTCAAGGGATGTGTCACACCATTTTTTTTTTGTTTGTTTTTTTTTATTCTTCAGATTAAAAAAAAAATCTACCGTTGTCTGTTACCCACCATGTAGATGGTTATTGCAGCAATAAAAACAAATATAAACTTATAAACTCTACTTAAGGATCTTTGATCTTGACCTCCTAAGGTTCACATTTTTATATCATTGGGTGTATGATTCACCTCCCACTATTTTTTGTTTGGATCAACCAACCAAACATCTGTTTTAAAAGCATGCAAGAAGAAGTGCAGACATACAAATGTTGCATTGTTAATCAATACTTATTTTATTCTCCCTGCTAAGATGTTAAAATGTGATTGTTACTATGAATATAAAATGTGTTTCAGCCTTCTGATAATAGTATTTGGCCAATTTTTTCCTGACCATAATCAAACTAGGGCTGGTTTTAGTTTTAGGTAGCACAACTGCAATCATTTCACATAGTCGGGGCCAGTGACTCAGTTTTACGGCGCACAGCCAACTACAGGTAAATACAACTATTTACAGTGCATGTTGTTGGTAGGAACACAGCTGTGTGAATAGATTATATGTGCCCATCAGCTTTACATCACATTTGGTCTGTTAAGTCACTTAAAACGACCCAAATGTAAACTGGCTGACATATTGCTGTATATGAACCACATTTGGGAATAGTACCAATATCCTGCCTGTAAGTTTTTTTTTTTTTTTTTTTTTTTTTTTTTTTTTTTTTTGGGATGGGAACAACATGCACTGGAGTTGCACAATGCTAATCTCTGCTCCATTACATATCTATTAATATTTCAATGTCCAACGTAAGCCATATCTTTTTTCTCAATATAAGGTGTAGATGCAGACACAATATTTTGTTATTTAATTGTGATAAAAGGCCGTGATTGTGTTGTATGTTCTCTATCAGAATGGTGTTTAGTAATTTATGATAGAATATGATGTCTTATGTAAGAATATTCTTTCTCGTGAAAGACTGAATCATTCTTTATGGTGAGATACATTAAAACAGCTGCTAAATTCCAAACCTGTATATGGATTAATTCCTATTTTAATACTGGTACATTACAATCATGTTTAATAATTATTACAATTACATCGAAATGATTATTTTTTTTATTGTGACTGGCTTACTCTTTAAAGCTTTTTTATGATTTGTCAAAGAATAAAACTAGTCCTTAAATAATAATTGTTGTCTTTTATTTTGCTGTGTGCTAAAAGATTTTCATCTGTCATGAAGTCAATAGTACAATATTAGCTGAAGTTTTAATAACCATGATATCCCAGCATAGAAATCTAACAGCTGTGTAGTGCGATATTCCGGCTTCTCAGAGTGATTCTGTCCGTTTGGGTTTACATTAATACAGCTTGCATGCAATATATAAAGCACAGGTGTATATAGATATAGATATATAGATATAGAGATAGATATAGATAGATATAGATATATATAGATAATAGCTCTGAGGACTGTGTGTTATCATCTCTGACACATTGTTTTATGTTTGCAGTACTTACCTCATCTTCTATATCAGTGTTCGCTGACCTTTCGAACCTCACAGACTTTCTTCCAGCCACTGTGTATGTTCTTTGGCCATTGGGTGGTCACGGACTATGGTTTGCCAGTTTTTGCCATTCCAGGACCTTGTTATTGTACAATACACAGGCCTTTTTAGCAGTGTACATAAAGTTGTTTGCTAACATACAGATAAAGGTGGCATCTGATAGAAGAGACTGACATTGTCTCTTTTACTAGCAATCTCCATCTGCTTCAAATTTAGTTCCACCAAAGCTGTGCATAATAAAAAGTATGCAAAGCACTTACATTAAATTTTGTTTGTAGCTCATAGACTTCCATATTGAGGAATAAGTAAAGCAAAACCATTGAGTAGCACTGCAAAACATGGAGCAGGTGTTAGTGCCTAGCGTGGCTGTTCTTTTTCTTTGGCAAATAATAAAAAAAGCTTTATATAGATATACATCTATATTACATTACATTTACATCAAGCTAACGGTAAACATAACTAAAATATCACTGAAAAGACTCCATGATTCCTGTAAAGGATAGCTTCAGACTTGCTTGAAGTTAAATTTGAACTCTTACTGTCTTATATGAGCTAATAGAAATGATAATGGGGTTCCCAGGCACTTTATGCATCCAGCCTTATATTTATATCTCACCAGTTTTAAATCTTAGATGTTGGTGCCTGTCACTGGTAATTGCAGGGAATTTGGAGTAGAATTGGTAATTACAATTATTGTGCTGCTCACCATTCTTGAGTCTTGCTTCTACTTAAAGGACTTCCACATTTAGAAACATATATGATGTGCTCGGTACACCACCTGCAAGGGAACCACATCCCAAAATTCAACAATCTGAACACATAAATAAGAACTTCAGGTGCATCACTACTGATAAATACTTATATTCACACAAAATATTCTTTATTTATATCCTATTATACTGGAGATGATACTAAAAAAAAAGACAAAATAATTCATATCTTCCACATGCTTGTCATCTTTACAAAAACATCTGGCTGGCATGAAACCAAAAACATCTCAGTCACAAATGGGCTGTCCAGTATCAATGGAGGTCAAATGTAGTCCAGAAGATGAGTATGATTATAAAAGCTGCTTTTGTACAGCCATGTGTTTCAAAGACAACATCCCTTCATCAGGGAAAAAAGGAAAGGAAGTCAATGTACAAATAATGTCCTTAAGGTACCAATATCCACACAGGAATATCATAAAGAACAAGATATAGTAAGGCAAGGGAAAGAAGAGATCAAATATACCAAGACAAAAGTCTAAACACTACATACTTTGTATATACTTTGATAAAAATACCAAACAAGCGACATAGGATCACAAAACATGATGAATGATACAGTCAAAAAAATCTAAAAATATTCATGGACCCAATGCGTTTTGCGGCTACAGCCGCTACTTCAGGGGATTTGATAACAGATCAACAAATACAAATATCTGAAAGACAAGATGATGATCAGATCCAAGTGTGTCCAAAAGTACACAGGACAATATCATACAAAACACTGGATTGGTTTCAGCAGTGTCAGGTCAGGCTGATATTCCACAACGATTCCACAAATACATTGTGTATCACTGGGGATTTAGTGCAACCTGACACCACAGCAGCCAGATTAACAGAGGCGACAGGCATGCCAAGTGTAAGGTGCATGTGGGGTGCCATTAGGAATGAATAGTAATAATGGGATTGAATTATAACACAGGTGTCTGTGTGTAAACACGTCGTATTCCAACACACTTGTGGGAACAAATCCCTTAAAATGTTCCTTAAGAATGACTATTCCACTACTGGGCTTCCACCCTTACTAAATGGGGTTGGGGGGCTGTAAGCAGGGGTGTAGTAGTAAAAAAAGAAGAGAGGGCACGGTACTATTCATGGCAAGTGCGCATGCGCATCATTGTTGTAATGTGATGTAAATGTGCCTGCCCTACTACACCACTGCCTATGTGTCACTCAAAGAGGAAGAAACTTCCCCCATAGTAACGTCATGATACCAGAACCCACCCTCTGTGGCCAGAGCCGCAAACCACCAAAGAATTCTTTGCAAAATAAGATTGGACAAGCGTGACCATTCCGGAAAAAAGTGAGGGCACGACATTTTTTCACCTGTGCCCACCCCACTACACCCCTGGCTGTAAATGTTGCTGAGCTGTGAAGTCAGGGAGAAGCAAAAAAAGTGAAAGTAAAAAAGACCTAGCACAGAGGATCTGATTTAATTAATGTCTCCAAGAAGCAACCTCCAACATTTGTGGGAGAAGATCGACTATCATGGGAGAACCTGGGTGATCCAGCAAACCTGGAATGGATCCGATCCATGATTTCCAACTAATAGCAAATGATTCATAAGAAATCCATGCCAAGATTGATGAATCACCCATGTTCTTCCATGATAGTTTAACTTCTCCAGCCTTGGAGAGTCATAATAAATCAGACCCATAGTGTCATATAGAATGGAACCTCCATACAACACATTGCTCTGTGATGTGAGTATAAGTTTGCTTTGAAAAATTGCAGGAAAGCATCCACATCTATGTGAATATGGCCTCAGCAATCGGCTATATAAACTTTAAAGTGTACAAAAACTCAGAAATTTCACTTTACATAAAAGGGTCGAATGTATGTTAAAAATTCTGTTGTTTGTTTTTTAAGGGCAACACCACCCCCTAATTCTCAGTCACCTAGGCGATCGAGAATGAATGGGAGCGCAGAGCCTCCCAGGAGACCTATGTCACGCATCCCAGGAGGCTCTTGGGTGCTCCTTCTGCACATGCCCCAGCATCTCAGGCACGCACAGAAAAAGGCTTTTTGTTAGAAGAGAAAAATTTGCAGATCTCAAGTTTTTTTTCCAACCTCCATCACCCAATCTTGCACCTGGGTCGGGTGACAAAGGAAAAAGAACCCAGAAGAAGAGGTGGAGATAGCAGCGGACAGCGCGCTGGCTCTGGGGCGGATCCTGGGACAACGTGGGACCCGATTGAAGACACCTCTGGACCAATCCACTGTGCTGCAGGATTGAAGGTAAGTGAATTTTTTTTTGTTTTAGGTATTTTTGAGTTTATTTCCTCTTTAACAAAAACTTTCTATATTTGCAATGCTCTCAGCGTTGAACATCCTGGAATGGAAATGCTGCCCTTCTATAAATACAGTCATCCTAGGACAGAGTGTGTCGCTGGCAGGATCACCTGGTAAAGGTGAAAAAATAAAATAATTATTGCAGGCACTACATTTGCTAGATTATAAGGTCTTCGGGACAGGGTCCTCTCCTCCTGTGTCACTGTCTGTATTCGTCTTTCATTTGCAACACCTATTTAATGTACAGCGCTGTGTAATATGTTGGCACTATATAAATCCTGTTTATTAATAATAATAATAATAATAATAATAATAATAATAATAATATTATTAATAATACATCTATATAATAGTAAACTGCAATAAATAAATATACACTGAGCAGCAATTCCTAAACGCTATGTGTGCACCACCCATATGTAACCACCAGGTGGCGGGGCACTCCTCATGCCTGGTCACTATGGGCGGAAGTGAGAGCTCGCAGAGGAGAAGAGGCCGGGCCTTGCTGAGAACGATAACATCTTTGCGACCTCTCGGTTTGTGGCTGTCGTGATAAACTTCCGGCTGGGCTGTGGGAGGATTCGCTAAGCGGGAAATTGCCTTCACGAGTGTTGTTGTCCCTGTTCGGTCATTGTGTGTGGCCAGCAGTAGAAAGCAGCGATGAGCGCGTCCGGCGGGGAGGAGATTATCCGCATCGCCAAGAGGATGGAGCGGATGGTACAGAAGAAGAACACGGTGGGTCCGCCTGGCTGTGGAGGTTGCACAGGCCGCTGTCCCGGCTCACACCATGTATTCCCTTCTCTACAGCCATAGACATGAGTGTGCGAGGGGATCCCGGCAAGCCAACCTTAGTAACCAATCAGAAGTCTTCTTGCAGTAACCTGCAGCGAGCTGACCAATACTAGCGGCTTCCTGATTGGTTGCTTTGGCGTGCAGTGCATTTAGTGAAGCATTTCTATGGCCTATGTCAGGGGTCAAAATTAAAAACTTAGGCAAAGTCGCGGGCCAAACTTAAAACTGAAATAGCACCACTACTACAATTCCCTGTGTCTTTAAAACAGTGCAGTGCGGGGCCACACATAGGCAGAGAGCCTGCTGGTCTATAGACGCAAGTGATGCCGAGAATTGTAGTAGCGGTGCATCTCAATGCAGTGGCGGCCAGCTGAAATTCATATTTAGAATTCCTTTGGGGCCAAAAGGACATTGAGGGCCAGATTTGGCCTGCGGGCCAGAGTTTGACACCCCCCGCCTAAGTGGTGGAATATCTCCTGTGCATGCATTGGTGCTTATTATATGCATGAATATTGCAGCCACATTGTGATGGTGTTACTGCACAGCAATGCATTGGACACCACACTGCTATTTATTGGTAATGGCATCCCAAGCTCACCTTACACATGCACACCAATAATGCAGCATGCACTACACTTGTGTGTATGACAACCCATTCACATGCAGTACAACACATAGCACAACACATCGCTGCATTGTGGCCGGTCTCCATTAATGTGGTAACGCATTGCTTCCACACAACATGCCAGAGTTCTGTGCGTTGCTGGAAACCACAATACTCGCATTGCACACCAACATGTGTGGTGTTAGAATTGTGCGGTGTGTTGCATTTAAATGAATGTGCTGCCTGATCACAACATATACCCCCGTGTGTGTCTGATTGTCGAACTCACCCCTACACACCGTGCCCCAGTTATTTCATGTTGTAGCACATTTTCAGGCCGTTCTTTCCCATTGTTGTGTTGTGGCAGCCTGTGTATGAGTGGGCTGCTTATATGCAAGGCACTGATGTGCTGTCAGTTGTGCTGCGTTATTGCATATCTAGACCTTGGATTGTGGAATGAATAATGTGAAATGATCCGGCTGGATGAAATGACTCTGCCAAGAAAGATACCCAAAAAGAAGACAGACTGCGGTGTGAAGGATTTCCAGGTGTAGTCAGATTGAAATACAGATATTGGGGAACAAAAACTCTGAAGTCTATCATGTGTACCACCAATGGATGGTTTAGTGAAGATTGATGGTTATGAGAAGACATTCTGTTTATTTAAAGAGGACGTAAACTAAAAAATGCCCAAAACAAAAAAAAATACTTACCTTCAATCCTGTATCGCAGTCGATCGGTCCAGAGGTGTCTTTCATCGGGTCCCACGTCGTCTAGGTATCTGTCTTAGGGCTGGCTTGCCGAGCGGTGCCATCTTCTCCTCTTCTTTCTGGTACTTCTTCCTACGTCACCCGATGCAGGTGTGAGATTGGGTGACGTAGGTTGGGAAAAAAAACTTGCTGATCTCACTGCGCATGTGTGAGATTGACAATTTTTCCCCCCTTTTTACAAAAAGGCTCCTTCTGCGCATGCCCGCACGAGCACCCAAGAGCCTCCCAGGATGCGTGACGTAGGTATCCCGGGAGTCTTGGCGTTCCTTTCACCTTTCATTTAAGGGTTGTCATAGCAGGGCTGTGAAGTCAAAGCTAGAATTGTTTGTTTTTTCCAACTTTAGGTACCGAATAATTGCTTCAGATTGCACAGCCTTGGTTATTTTAGAACTTAATGATCTGTAGACTGCTCATTTGCAGTCGGAATAAGGAGCAATACTGTTCAAGCATTCTCCAGCCCTCCTGCAATAGTTTGCAAGAAAACTTTAAATAAAACACAAACAAAAGTTGTTTTATATTTGTTTACCTTCCAAACGTGTGTTTTCTTTTGTATTTTAGCAATATGTTTTTAACATGCTTTTTGCTTTTCTTGCAGGCTGGGGCTTTAGATTTGTTAAAGGAACTTAAAAATCTCCCTATGACTCTGGAGCTTCTTCAGGTATGTTGAATATAATGTCATACTGTGAATATGATAAAAAAAAAGGTTGAACCCTTCATTGCTTCATCCAACACTAAGGCCACATTCAGACTTATACAATAACCTGCGATACAACAGCATGCTCATTATGCCTTTGTTCAGCATGCTTGAGGTGTCTGCGTTGCCTGTGTAAGGCTACGTACAAAAATTGTCATTGGAAACGATTAACAACTGATCGTACGATAATCGCTAACAAAAAAGTGCACAACAACGCCGTTGAATGAGGAATGTCGCTGGAAACAATTGTCCCGGCGGATCTGATTGTGTGCACATTATTGGTGGATTTATATTTGAACGATCATATTGTTACAGCATTTACAGAATCGGCCACTAAAATGGAACAATGGATCCTAATAGTAAAATACCATGCCCTGTGTGGTTTTGTGTTTGCCAGTTGTCTGTAACAGCTGTGTGTAACACTTGTATATGACAAACTGGAAGGACAGGTGTGGAGCTGGTGGATGGAATGTGTGATTTTGGTTTATAGAGTTCCTAGCTGAGCTGCATTTATTGCTGGTTTATGTTGCTGACACTTTAGTAGATCTACGCTGGACATATATTTGTGTTGTGAGCTCACATCTAATATTTGGGTTCTGTCCTCTAAAGAAAACCTTTTTTTTTTTCTTTTTGGAATTTTCCTTTTGGTTTTCACATTTTAAATTGAAGTTTTGTATGTATACATAATTAACTTGAAATTCCTAATACATAAAACAGTTTTATTATAAGTTGTTTGAGACTGCGGGTCAGTAGTATGCAGCTATATTTCTTTAGAGAAATGGTCGTTTTACAATGCCTCCTCGCTGCGGTGGGTTTGATGATTGGTAGATGGCAGTTTTTCCATTGTTGGTGAGTTGTGTGCCATCTGTGGCCTTACAAAGATGGTGAAACAAATGGTGAAAAAAAGTTTCAGCAGAATCTTTTACTTTTTACATTGTGTTTTCTTTTTTTATTCTACCAGGTGTGGCTTTTGTATAGAGGATTAGAGATTTATCATTGGCACGTTCCTTTCGGTTTCTGCTTGTATAGCCACTATTGAGCATGGGAGACATTCCAGCTGGTAGTTTTCCATCTTCAATGCAACATGAGTCTTGGCTCTGCTGGAATTTAATGTTTCACTTTCATTGCTCTGTGCAACTGCTGCGAGTTTTAAGTCCTGGGTAATTGGTTCTGTATTGAATGAGTTGTTGTATTAAGAATTTTTCTTAGAATGACTTCCTGTGAACATTGTTCATCTGTTTGTGGGTATCAATTTGTGCCTGTAACTATACAATAGGTTTTTGTTTTGTAACCTTGTTTGTCATTTTGAGGTTGAATGCGCACTTTGTGAAGGAAATCAGAGGTCAATAGGTAAGAGTAGCCTCTTAATGCTGTCAGATGGTAAAATGTTAGGATATGCTTTTTCCCTGGAGATCCGTTTTGTAGTGACCCTGATCTACATATCTTAGGTTCTGCACAGTTACCAGAGTTGACTGCATATTCTCCAATTTTTAAAATTTGTGAAGCCACGTCCAACGCCTCTTAGAAATAGGTGATGTTGGTTTACTGTCATTTTTGATCACACATTCCTCACTAGCAGTTGGTGATACAATGGATCATATAGGAACTGTGTATGTTAAACCTGCTATGTACATGGAGGTGATGGGATCAATGTGATGGAACAGTACCTGGAAAAAGATGACATGTCTAACTCGTTCTTGCGAAACATGTAATTTAAGAAAATCATGTTCATGTAATATCGCCAGGGATTTCTAAATGCTGGGTTTAATAGTGTGTGACTATAATATATTTATATGTTTTATAATATTTCCATATTTGCAGCTGCATGAACCTTGCCATTACTGCAGATGTGCACTCTTCCATATTCAGACACATTTGTGTGTCATTGGTTTAATTGTTGTCTATGATAAAGCATTAACTAACTTCTACACATTTATTTATTTTTCCAGTCCACACGAATTGGAATGTCTGTGAACGCCATCCGTAAACAAAGCTCAGATGACGACGTGACCTCTCTAGCCAAATCTCTCATTAAGTCCTGGAAAAAACTTCTAGGTAACCACAAAGTTTCCTTTTTCCTAGTTTGTAACTGCAAACAGTTCTGAACATGAGAACTCTTTGTTTAAAAAAAAAAATGGATCCTTGCTGATTGGTCCCATTTGTTTTTCAGGTATTTTTCTTACACTGGTTAGGCAGCCTTCTGGGTCCCTTTCACAACTTCCACCTTTAGAAACAAATATTTTTAGTGCCTATTTAGCGTATGTACTATACTACATCAGACTTTATTGTGTTGGCAAACTATCACAGCACAAAAATGCTGTATATGCTTGCATATTTACTTGATAGTGTGCTTTTTTACATTTAAAATGGGGTACTACATGGAAGCAAGTTTAGTAACACAGTGGTGGTGTTTGTTTTACCAAGTTCTCCCTGTAACATCACCAGAACTCAGCACTACTCAGCTTGGGCTAGCTTTCACTACAGTCATGGTTGCTTTCTTTTTATTTCAGTATAGGGTCATGCCTAGCCTCACCTACTAGACAAAACCCATCCCCGTCAATACATTTCTGAAAGCAATGACATCCTAGTGCTGTGTAAGCCTGTCTATCATGCAGTGTCAGAAATGGGGAACAGAAACATACAAAATGTGGATGGTTGTACATCATTGTGTTAAGTCAGTCCAGGTATATGAAACTGACAACGCACCTGCACCTTTTTTGACCAGAAGTGGCATCATAATACCTGGTAGTGCAAAATATTTAAATGTTTTTATGCCACTTAACAAAAAGAACTGTGCACTAACAAATGTAACATGTATTATCAAATGAAATAGTTTGTTGAAACCCTAAAAGACCTGCACAGTCTCTTAACTTCTGTTCTACAAAAAGTATATATCTTTCTGATGTCTGTAAAAACAAACCCGCTAGCCTCTTAACTTTCAAGTCTTGCATAAATTCTATTTTGAAAATTTGTGGCTGGAACACCTCAGTCTTTAGATTTATAAATCTAGTTTACCAACTCCTTTGCTTTTTCAGACAGTAAGACTTCACCTAATTTCCTATTTTACTCTTCTTTTTCTAGATGGTCCTTCAGGTGACAAAGATCAAGAGGAAAAAAAAAAAGAGCAGCCGCCTCCTGCCCAGAACAGCCCAGAGGCCAGGGAAGAAAGGTATTTCTGTTATCTATTGTCCAGCTTTATTACTTCTAGTCACAAATTGATTGTAGTTTTACCAGGTACCAGTATGCATTGGAGATTGCAGATAACTCTGCGAGTGCTTGGGATATTGCTATAATCTGCAAATTTGCTCAGCATATATGCACAATATGGCACACTTACCTGCCTATGCACCCTTCAACTCTGCAAAGGCTGCAATATTCCTAATTGCATTGAGGTAATCTCTGCCCAGTCTTCCCTCAGGCTTTGAAGTCTTTGGTCATCTTTATTAGCCGGGGGGGTGAGGTAGCTCCTTTCTGGATTTTTATTTGATTTATGCAAGAGAAGCTGAATACTTCTACAACGTTCCACATTTTTGTTCCTGCAAGTGTTTTTTCTAGAAAATTTCACATATGTATTAGTTATTAACATGAACAGATTGCATTTAAACAGTAATATTCCTATTTTGTTCAAGTCATTAGACTTTCTGCTTTTAAAATCCAGTTTTTCCCTCTCTCAGCAGTTCAAGCAGTAATTCAAGCTTTCGGAAGGAGGACTGTGCTGCCCCATCTGACTTCATTACCTCCTATCCGCGAGCTCCTAGTACCTCAGACCCAGTTAGAATTAAATGCAGAGAACTACTGTCTCAAGCCCTGAAGACAGGAGGTGAGTTTCAGTACTTTTTCACAAAGTTTTTTAACAAGCTAAAGGATGGGTATTTAGCGCTGCGTAATATGTTGGAGCTATATAAATCCTGTTTATTAATAGTAATAATAATAATATTGTTTCTGTTGTTTAGAACACCATTATCTGAACATTTAAAGGGACAAATTATAATAAGAATTATTCCTATAGTAACCAGTTCCAGTTTTTATGTTTTATTTTTTGCGAGAATTTATAATCTATCAATCTTTTTGAAAGCATTTGATGAGTTTTCAGTATTTTCCCCAGTAACTTTTTTAAGCTGGGTGGAAAGGAGTTGTAGGTGGGTGTCAGCCCCAGTATTGTGAACCAAACTATTCGATAACTACCTAAAAACAGCCGGATGGTTACTGAAAAGTTCCTGGTGGTGCACCCAGCTAAAAGGGGCTGGGGAGAACACGGAGTTTTCATAAATAGCTATTCTTTTCAACATACTGTCTTCTACTCTCCTCTGGGCATTACTTGTGTTAGTGGTAACACAAGTAATGCCCTTGTGTTACCACTAGAGGGCATAGACTTCTTTAGCATTGTACAAGATAGTGTATATTCCCAGAACAAGCTGTCTAGAGGGATGTTTTGTATGTATCATTGTAATACCAGGTTTTAATAAAATGAAAGGCAATCTGCACAGCTTGCACAAAAGTAATTAAACTGCAAGTTATTGGGATGTGGCAGTATGCAGTTTATCCTTTTATAGGAAAATTCTTAATTTTTTTATGCCCAGTGCAGTGTAAGATTTAATAAATTTATCTTCAAATATACTTAATTTAAGAGCTGTTTTCCAACTGTGTCAGCACATGTAAGCTGTCCAATTACATGTGCTTACACAGTTGGAAAACAACTAAATTAAGTATATTTGAGGATAAGTTTATTAAATCTCACCATAATTTTGTAGTGATAGTAATTGACAAGTTATGCAAAATCTGCATGATGTTTTTGTGCAATATGTATACATTTTTCTTATAAGTATCCTTTTTTTTTTTTTCTTCCTGTAGATGATTACATTACAATTGGTGCAGATGACGAGGAGCTTGGAGCTCAGATTGAGGAATATATCCTTTTTATTATGAGACTTGTGGATGTATTGTATATAGAAGGCATGGAAACTGTTCTTCTACAATTATTGCTTCAAGCACGCCCAAGAAATGTATTATGGCTAGTGTTAGCATGCTTACAGATTTGCTCATCCATCTTTATGTAAAAACAATTTTATCCTCAAAAATTTGAGGTGTGTTGCTGATTAGTCCACGTAGACTTGTAGTTCTCATTATCACATGGTAGTTATTTACGGCATTTTCCTGCTATTATACGCAAGATTCTCATTATATTACTAGAAATTTGGCCCTTTATGCCTGAATTTAAGTGGAGGTGGATGTATTTTGTTCTAGCATATGATTTATCTGTGTCTGCTGGGTTTTCTATAGTTAAAACTGTTTTAGTTTCCAATGTATGTTTTTATGGTATATGACTTATTATCTAAGTGTAATAGTTTTATTTTATACATCTTAGAGATTGATCATTGTCCCTAATTATCTGTCAGGAAGATAGAATTATCTTTGTGTAGACATTTTCAAGCATAGGCATTTACTTTTGGACTGCAAGGCTCGTTCAAAGATGAAATACTCTTAATTGCTTGTGAGACTTTGTCAATTTGCAATATGCAAAAGTTAAATAATCCCTTTATTTAGAGTTAGCAGTTGATTAAATTGTGGTGTCTGTGCAGTTCTTGGCTGTGAGGTTGACACAGATTAAACCCTGGAGTCTCCCACTGTGTGACTTTCTACCAAGTCTAATTACTGTGAAGAGTAGAAAAGTTTTTTCTTGCCTGCAGCAGACTGTTAGGCCTGAAATACATTTGTGTGATGCTGCACAGTTTACATTACATAAGGTAATTCATATTACCTTACCTCAATTCATAAGAGCATTAGACCTGCAGTGAGTTGCAGTGGAATGGTAAAAAAAAAAAGAATGAATGCTCTTTTCATACGCTACATTGAGGTGGACCAGGTCTAGGTAATTTTTTAAGGCTAAGCAGTCATTTGAAAAATTAGAAAACATATCTAAAGGTCAGTCTTCCTCTTTCTGTCTCTCTCTCTCTCGAAAAAAAATCATGGCTGTATATTGTGACCTATGTGAATTTCTTATGTAATTAAGGTCAACGTTAGGAAAGTTTTTTTCCTTTACTTCACTGAACCTGTGTATCAGGAGTTTAAAAACACAGATGCAAAATACAAGAACAGAGTTCGAAGCAGAATTGCTAACCTAAAGGATGTGAAAAACCCCAATTTGAGGCGAAACGTCCTTTGCGGCAACATTGCTCCAAGTGTGTTTGCCAGAATGTCTGCAGAGGTGAGAGGCGTAGAGCCACTGTAAATGCTTTGCACAAACAGGTATTTGCAATATGCTTATTATCGGTTGTGGCTTTCTAGGTGACAGTGGAAAGATGTCACAAAGGTCCCTTAGTAGTTGTAGCACATGGAACATGACACTCCCCTGAGCTATCTGTCATCTTATTCCCAGTGGGGAATAGTTTTCTTAGATTTACAGAAGATAGAAAAAAGTTGTCAGAAGCTACATAATATACAGTACATTTTTATCCTTTTTTATGCTTGTCCAGAAAGATAAGTTGGTTCAGAGAAAAATAACTGCACTTCTTCCTTCCCAGTTTATAGAGTAATATCTATTCTACTGCAATCTGTGGAATGGGAATAACATTTAGATTGCATTCCTTTTGTCCTCCAGCTGTTCATTAAATTGCTGAAATATTCTTTTGATGTTTTCCAGGAAATGGCTAGTGATGAGCTTAAAGAAATGAGGAAAAACCTGACTAAGGAGGCCATTCGGGAGCACCAGATGGCCAGGACAGGTGGTACACAGACTGACCTGTTTAGCTGCGGAAAATGTAAAAAGAAGAATTGTACATACACACAGGTACGGCATCTGATACAAAAACTATTTCATTACTTTTAGCTTCCAAAATAAATTGGATCCCAGTTTATCTCTTATTTGGCTTTTTATCAATTGTATGGTTTGTATTGGGAACCTGCTCTTCAACGGAGTGTAAAGGTTATTTTTAACACGAGGTAGTTTTATTCCTGTTTACAAGTTCATTTTTTTAATGATTCTGAACAGTTTTAACTTCTCTTTCAAATATACTGTCCTAAATACCTAGGTCTTAAATCCTATCAGATAAGATATCTTGTGTTTCTTGAATTTGTCCATGGGGGGGAGCGAGGCGAGGCAAGGATGATATTGTCTATTTTTACTCCATTGCCCAAGGAATAATAAAACTATTGCGCTTGTATCTGAAAAAACATTTTAGGTCAAGGTATGTGTTATCTTTATAGTAAATCCCTGGATAAAAGAAGTCAATGTGTCTACAGAATTATTGGTGCCTATCAATTATAATAAACACCCATTGACTTGGAAGTACCTGCCATCTCCCAAGCTATTTGTTTTGAGCACACAAGTCACATTTCATTCTATGCCCCTGTCTAAACACAGCTAATCATGCCTGTTTATATTTTAAAGGTTCAGACCCGCAGTGCTGATGAACCTATGACAACATTTGTATTCTGTAATGAATGTGGAAACCGTTGGAAGGTAAGATACAAGTTATTTAAGGGTATTTATATTGCTCTTGTTTTTGCATGCTCTGTGTATAAAAGGCTTAAAATAGTTTACCATAATAAAGAAGGTACAAATATAGTGGTTTAAAGCATACACAAATTAACCCTTTCCAGCACAAGTACATAATACCTTGGTTTTTTTTTTTCTACTTATCTCAATAGCCAGTGTTTCACTGCAAAGAAGACATTGGTGCAATTCCTTGTGCTATTATATCTTACATCTATATATATCAAATCCCTCATTTGGTTAGCCATTAATTTCCTCTTGCTAATTAGGCCAATTGGTTCACATCCATTATCATAATAAATAAGCAAAGAAACATTTATAGACTATGCATCGTCCTGAAATATCTTCCTTCTTTTTCTTGGTTACTTTCAGTGA
Source organism: Pyxicephalus adspersus (assembly GCF_032062135.1). Lineage (NCBI taxonomy): Eukaryota > Metazoa > Chordata > Amphibia > Anura > Pyxicephalidae > Pyxicephalus > Pyxicephalus adspersus. Next base: position 38,170,779 of record NC_092862.1, read on the forward strand.
CAGACTGCTTTTTGCAGTTGGCTTATTTGGTTTAGGAGCACATTTGTGCTTAGAAAAAGTAAATGAATAACTTTGGTCATGGGGGCCTAAGATGGCTTTGATGTCCCAGTTAGTTACTTACTCTTGACGCAGCAGAAGGTTGGTGATTATAATTGCAGCAAATGAGAATGCTAAATATTTAGGGAGTCAGTTACCCAAGACAAAGTTCTTCATGAACAAGTTGACACTGTCCATTACTTTTTCTTACATATTTTATTTTAGTGTTTCCTGTCACAGTAAAACTGTTATAGCCTTAAGGAGGGAAAGAGCATCTCTTCTTCCTACACACTTTCTCATTAGCCAATTAACATAAAGCAAAATACATTACAGAGGTCACTCTCTGTGATCATGTTTCCTTCTCCTTTCTTGCTGCTTATTGGGATTCTTTAAAATGCATGCCGCTTTAGAAAGGGATAAAAAATTTTTAAAGCACAACACTAATTGTATCAGTTGAGGGAACACGTCTCGTCTAATGTATAATTTAATGCTAACAATATAAAGTCTTCTCACCTTAAAATCTTTTCTCTTTTTTTGTTTCAGTTTTGTTAAAGAAAGTATAATTCGACTTCAAACGAAGAGAGGTTTTGTAATCAAGCAAATCGAATAGTTCTCCCAAATTGGATTTTTTTTTTTAAGCTGGATTCAACTTGCGGGATCTGAATTTTTAGGAACAGAACAATTTGTGGAATTATTTCGCCTTGCACAAAACGATGCCCCAATTTTATGGTGCAAGTTTAAAACGGAAAACTTTTTATAACTGTCAACCTTAAAATTTTATTATGAAATCTATGGCATCATCTTTTCCGTCTGAACACATACAACAAATCCGTTTTACTTTAGCCAATACCCCAACTGTATTGTATGCCATTAGTCTTGCACCGTCAGACCCTAGAGCTGTTAAAATTGAGTGTACATAATACTTCCACAGGTTGTGGAAAAGTCTAATATTTCTCTTGTTTTTGGCTTTTCCAATGTTAGAAATGTTCTTCTAATCATGAGTTAAAAATTGCTAAAAACTGTGGCACCAAAGTAAGTTATTTTGTTGAAACATGATTAGTTTGAGCTTCATTCCCTCTAAACATTGTGTTATGCTGGATTCATTTTATAGAGCTTTTCATTAAAACTCAGATTGTTTGTATTTAATGCTTCGACCTACTATCTTTTGATATCTGAGAAAACTTTGGGTTATTTCTCCTAACAGCTGGCAATGTGATTGGAATTTAGAGGTGTCACTTGCACCGTCTGTGGTTTATTGGGAACAAGAGCTAGAATAAGTATTCATTTGTAATTTCATGAACTAGTATTATTGAAATGTAATACAATGGTCCTATATAGGAACTAGTAGATTTAAGTATTCCAAAGAATTTAGTTATCTGGATTTGTTGTCAAAAGCATACCTTCCTAAAGAAGGGGTATGTACCTGTCTGCCCATGTTTTGTAATGCTGCCACACTTCATTTCACTAATATGCAACTATAAGTATCTGAATAGTCTGGGTCTAATACTTGTTTTATTTGCCATCCGGTTATTACACCTTCAGTGGTAGTGAAGCAGGTATTTTACACACCTGGTAATATGGAACACTTGCAATAGCCTGGTACAGACAACAAAACAAAAAAAAAAAAAAAAAAACTTCCACAAGTTACACGGCATCAGTAGGACAACCTGCCCCTTTGCACACATCAACCAAATTTGTTTCCACCAGTTGGAATGTACAGTAGAGATGATTTTTACAAGGATTAAAAATTGTTCAGTGTTCAGATGCAAAACCCAGTGATAAAATGCCAAATTAAAGGGAAGAGCTTGGATATGCACATGATGTTTATTCAAGCAATCGGACAGGTAAAAAGTGTGTTTTTTGGTAAAATATTTTCATATTTACCTCTTATTAAACAATATTTTACCCTAATCCCTTTCTCATCTTGCCCTATGTAATGTTCTCCTGATTTTATTTTTGTATTTTTAGTTTTGCTATTAAAATTTGAAGTAGGAGAAAAACCTTTATTCAGTTTGTAAATGAGCAATGGTCTGGAGCAGAATTGTTATCTTGAATTATGGTTCAGGTTAATGGGGTCTTATAGACTCCCATTACAGTTTTGCCACCTTCCCATATTTGCAAACTGCAGCTACAATTGTAGGACTGTGCTGTGCTTTGTGAATTGTACAGCAGATAGGCGAAGGAGATGAAGGTGTAATGTTGAAATTAGTGTCTGTAATAGTCAGTGTTCTGATACAGCAGAGGGCTGTAAGTTTGGCTTCTTTGTACATTTCAGCCATTCCCAGTATAGGGTATGAAGTGCTTCTAAATTATGGAAAATATTAGATTTATTTAAGAAAAAATAAAGGTTCACAAAAAGTAAAACTTGTGTCTGAAGTTGGGCCTGAAGTCTTTCTTTTTTTTTTTTTTTTCCTCTCCCTGTGTGAGCCATGGTCTTTTTACAGCAGTGTGACATGCTTTCCATAAGCACAATGCTGCAACTAGAAGGGAGACTGGTGTGAGATAAAGTAAATGGTTAGGAGGAAAGAAAGTGGAGTGTGAAGGAACAGGAACAAGAGGTGCATGCGTGTGTGCGCAAGACCCAACAGAATCCATAAAAAAAAGTTTTCCAAGGAGCTTAAAACTGTAGAACTCAATATCTCCTGATAAGAGTAAGAGAAAATAAACCAAAATCGACAGATTTGTATGAAATTGATAGTCTCGATCCTACCAAATTCGGGACACAGTATCTATGACTGAGGAAGAATTTTTTTGGATCATTTGTTTTAGAAATCGTTTTCATAATCAACTTTAGGAACCTTGGACAGCATGGGGGGCCAATCCGAATCCATTTTCTGTTCTGTTCACCTCTAATTGTACTGGGAAAATGCACATTTTAGTGCCACAATGGGAAAAATGTGTAGAACTGAAACTAATTCCTGTAATTCCACTTGACCGTGCCTCCAAGCACTTTACACCAGTTACAACCCCTGGCAAATTTTTTGGAAAACAAGCACATTACCACACTTGTTGATGATATGGGGTAACTGTCGTTTAAAGGGCCAAGGGGGGTTGCAATTGTTACCTCTGCAGAGTACATTTATATTTGGGATACATTTCTCATTCTATCAAATTAAATTAGCTTGAGTGATAAAGCCATTTAGTAGAATGCTAAAGTATATTGCCACGGGGTGTTAATAAATTGGTGCCTCGTTGAGTGATTCCATCATTGTGTCCTCTACTTGGTCTAAACAGATCATGTGTTAATAATTACAGTGTCTTTTACTATTTTTAGGGTATGTGTTACAATGCAAGAATGGAGCAATCTGACCACAATTGATTGACACATTGACTTTACTTTGAATTTTCTCGACTTTATTCAGAGTGGTAATTATTATTTATTATTATTATTAAACAGGATTTATATAGCGCCAACATATTACGCAGCGCTGTACATTAAATAGGGATTGCAAATGACAGACTAATACAGACAGTGATACAGGAGGAGAGGACCCTGCCCCGAAGAGCTTACAATCTAGTAGGTGGGGAAGTTTCACACACAAAAGGATGGGAGATATGTAGTGTGGGAAGTAGTGATGGTTTCAAATGACAGAAGAAGCCGGGTAGGCAAGTTTGAAAAAATGGGTTTTGAGTGCTCTTTTAAATGAGCAGAAAGTAGGAGCAAGCCGAATAGGACGAGGAAGACCATTCCAGAGAGTTGGAGCAGCTCTAGAGAAGTCTTGTATCCTTGCGTGTGATGAGGTTATGAGTGAGGAAGTCAGTAGTATGTCATTGGAGGAGCGGAGAGAGCGGCAGGGGGAGTATTTTTTAACCATGTCAGAGATGTAAGTGGGACAATAACTGTGTAGGGATTTGAAGGCAAAGCACAGGAGCTTAAATTTGATTCTAAGGTGAAAAGGAAGCCAATGGAGAGAACTACAAAGAGATGTAGCGGAAGAGGAGCGGAGGGAAGGATGGATGAGTCTGGCTGCAGCATTCATAATAGATTGTAGAGGAGAGAGTCGGGTTAGTGGAATACCAATGTCACTGGCGTATTCTCCATGCTTGAGCATTGAAATCATTTTATACATCTGGCCATTCCTATATTCAAGCTCTTAAAGTGTCAAAAGCATAGCGGGTTTAGACAGCCTTAAACATTTGTGGTCCATGTTGACACCCTTCCTGTACGTTTCCTTTTTTCATCACATTTCAAAGATTATCTATGCAATTATAATCTTGTCTGTAGAGGCCACCAGAGTACAGTGAACTATTTTTATGTTCAACAAACCAGTTTGAGATGATTTGAAATTTGTGACATGGAATGTTATCCTGCTGGAAGTATCCATAAGAAGATGGGTACTCTACAGTCATAAAGGGATGGTCAGCAACAACACTAAGGTAGGCTGTGGAATCTAAAAAATCAGTTGGCACTAAGGGGCCCAAAGTTTGCCAAGAAAATATTCCCTACACCATTACAGCACCACCAGCAAGAACATTTGATGAAAGGCAGGATGGATCCATGCTATCATGTTGGTGATGCTGCAGAAAGCAGTTTCATCAGGCCAGGCCTGTACAAATTGTAGCCTAAGGTGCCTTTTCTTAGTTCACAGCAATGGCACTCATTGGGGTTGGAAATAAAGTTTAACTCCTAAACAAAATGCTGTGTATAGAATAAACTATGCAAAACTACTATTTAAATGTTTCCTTTCAATGAAAAGTATTAGTTTTCTAAATTTTTCTCATAATACACAATTATTAATCCCACATCATTGTTCATTAGGCTAACTTCAAACCATTGCATTGCAGTAACAAATGTTGTTGTGTTGGGGTATTCAATTAAAATGACAGCTCTGTTCACCTCCAAAATACACCAGAACCTTCTACTGTCCATTGCGTGTTGTAGAGGGGAAAAAGATGTATTTTTTTGTTTTTTAAATGTTTCTAGTTCGTTGACAGCAGATTTCATTGGGTTGTATTTTGCAATGCATGTTCATACTCAACAATGGCACCCTGGCAACATTCTAGCATGCAGGCAATGTCATAGGTAAATTCTTACAATTAAAATATGATATAAAAAATAGAGGGTTCATTCATGCCAAAATAATGTGTAGATCCAGAGCTATAGAAAAATATAAGTAACAACCATCTATCACAATAAAATATATACATATAGCAATCTATGTCCACTTCTTCCTATATACTCAGTTTGAATTACCTAGATTAGGACAGAGTTACTGTGACTTTCAAGTTATAGCCCAGCAGTGACACTGACAGCAGCTGGTGTCATTTCAATATCATGGATTTTCAGGATTTAACAAGAGATCACTTTTATGTTTTTTTTAATGCCAGTTTCATGTGTCTGTGTGGTTGGTTGTAAACATTTTAAAGCTTCCCAATTAATATGTTTTCTCTCCGGCCACAGGTGTTGATGCTAATTAATTGCCTGACGTTTCTGTTCATTTTCTTCTTGTGAGTATGTTGTCAGTGGGGAGACAGTGTAATTTCCATGTTACTGTGCACATGTGAACCGAGAAGCACAAACATTTGCATCATGTTTGGGGTACTATCTGCCGTGTGATACACTGAACTGTGTCTATAATTGGTAGACTTTGAGTGTAACTCAAAAAACCCTGGGTGATCATGGTTCATTGCAAGAATTTTAAGAGAGTGTATTCTCTTTTTACAGTCTGTTTTACTGTTTAGTGTGTGTACTCATAATCACAATGTGAACTTTAATTGTTCTAATGAGAAGAGTTGCAGTGTCTGCATCCATGTAGAGGTTATTAACCCACAGGGATATCTCACTAAAAATGAAATTGCTAGTGAAAGGAATGTCTGGGAGAATCATTCAACCAAAGACACAAGCAGGGAATGACATTACTACGAGCATTCTGTACATTAGGTTGCTGTACTGCATTTCAACAGTTTTAGCATATTACAATGGCTTTCGTGTGAAATGGAAAGGTAGTTTTATTAACAAGCAACAGAGTACTTTCAACGGAACAGCTAAAGCGAAGGTGGATGAAAGGAAAAGACAGGCTTTTTTAGGCATATGTTAAAACATTTACTAATTGGGGAAGCAAATATTTCCAAGTAAGCATATGACCAGAATATTACTAAAGCTGAACACCAACAGTGTGAAATCCATTGATTGTAATTCACATCAAGTAAGATCAAATCGGTCTTGACACCTAACGAGCTTCATCAGTGGAGGCAAACCATATGATAAAATAAAGTTTATTATTGGTCTTAGCATCCATAATAAAATGTTTTATTAATGCTAAAATTTAAAATGGCCTGTGTAGCCATTGTATATGATATTTTTTTTCTTAAGTGAGTACCATCTTTTTAGTCAAAATTAATTTGTTTTGTCTTTAAGGATGTTAATTTTTAGTTAGTGTGAGGTTGCTAAAGGAACCTTACGCTGGATGTATTTAAAGCCACTGTGATTTGTTAGAAGTTAATTTATCGTCAGGATAATAGACTACTCATCTTTGGTCACAGAATGTCCCCATATAGGGTGTTTTCTTCTGCCATTGCCTATGCTTTCAAGCATAAAGTGGCTCCCTTTTATTATTGTCAATAGTGTATTGTGGGCCTTTTTGTCATTACTGGTTTGTGAACACCAAACTAGACAACTAATACCTGCAGGTGTGCGAGTATGGAGGTGAAGAATGTCAGTGCATGGGGAAGTGCAGGCATGGTGCATGGTAATGTGTCTGGCTAAGGCAAAGTACACATGTGCAATAATTGTCGTCGGAAAGGATCAAACAACTGCACGATCCATGAACGAGTGTTGTACATACAGTGCCATTCTGCTCTATGGAGAGGGGAGGAGGGAGAACGAAGGAGCGGCACTCCATTGCACTGTATCTTCATTTGCATTACTATTGCTTGTTGTCCATCATTTGTGGCTCTGCCAGGACGGTCGTTCGGACGATGGACGACGAGCACTGTACACACGCAAAATTCCCGTCCGATATCCCCTGAGCCAATTATCAGACGAGAACAATTGCACATGTGTACATAGCCTAACACTGAAGAAGCAATAGCATACATGGCTAGAGCTATATACCTGCCTGCCATTTTACAAAGGATAATGCCTTTGTAGGCAAATATAGTCTTATGTGTTCCCTCTGCCTTTCAAGTATAGACAATGCAAATAGGAAGACTTCTTTTCTGTCTGCTGTAATCCTTATCAAAGCTGAAGAGTTGGGGCCAATGCTGCTACCTTGCCTAAGGTTCCATTCTGCCTTAATGTATGTATGAGTAAGAACCATGGTTTCCTTTAGGTGCAGAAGCCTGAGGGATGGCAGAGATGGCCTAAAAACTTCTGTGCTGCTGTAGCTGTCTCTTACTTAAGATGCATAGCTTAATCAGAGCTTCTAGAATAGTAAACAGAAGATGACTGGAGCTGTCTGTCATTCCCTCCTGGAACGATAGCTGGCAAAGGGGATGCTGTGCAGGGACTAGTGAGCCAGGGACAAAGCAGAAACATACCTGGGAAGGTGGCTTTGGCACTTTAGCAGAAGGAGGCAAAAAGGGCAGGATTTGGAAACCCCACTGTAGTAGTTCATAGCTTGTCAGTTGGAGGAAGGCAGAGGGAACAAATTGGCCTTCTTGCCTTAATTCTGGTTTGTACCAGTAATGGTCACATTTCCAGGCTAACATTGGTGCTGGAAGGTGCTGGGTGACAAAAGCCTGGAAGCACTAATCAGTGACATACTCATAGTAGGTGTTTTTTGCTGGGGGTACCTCTAATAAAGTGGTTGCCTCCACACAGGGACACAATGAAGAGTTTTGGGTGGTGCTGCTGTGTGACACTATAAGAGGTAGCATGTCCCGTAGCGGCCGACAGGAGGAATCACAACACCCATACAGTGACGGGTATGAACACACCTGGAGCTTTTCAAGAAAGAGGCTAAACTTTAAGCATTCTGCATAAAAATGTATTACCCCTCTTCTTCTTTTTTATGGTATAGTTAGGTAAGGTATAGTTTTCATTTGTACATTAGAACAAGCGTATGGGTATGGTTAATTATATCTGTCACGTTTTCTTTTTGTGCTGTGTTCCATTTCAGAGATTTCTTATCTCTTAATATCCCTGAGAGACAACACAAAGTAAAAAGATATTTCTCCAAAGTACGCAGATTTTTCCTGCTTAATAGTTTTCATCAGAATATGTTTCACATTTTGTTTCTGTAACAACTCAAAAATTAGCAATTTCCTATTCTTATCACAGACAATGGTCACCAGGAGAAATAGAGAAATTTAAGCTGTCCCGGTATTAGTAAGTTGACTAAGTATGCGTGTTATGGACTAATGTTTGGTATTTCCAATAATATTTTTCTCATCATTATCTTTCATTGAGAAATACATTACATAAAGATTACATTAAATTGGTATAATTTAACTTGAAGGTGATATTAATTTATTACAGGAATCCTGGACTGTACTCTTCAAGAAGACTAACACTTCTGTGTGTGCTGAATTCCTGATCCCGCAGCTGCACGCGGTGGTTCCTTCCATCAGGTGACCAGGGGAGTGGCACTACCAAAAAGGATTCAGAGCGGTAAAAGCATGGGTAACGAAGAAGCCGAGTGTATATATAGTACTTATAGTATAAATTTATTGGAATTCAGCTCTGTATAACTTGTTGATTATGAAATGCCCAAATTGCCTCTCTTGTGATCATTTTATTCTGTAGAGGAAATATTTTGTGTATAAAAATATTGGGAGTGTCTCCTAGTGTAATATTAATATGGAACATCAGGTTAAAATTCATGCATTAAATAGCTACAAAGTTCTATCATCCATACCATCTCATACATGGCTATGCATCCCTCAGATATATCATCAGAGAATGAGTACTATTAGAGCAAATACAGGTGTATGCTTTAATGGTTTATCCATATTCTTCATCATTTGGAAAACATTTTATCTTTCTGAACTAGGTACTGCTGTTTTGTTTGGCCCATGTTTACATGTGGAATGTGATGCTTACTGTATTTTGTAGGATGAAAGGAATAATAATATTAGTAATATAAACTTTGTTTTGCATGTGACATTATGTCAAGTTTTATTTTATGCCATTCCTACTGTAAAACAGCGGAATCCATGAAGTACCTACCTGTTTCCCTTCTGGTTTTTCTTTTATAACCACAGGTACATCTAGGGCCCTCTTCTGAATTGCAAAGTAATTTAAAAAATAACCACCACTTCTCCAGTAAAACTATTGTGCTTTATTACAGTTCAGACATTTGTCTTTTTTCTCTAAAGATGTGAATGTCCATGTTCATTGTTTCTTTAGTTTCTCCTATTGCACAAGAGAAGTAGTGAATCATTATTCAAAACCAGCCTTTTAAATATGCACAAGTTACATTTGGATATCAGAATCCAAGGCCTTCAAGCCAGGATTCTTCCATGCCAGTTGATCTCATGAAACCAAGACTGTCCCTTGCTTGTATAACGTATGTGTGCATATATACAGTATAAATATCTATATATTCACATACTCACAAGCATATATTGTATATCCCCAAAGACAAGTGGAAGTACCCTCCCTAGTAAACAAATCTTGTTCTGGACATCAGAAACTTTGTCTAATCCAACCTAGTTCTAGGAAATAGACATAAACACAGCAAGGCACTTCCACCCGGATAATGCTCATCAAAGAATATATACTAATTACTGTTGTAAAAATACAACTACTATATTTAATATATAATTTAAAAACATTTCCAACTCTTTTTTTCTTACTTGGAAAATATCACTAAAATTGATAACTAGCTGCAACAGGCATTGGCAACGAGGAGCCCTCAGCCGCAGATAAAATTACAGAAGTCCTTATTAAAATATGCCTGAGTTAAAATTTCAGGGAAATATCACAACAGTGCTAAACTCCCTGCCAGTGTAGTACCCATTTGTTTTCATTGGTTTTAAATAAATAAAAACAACAATAAAAATAATGATAAAAAAAACACGAAACAGGAAAAAAAACTAAGATTCGGCAGTGTTCTCCGATAAGGTTTGAAGAAGGTTTTTGTATATTACAGAGTTCATAAAACGTGGATAGGAGTCTCTGTGCATTAAGGTATATATTTGGAGTTGGGCGTCATCAAAAGTGTGTTGTGTTGGTTCCAACATGTTTCGGTTGATGACTTCCCGCACTCTGGAATCCAGGCTCACCTGAAAAGAAACAGCTGTCATTTAATATTCTCTTGCAGATTTCAATGAATATCTACTAATCATTGACTGGATCTAAACTGGTCATATAAAATACTCACAAGCCAATTTAGGCGGATAACAATGTTTTTTTGTGAAAATACATTGGATTAAGATGAACTCCAGTGGCACATCTGTACTAAAAATTGCTACACTGAAAACTTCTGCAAGTCAGATACAGCCCACTTCTTTCCTGGCTAAATGATGTCTAGCATCATCCATTCCTTCTAGCCTCAGATCTGCCCTCAATTCTGCTTTTCAGGCCTCAATCAGATCAGTCCCAATATTTGAAAATTTGGGCCTCAGATAAGCCCGAATTTTGTCACCTTCAGACTTCAGATCCATTCTATCCATTCCCTATTCGTGATGCACAAACCTTACAACCTCATATCTGATCCCAAACCATCAACCTTCAGAAAAGCAGGGTGCCACTGTAAGCATGCAGACTTTTCCACAGTCCTCAGCTACTGGTGGGCTTATGGTAACATCAGGGAAATGGGTGGGCAAGGCTTTACAAATTACAACCTAATGAGTGGTCAGTTGGAGCCAATAGCAGCACAAAATGCCTCCAGATGGGCACATTGGGGTAGCCAATTCCAGATCTAGCTTATTTCTCCCCGGTGTTACTATCCCAAGCCACTGAAGACAAACTGCAATACTGTAGTACTGTAGCAAGTATGAAGAATAGAGGCTTCGGGCCATGAAGAGCTTGGGCTGAGTGGGCAGGTGTCCTCCAAGCAACGGCACTGTCATCATCACGGAGAATCATGCGATTTCCTAATGCCCAACATACTGCAGAGCAGCTCTATGAGGATAGAACTATTTCAGGACCTAGAGTGATTTTGTCAACCAGAGTTCCTCCAGAGGTTGCGAGGGGTTCCTTGAGCAATGAGCAATTTTGGACCTCTCATGTCAGTTACCACTGACATTACAAATCTTTTTGGTTATTTGTATGGGTGGCTCCCCTGGGCTGCAATGTAAGAGGCAATCTTCCTACTGACAGTCACACGTATATACTGTGAGCTGTGGATATATTCATGGTTGGTATTCCCTAAGACCCAAACGTTATTTCAAGGGTTCCCCCATGTTAAAAAGGGGGGGTGGGACACTGAACTTGTTATTACACCAGACGATTATGTTTATTTCAGACAAGTTGCTCTGTGCACTGGATAGTACAGACTGCAGACAGACATCATGTAAACAATATTTCCATTGACTTGGACCCAGGATGACTGCTTTGAAAAAAAAGGAAATAGAGAGATAAGCACTTGTATGTGCAAGGTAATAGGTTGAATTGTGTCCAATGATATTTTAAAATTGAATGGTTTTAAAAGAACTGTCCTTTCAGTTTTAAAAAGAGCTTGATCCCCGTATGTATTCCTCAACCTTTCCACTAGAAAAAAAAAATAACAGAGCCACAAACAGATGCCCCATAGAGTGTAAAGTCCATGCCTGCTGTGTCATAATAAGACTCAATCTCCTTCCACCAAATATAATTTACAGTAGGCAGTATTCCTGATTGACAAGCTTCCTATTTCAAATGGCATTAATAATTCTCTGCTGTATTGTCTGGGAATATAATACCAAAAAGGTCAGACTGTTGTAGGAATAATTATTGTCTTTCACACCAAGCCCTTAAGAAAACCTCCTCAGGGGATCTCACTTGGTGATCATCTTAAATGTCTTTCCATTGTTTATACACACTGAAGAGTCTGGGTACAGTGTAGACCTTGTCAGTTTAATAAAGTGAAAATGTGTTTTATTTTACTGCTGTCAGTGAACTATTAGTAAACCAGACAATGTGTTTGTCCTGGTCCCCAAAGCATTGGTTCCCCTCAATCCACCAGTGCTATTGTCTGTTCCCTGAGTAATATGATTGCACTTGTGGTTTTCCTATACATAGCCCTCTGATGGCAGAAAATACATCTGTCAACACCAGCAGAGAATAGGGAACACAATTTCTGGAAAAAAATAGTATTCCTTACAGTGGTGGAGCTTCAGCTTTTTGGTCACTTGTGCAAAATGTTTTTGTAATGATATCACACATAAAGTTACATGTTAGGATGTAAGAGGTAAAATATTAAACATGTTCACTAACTATAGAAGGGCCATAATTTCTGGAGAAAATGCAGTTCCAGACTCCCTTTAGTGTTGGCCACATGGGCAAAGGGAAAAGGGCTTACATGAATGGTAGAGCAGTCAGGGTACCCGCGCTCATGCCCAATAAATGAACCAGAAGGTCTTATGGGTATGTTGCATCATCAAAGTGAAATTTTCTTTGGATAGACTAGGTCCAGTCTACTTTCATATGAGATTTTTTAAAATACAAAATGTCAACTTTGAACTAGATTGTATTTTGAAGCTGTTTTAATTGTATCTAAGATAAATAGATAGTTATAGATTAGATATTGATAGATTTACCTCTTTGGGAGATAAAATGGAGATGTAGTCCTCATATATTAATCTAGCTTTCTCTTCTATAACATTTTTGTTTGATTCCTTTTTGAGGTCCTCACAGGCCATCCAGAAGAGCATGTTCTCTTCACTGAATTCTGTCCGAAGGAATTCCCGGAAAGCATTTCTCCCTGCCGGAGTGTTCATGAGCTTGTCAAATGACTGGCCCCAGGAGTGCACGTCTTCAAGGGTAGGAGTTGGGCTAATAGAGAAACAAAAGAAAGACAGAATTATTGCTTTACTATGTAACAGAACAACTAATGAACTAATAAATCAAAGGGGTCTTTTAAATCCCCCCATGCTTATGTTTGCCACTATATCTAGACATATTAATAATTTACCTGGACAATACACTGTGCATTAAAATAGTATTGCAGGATATTATAATCAACACTAATGGAATGAACACATACAATAAAAACCCCCAGCAAAGCAATACATTGCAACAATATGCAACAGCTCAGCAAGAAACCCTAAGTACTTCACTCTTTACAACTACAAAACACAGATGTAATGTGTGAGCTTGTAGGGGAAACCACTGACCATTTTGGACCAGGAGATGGATACTTCTGGTATTGCCAGTTTCTGGACAGCCTTAAAGTGGTGTTATCTTCAACAGAACTGCATTCAGCAGTGCAGTAATCACTCTCTTCTTTTGCAAGGGTAACTTATTTGTCCAATTAATTTTTGAAACAGGATCCAGAACCTTTTAGAAACAGGATCCAAAAAATGTATCCAGAACCATTGCTTTTCAGTTTGGATTGAGTATGTAAGATCCAACCAGCGTTTCTTTGCTATGTTCCAGATATAACAACAATATCATTTAATTTGTTTACTCATTTATTCAAAAATTTAATTTTTAAACACAACTAATGTTAGAAGCTGACTTTGTCTTGTTATATCTTATACAGCAGAATTCAGTCTGGGATGGGGATCTGTATGTTTATTAAGCTAAACTGGAACTCCAAAGATAAAGATTTTATTCAACTTTGTGAATCTGAAAACTATTTACTATAAATTGGATAAAGTGGAAAAGGATCAGAATCACTGGCAGTTTATTTACTGCTATCTGCAGCTCCTTCCTGTCCACTAGACAATGAAATCTAACCATATCCTACTATTTTAAACTAAACTAAAAAAAAGTTTTGGCTAGCAATACATGTGAAACAAGGCTGCAAATGTATCCCCAAAGCTTGGAGAAAGTTAGCATTTTGCCATTATCCAGCTCAATTATCAGCTCCTGCTAAATGTGTTAGAGTTAGAAGCTACCAAAACCTTTCTCTACCCAGTATTCCAGATAAATATTTGTGGCTGGGCACTCATACAGCTTATTAGTAAATATATTTGTCTATTTTGTGTCTTGTTGTAGATTTTATATGCCTGTTAAATGAAACTAGAAAAAACAGAATTACTACAATAGTGTTATTAATGAAAAAAATCAGTAAAGCCATGGTAATTACAGGTAGTCCCAGGGTTAAGGACATCTGACATACAGAGGACTACGAATGGTGCTTCCCTACTCCCTTATGTGCAGGACAGAGGCTTCATAGGGGGGAAGGGGACGGTTTGCATGACTTGCACAAGAAATCTTTTGCTAAACACAACTAAGCTGATCTGTAACCTCTTGTAACTCTTTAATGACCAAGACAAACTCTGCAGTTGTTTCTTTTTGCATACCAAAGCACAGCTTTCTCCAGAAGTTATTGTTTTGTGATTTGCTCACAGTGAGGTTTTATACAGTAACTGACACCACGCTGCCTAATAATATGTTGAAACAAACATTTTTCCAAATTGCATTTATTAAAATAATGTACCTGTTCCGACTTACATACAATTCAACTTAAGAACAATCCTACATGCCCTGTCTTGTATGTAACCCGGGGAATACCTGTATTTTCTGAAGAAAATGAAAAAAAGTCTTCTTTTGGTTGTCTAGTACAACTCTAATTTGTTTCCTTATTTCTTTTCATCAATTTTAATGAATCATATTTAGTGTGGTTTAAATATCACTGGCTATAAGGGTCACTTACCTTTCTTCACAGTTTGGGATGCCATCCCCTCTGATTTCATTAGAAGACCTTCTCGTCCTTTCATCTTCCTGATTCCGAACAGTGAGGCTGCAAATAAACATAATGAATTAACCCAGAAATACCTATACCCAGGTAAGGATACAAAACTTAAAATGCAAGCTATGCCTATCTCATATATATAATTACGTCTTCTTCTCCTTGATTTCTACTCATCACCTCTGCCATCCCTAGAAGAACTCTATAAAGACTGACATATTTAACGTACATTTCTGCTAAATTGCTAATTTATTGATAATCCATTACCATAACTTCATTATTATTTTTCAGGTTGAGTAGAACAAGTATAAAGATAACCAGGTCTGACTTTTCTAACCGGTATGCTTGGTCTGTGCCAAGACTCAAAAATTATTGAACTGAATCAGCATGACTGCCAAACATAGGTACAGCTTTCTTTTATTTAGCAGAATCTGGGATGAAGACACATTTTAGAAGTTGGGTAGAACACATAATGACAAAACTGATATTGTCAGCCATTTGTGTAAGTACTTCTTAGCTGTATTTGAGTTGCTTATCTTCCCATACAGATCAAAGTAACTGGGAAGAGCTCAAAGCAACACAAGAGCCCAGGCAATGGGACAAGTTCTAGTCCAGCATGACAGTAATTAGATATTTCCAGAAAAGGAGTGAGCGAAGATATAGCAGGAGAGAGGAGAAACTGTGCTAGGGATTTAACTCTTCTAAAGTCAAATGTAGCAAAAGGGCATGTCGTAAGTAAATACATGGAAAAGCAAAGGTTTTCATTTAAAATTCATGTTTTCTGTTCTTTTTGATTTCAGTTAGTGACAGGGTTTATTTAAATACAATAGTGAACCATTATGGGAGTTAAAACAAAACTATGATGTCAAATAGTATATTAGTAACAGAATCAAGAAACATGTGCTGTACATTATATTAAATTTTGTTTGCAACCAGATGTCTATAGTCTGATGGCCAGCATCACATAGCCCACTTCCACTGACCTCAATCTGGACCCATTCCAGCTTGTAACAGGACATTGAAAGAGAAGCAGCACAGTGAGCACTCCTTTCTATGAGCATGCTGCTTGTAGGAACATGAACTAACTGGCTCCTTGTGCTGCTATTTCCTCTCTAACCCTTCAATCAATTCAGAAAAGAAGATTTTATTTGTTGATCCACTTCAAACTAAATAAAGGATACATAGAAGATAGACAGATTTCACAAGGAGCCTAATAGTTAATATTTCTTTTGGGGTTTACTGTGTAGGGATATTCCATGCCTTTATAATACATTTATGAGTCACTTTGGGATTTCTGCAGCATTTTGAAATAAAATATTTATTCATGGTAGAGTGATATTTAGGTCAGAGAGCTGTTCCACCAAATCCTGCCTATTATCCTCCCTAGTATATACATTATTTCTTTGAAAGCATGTTCCTGTGTGTCTGTCGTCCATCTGTGCATTCTGCATATGTTGATTAATGTTGGTTACAGCAACAGTAAATATATTAGACTCGAAATAGAAAATTACATATAAAAAATGGATTCAACAGAGTAAATTAGGAAGATGCTGGCATATGCAAGAACATGGCCCGGGGCGAAGTGAGATCACACAGAGCTGGCTGTCTGCTCTTCACTATTCCAGTAAAATGGGAGAATAGTTTCAAGGGGAAAAGTATTTATGTTGAATTTTTACATCTTCCAGTGTAAAACTTTATACAAAGTTTAGAAAATTCTTCTTTTTTTATATTTTAGCAATGTTAAAAACTTCTAGTCATGAGAAGTATACAAGGATGGCCTTCTTATCAATATTATAATTTCTTTGCTGTTATGCTATCACATACTAGGTCACTGACATTACTTAGTATTCCAGGATTGCTGGATCACCCAGCTTCACTGATCAAAGTGTATCCTCTCCAGCCTTGGAGAGCTTTAATAAATCAGGCCAGATGTTACATCATTAGTGGGAGAGCCCAGTGTGTGAGTGTACAGGAGAAAGGAGCAGAATGATGGCCTGGGAATAAGCTAGAACTCTCATGACAGGTTCACTTTAAAGCAGACCTCTGCTCCAAGTTGAGTTTTATTTTTGCATTGAGTTTTTCCCCCATGGGTCCTTACAGCGTTTCAGTACCCTAGATAAAAGACTCTTTACCACACACTATTAGTAATGTTTTCTGTGTAAATTGTATGTTCTTATGGGTCATCTATTAGGCTGTCAAGTAACAATATAAAGAACACATTTGAACCAGTGACACCAGCAGCTCGTCTGAAGAGATAAGCAATAGCTGACACAGCAATGCTGGAAATTATGAAGATCTCTGAGGTTCTAGAAAAATGTTAAGAACTGGCCAAACACCTCAAATTGGGAAAACCATCTCCTAGTTTGGATAAAACACATCTATGCCAGGTATTTATTTCTCTCATATTGTACTATCTGAGAGTCAAAGAATTGTTATCCATTTTGCATTTTGAATAGAGTAGCTGAAACACCTCCTTTTTTGTTGCTGCATGTGCAAATAAAATTTTCCTTCATTGCCTATCCTGTAGACACAAGAGGAAGAGAGAAGAAATCTCTCCAAAGTGAAATAAACTGGAAGATATCAGATCTCTCCTAGTGACAATGGTTATTCATGGAATTTAAGAGAGTGAATCTCACGAATGGGGCACAGACAGCAATACAAACCCGACAGTTGTTTTAAATTTTAAACAAGTGAAAAATCTGCAATTTCTGAAAAATGCAGGTTATATAAAAAACAAGGACTGAGACTTTAGATATTTTTTAGCAGACAAAGATCAGGGGGTGGCAGTGCCATCAGGACATTCATTAGTATGTAAAGGACATGATTAGATTGTATTCTCATAAGGGTCCTCTTTATCCCCTCCATCATAGTTTGTACTGAAGTTCTGTCAGTGTACAATTTGTACCTACTGTTACATATTGTACAGCACTGCGTAATACGTTGTTGCTTTATTTATAAGATAATAAAATAATAATGAAGAGGTCAGATTTATAGTATGTGGTGTCTGCAAATTTAACAAAAATCACATTGTAAAGTGCATTAATGATGTGTAAAGTGCAGTAATCTAAGGGATGTGTGGCCTGAACCTGTGCAGTTTGCCATTCCCAGGTGCATAGCAAGCTGCTGCTTTATACCAGGAGCTGCAAATTGCACCATAACTCAATTCATTTGCATGTACTGTCTTTGTGATTGTAGTGCGATTCTTCCCCCTAAAGTGCAGAAATAACCATGTGGCCAGAAGCAACATGTTTTATCCAAGAACTGCACCACAACTCCACAAATGTGCTCAAAATGGTTCCAAAACACTCCCATTTGGCTGAATGGAAGCAGTTGGCATACTGTGGGCATGCAATAAACTTCAGAGTTTACTGAATGTCTGAAATTAGCCCAATTTGATTGCAGTTTACTCATTTATGATTAGTAAAGGTGATTTTCAATAGATTAGTGCATGAATGATCATTATTCCTAATCTTACCATATTAAAATAAAGTGCAATGTAAGTTTTACCTACCATGAGCAGCTGCAGCAACAGCACCAACAGAAGCAGCAAGCATTTGATCCCCTATTCCCAACTCCCTGCTGTGCCTGAGAGGAGCTCACAGTCTCTTGGTGTACTGACATCTGCCGCTTGCGCATCTCCATCCGCTCTGTTCCCATGGGCTGCAACCAAGAACAAAACTACATAAGACAACAGTAAACCAAAGGTATTTTTTCTCTTTTTAGCTGGTCACAGCCTTTATTCTGAACAGTCCAGCTTATTTATTCAAAATCCATGAAATTGTTTCAGTATATGAAATGTTTATAATCCATAAGTAGTCATATTTACCAGGCAAATTTTTTTACATGTTTTCTTTTCAGTTCTGAATAAATATTTACCAAACACTCTCTGCATTTCCCTATAGAACAGCAGCAAAATGGGAAATACAGCACCTTGGAATCAGCCAAGTAGAATCTAACACTTGAGTCTAGATCAGGCATGGGCAAACTACGGCCCGCAGGCTGTATACGGCCCTTTAGGAATGTTTCTCTGGCAGGGCTGCGGAACATGTTCCCCGAATCAGAGGCTGCGTTGGGGGAGTGGGCGGGTTGTGTGCAGTGACACAGCCTGCCCACTCTCCCATTGCAGGCTCAGATATGCAATGGGGGAGTGGGCGGGGTTATGCCATCATTATGTCACGTTCAGTGGTGTCATGATGGCATAAGCCCCCCCGCTCTTCCATCGGTCTGGCCCCTCTGGCTAATTTTATATCAGATTGTGGCCCCTGACTAAAAAAGTTTGCCCTCCCCTGGTCTAGATGGATTCATCCAGTTCTATCCATATGGCAATAAATATAACCTGCAGATACGTTATCCTTCCTCTACCAGTGTACAACAACTGCTGTATGATGGGATTAATTAAATATCTATTGAAAAACAAAATGCAAACTATCAAGAGAACAAATCCCTAGGATCGCAGTTACTATGTTACTTGTTTGCCTTCATGAACATCTTCCTTTATTTTCCTTTCCTGTTTCTTCCTTTCCCCTTAATAAGAATGTTTAAGTACGCTGTGTTTTCATTACTGTATATGCACAGCTCAGCTTTTTGACATATATCCGGTGCCTGTCACCTTTCTGCAATAATGACCGGCCTGATCATGTATTCTTAAAAGTGGAACTTTAGGTCTCTTTCAGGAGCCCTCAGCTATGATGCTGGACTCCTCTTGGGAGGAGTTATGTAAAGATAAAATGCCCTGATTGGTGGATGTCACTCTGGAGGAGCTGGAGTTCTTAGGCAAACTCGATTTTCATGCGGACTGCCCTAGGTAATGCTCACATATTATGCTGAGCTTCCTTGATTGAAAAAACTGGCATTCAATGAATAAAAGGGGTGAGCCAAGGATAGTGGGGCAGAGAAGGAAAGGGCTATATAATGCTGGATGTCCCCCAGCCAGGAAATGATGCAGAATCTATCTGACTTGCTATAGGTTATTTTGAACACTGTAAGCAGATCACAGTTTGCAGTGAATCAGAGTAAACAATACTAGCACAATAGATGTGAATAAAGGGAATGCTGGAGGCCAGCTATAAGTCTACTTTGATGGCAAATTTGTTTCTATATTAGTGATCTCATTGTTAATCATCCAACTACACTTTTGTCTCTTAATATTTTGCAGAATTCTTACTTTGTATAAAATTCTCAATTTCCTACATGAGCATTTCCTTTGGTTTGCTATTATCTCAGAGGGGATGCTTGGTGAGTCATATGTTTATGTTCGTTGTAAATAATTGTATTGCCTCTTGTGTACATGTGTTTACATGGTGATTGTTTACCAGTATGTAATGAGGATGTGAACATCTTTGTGGTCCCTATTAGAGACTATACTAATATTAATGGAATGTAAAAGCCACACACAACAACCTCAAAGCTTGAGCTTTTACATTGGTTAGTGTATCCTAAGAACTGTGGAATTTTGGGCAGACACTATACCCTGGCAGCCCCCTCCATAAATACAGCTGTACTTTATGCAAGGGGCTCACAATCTCCCTACCATAGTCATATGTCATTAACCCAGTCTAAAAACAATTTTTGAGCCAAAACTGACTAACCTAACTGCATGTTTTGTGGGATGTGGGAGAAAACCGGTGTACCCAGAGGAAACCCATGCAGACACAGGGATAACATGCAAACTCCATGCAGATAGAGTCCTGGTCGGGAACCTGGGACCTAGTGCTGCAAAGGCCACCAAGCCAACCATACTGCATCCACATAACCCCCTCCCCCATTACCCTACACACTCTAGCTATTCCCCCTAAGAATCATTTCAGGGTACACTATTATAATTTACCTAAAAAGGTACATATATAAAAGTGAATGTAAGTTTAGACAGAATAGGAAATCACCTTTCAGAGATCATACAGTAAAACCCAAAGAAATCTGATTAGTTAGTAATTATTAATACATAAATATAAATTCATTATAACTAGTTAAAAATTAAGTCTCATAATTATTAACATTTGCAGTACCTTAATTATTAATATTGTGTTTCTGAAACCCCATATAAGCCCATAGGTCATTCTGCCACAGTTGTTCAGTATTTGCAGATCCAGACCTGACTATTGGATTACATAATTGAAATTATTTTTAAACCTATTATTTCTGCACATGTAGTCCAGACAGTAATGTGCTGCCTGGCCAGTTTAAATTGTTTTATTTGTAAGAGAACACAAAACATCTAAGCAAATATAAATTCTTTCAAATCATTCTGCCACAGACGTGAAAGTAAAGCAAACAGGTATTGGCACACCATAATGAACAATGGGTCTACCAGCCAATCAGAGCGCAGGCAGCTATTTAGTTTGCAAATAAAAAAGAGAAATGGAATCATTAGGAAGAACAAGAGTAAGCAGTGTCAGGAAAATGAAGCATTGTTCCCATGCTGCATTAGACAAATGTTTATCCGTAAGATAAAACAATTTGCATGCTGGCTACCAGGTGCAGAGCCTGGAAATAGCCAACGGTGAATTATGTCCCCCAGAGAGCACGGTTCTGTAAGTGCCATCATCTTGTATTCAATTACCTGCAGCAAGCCAGGTAGAAAAAAGCCAAAGCACCATGACATGACCAGCTAATCTATCACACCACCTAGACCTGTGTGCACATGGATTAAAGTGGACCTGTCACTGAGAGATTATGTAATCTGCCAGTACTGGCTCATTCTAAAGAATGTTATATAAAATTAATGAATTGTTACTAGCAGTACATTTATGAGTGAAAACTTGAGTGCTTATTAAAGCTATGTACAAACAATATTATTTGCAACTAGAATGAATAAGCAATGCACAAACAGTGGCCGTTCCTGGTTGGGTTTTAGTGATCCGCCATGGAAGATCACTAAATGTTGTGTACACACATTAGATTTTCTAGCATGTGTATGCAGCTTGAAACTATGGTGTAATATTGTTCACTAGCATGTTGGTTGTCTAATGCCTGTGATCACACTCTGGGCTTGTTTGTACTGGCGGTGAGAACAGCGGTTCCTGTGTGGTTTCTAGCAGTTGGCATCTTGCCATCTACCGAGCTACCTGCGCTAAAGTGCTGGTTTTTAAAGAACAAACATTTGAGCATGTTATGTTGGGTGCCAGAGGGCAGTACTAAACTGCTCACTGCCTGCTCCATTCATACTTTATGGGTGTCCATGGGTGAGATGCTACATGTAGGCTCTTTCAGCTTTATCACTGAATAATTATGTAAACTTCTGTTGCTGATTTATTATAGCTCTCCAAGGCTGAAGAGGATACACTTTCATCAGTGAAGCTGGGCGATCCAGCAATACTGGAATGGATCTGGTCCAGGATTGAAAACATTTTCTAACAAATACAAATTACTTTTAAGAAATCCATTCCAGGTTTGCTGGATCACCCAGCTTCACTGATGAAAGTGTATCCTCTCCAGCATTGGAGAGCTTTAATCCTCTCCAGCATTGGAGAGCTTTAATAAATCAGACCTATTGTGTGTGTATATATATATATATATATATATATATATATATATATATATATATAAATATATATCTATATATACATATATTTATTAGAAATATGCAATACATGGGTGGCACAGTGACCTTGCAGATTAGGGTTCCAGGTGTGATATTTTGATATATTATCAATGTGTGGCACTATGGTAGTAATATTACATGACTGGACTTTGTTAAATCTTGCAGAAGATGCCAGCACTATACAACGGCATAAATAAATAATGCATTGTGGTTGGGGAATTAAAACCTTGGCTTGGCACCACTGCTTTTTAGCTTAAGAAACCACCAAACCATAAAAAGAGATGGTTCCACAAAGTATAAAATCCTTTTGATGAATTTAGCAACAAACATCCTGAATTGAACAGAGAAGGAAAATATAATAATGATAATACAAGAAGTTATTTCAATTTGTACATTATGAGTCTGGTGATGTCCCCTAATCTTTCTGTCCTGGCACCACTGGCATTATTGCACATACAGCCTTCGTACATTATCATAATTGTTACCATTTCCTGTATTATATCAAGGTAGTGGAACTCAATAAACAATAATAGACAACAATAATAGTGGAAACAATAATAAAAATAACAAATACCAATGGCACCTAAACTGATTACATCCGTGTTCTGCAACATTGGACCATTGATATTCTATAAACACACACATTGCACATCTGTTATCACACACCATAAATTAATATTTGTCATTGTTATATTTTGCCTTCATTTTCTATTAAAATCTTTTTTTTTAACCCATCTTCAGTTTAAAGCAAAACAAATGCTATTTAAAAACCAAGATATACTGTACAGTAAGGAACTATTTTGTTTAGAATGAGACGGCTGCCAATATGCTAACCTAGGACCCAAATCACTGACAAAGGTTATATCTGTGCTCCACTACATCATACAGACTGAAGAGAATACAAGATACCCCTAATGCATCATTAGAAGATACTTGTCAACAACCAGGAGCTAAAGTCCAAACCCCTGCAGGTATGAGGAGTGCTTATTGGAACGAGGATAATGTGACTGCGCAGAACATCATTTACTTAAATTAGTTTATGTGGTACAATAAATACAAACCAAAGCAACTGCAACTCTGCAATTTAGCCAAGCAGTTACAAACATGAACAAAAGGAGAAATGAGGTTAAATAGGGTGGAATAGTGGAACCCATATTCAAATCATTCTAGCTGTCCTGTCTGTGTATATAACAACTAAAAGGACCCCCTTTTCATCTGATGGGGGCTCTCAGAATGCTTACATATACCATTCAGAGAAAATTTCACCCATGGCACCAATAAATGTAATTCCAAAGCACTGGTTGCATGTTGCATTATGAAAGGGTTAATTTATTCATTGTAGTCATGAACAACAAAAAAGGACACTATGTTCTAAATAATAGAGTTCAGTGCTGGCAGGCATCTTTACTTCGTCCAATATTCATTCAGTATTACTAAACTACAAATCTGAGATCCACTAATCCCTTTAGCAATGTCCAGGACACATCTGGATGTTCTGATCTTGGTACATGTAATGCTGGCAGTGTAAAGCTTCTAAGGGCTAAGATCTAATGTAAATGTTGTAACTGAATATCTGATAACATTCACCCCACATTCACTCCTACATACCCCAACACTTACATTATTATCTAAAATCACCCCTTACACCTACCCCTCCAACACTATGATCCTTTACCTGTTCATTACCAATTAACCTCCCCCAACACTTAACCCTTTCAGCAAGCTGGCATTCTTTCTATCACAACTGTTAGTAGTTTAATGCTGATAATTTAAAGTTTAGTATCAGTTAGTAGAACATACATTACAGATAACAGTTTTAGGAAGTAAAATTCATGTCATTGGACTTAACATAATTCTACAGTATATGTAGGTTTTTAAATACTGCCTTGTTAGCTGATTGCAAGGGAAATGTTGTAATTACCCTCTAATTCCTATCACTAAATGACAGCAGTGGCATCTTTATTTTTAACCAATATTGGCATCTTTTCCACCCACTCATTTGCATACATAGTGAGTGGCAAAGATAGAAGTGACAGATAGAAGGATACATGTATATGTAACAAATATCCCTATTTATATATGTAGATAGGGATCGATTTACAAATGAATTAGTAAATAAGCAAGTTGGTCTTGTACAACAGAGCAGCCAGATTTCAGCAATAGGATTATTTAGAACCTAATACCTATCCATTATTCTACATTACTTGTCTTAGACCCATAGCGTTAAAAGAAAAAAAATAGAAGCAATAGTACCATAATAATATAAACATAAGATCACAAATTCTCAGATATCAAAATACAAATAAATAACAATCATACACATTACCTTCCAACATTTTAAAGTCTAACAATATTTAAAAAAACAGGAATAAAAATGTAAAATATCAAAAATGAGCTCCATTGATTTCATTCTATTTTCCTATCTATATGCATGTGAAAAAAAGGGGGGACACAAAAAAGGAAAGGGGGCTCCTTCCCAATTAAGCTTATAGTAAAATGTTATATCATCAATGACTATTACACTGGGGGACAATTTTGAACAATTTTTTTGTTGACTTCAATTTTTGTGGTCAGGTTGCTGCTCTACGTAGTGAATAAGAAAAATGTATTTTTCTACTTACACACGTACCGTATTTTTCGGACCATTAGACGCTCCGGACTATAAGACGCACCAGGTTTTCCGCACGGGAAAACAAGAAAAAAAAAATTCATTTGATTTGCCCTGAGATCCAGCGTGCGGCACTTGTGCCCGCCCATGAAGGCGCCGCCGATCGGCATTCATCAAATCAATCGGCGCCGCCTTCGTGGGCGGGCACAAGTGCCGCACGCTGGAAGACAGGGAAACACAGAGGAGGAACACAGACAGAGGCAGATAGCAGCCTCCTACAGAGGAGGAACACAGACATTGGCTGCTATCTGCCTCTGTCTGTGTTCCTCCTCTGTGTTTCCCTGAGACCCAGCGTGTGGCACTTGTGCCCGCCCATGAAGGCGGCGCCGATCGGCATGTGCAAGTGCCGATCGACAAGTGCCGCACGCTGGGACACAGGAAGAGGACACTGGCTGCGGGGACCGGCGGGGATACAGGTAAGTAAAAAAATATGCATTCGGACCATAAGACGCACCCTGATTTTCCCCCCACTTTAGGGGGAAAAAAAGTGCGTCTTATGGTCCGAAAAATACGGTATTTCCTTTCTTTCAGGTCATGTCTGGCTCTGCTGTTTCTCGTTTAAGTGCCTAAACAACCCTGATTCATTTTGTTATATCTGTTTGACCATTCCCAGTCAAAGGGCGAACATTAGCACATTTGTAGAGCAAGCCTATTTAACATATTTCAAAGTAAACTTGGTGACCAAGATAAGTCTTGGGCCCCTCATAAGATGTGCAAACAGTGTGTCGAGGGTTTACGGATGCGGACAAAGGGAACACGTGATAAGATGCTATTTGGTATACCTATGGTTTGGCGAGAGCCAGGAGATCATTTCAGTGACTGTTACTTTTGTATAGTGAAAACTTCAGGATATAACAAGAAAAATAAATGTAACACAGAGTATCCTAGTCTACCATCGGCTATATGCCCAGTGGCTCATTCAGATGAAATCCCAGTGTCCGTTTTCGTTACACTACCCTCTCTTGAAGAAGATGATTATGGTGATGAACTAGGTGATAACAATGATGAAGAGTTTGAAATTGAAGAGGACTCTGTTCATAGGGAATTTGATCAGCATGAGTTGCATGATTTGGCATGTGATTTGAGACTATTGAAGAAGGCTGCAGAACTCCTAGCATCAAGACTGCACGAGAAAAACTTACTTGAAAAAAGGAATGAAGGTATCATACTTTCGAACCAGAGAAATTGCATTTCTGCACTACTTTACAATTGACAGTGGCTTTGTGAATTGCCATATCATACCTGGTTTAATAGAAGAATTGGGAATTCCAATCTATCACTCAACTGAATGGCGACTATTAATCGATAGCTCAAAGCGGAGCTTAAAATGTGTCCTCCTTCACAATGGCAATATATTTGGGTCGGTCCCAATTGGCCATTCAGTTTTTCTTTGTAAAGAATATGCAGACATAAAGAGAGTCATTGAGTTGTTGCAATATTACTAATACGATTGGGTCATCTGTGTTGACCTTAAAATGGTATGCTTCCTTCTTGGTCAGCAACGTGGATACACTAAGTACCTCTGTTATCTGTGCATGTGGGACAGCAGAGCTTGTGAGAGGCATTGGGTGGAAAGGAATTGGCCTCCAAGATCTGCCCTAAAACCAGGTGATCCAAACATTCTACATGAGCCACTTGTTGATAGAAAGAATATTATATTCCTGCCTCTGCACATGAAACTGGGCCTAATGAGCAGTTTGTTAAAGCTTTGCCAACTGAAGGAGACAGTTTTAAGTACCTCATTTTGGCATTTCCTAGCCTGTCATTTGAAAAAATAAAGGCCGGTGTGTTTGATGGTCCACAGATTCGACAACTCATCAAAGATGAACATTTTATCAGGACAATGTCAGAAGTTGAAAAGAATGCTTGGTTATCATTCATAGCCATTGTCAAGGACTTTCTTGGAAACACACAAGCAAATAATTACACAGAAATTGTCCAGAAACTCTTTGATAGCTACAAAATGCTTGGTTGCAATATGAGCATCATGGTGTTTTTTCTGCACAGCCATCTATCACTGCAGTCAGTGTTGAGCAAGGTGAACGATGCCACCAAGATGTGAAGGTCATGGAAGTACAGTATCAGGGTAGATGGGATGTATATATGATGGCTGATTATTGTTGGAGCATCCGGCGGGATTGTCCTAACACTGAACACTCCAGAAAAAGCTATGAGCGTAAATTTTTACCTTAACTGCTAACCTGATTAATTTTCAAATGTTTTACTGTAAAAAAAATGTAATAGAGTAACAAAAAATCTTTTGTATGAACAAAAGAAATTAAAAAAACATTCAAGTGTATGTAAAATTTGTATGTTTTTTGACAAAAATGGAGGGTACCCTGTATCGTAAAAACTGGATGTGATAGCAAAATCAGGGGTCATTTCTGGATTCACCACCCAAAAATTAATAAAAAAACAAGCGTAAGATCTAACTCAACTAAAAATGCATTCCCCAATGTTATTTATTTGGCACTTCGTAGAAGATTTAAACTTCATCCAATGATACCCATGGTCTCTAAACTAATCTTCTCTGTTCCTCTTTGACAATTGTTTAATAATTCTGGTAAACCACATTGCCAATGTAGGAATTTGTGTTTGATGTCAGAGTGCTGAAATTCACATTCTAAACTACAGGATGCATTGCATATTACTGTAATACACATTTTAGAGTTACATAGTAAGCCAGGTTAACAAAAAGCATGTGTCCATTGTAATCAACCAAAGAACAAATATAAATAAATGTAAAACTTTGTACCCCCCAAACCCTATGGGCCCATTCAGACCTGCAGTGTCAAAACGCATAACTGGTGGCTCTGGGCATTATAGCAAACTGCTGCTACACAGCTGGGAAAGGCAAACTGTACCACGAGCAGCAAGATTTGCTCACAGCCGCATTAAAAAAAAAAAGGTCCCAACCTCTTCTATTCACTTAAATGAGTGAGGATGGGACCAAAGTTGAGCTTGCGGCAGAAGGCTGTGGCTCCCCATAGGTTTGAAATGGCTCTAAATCCACTCAGGAGGCAATAGTATTATCAGAATATTGTTTTACTTGTAGAAGAGACATTGCCTGTCCTTTCTACAATAAGCAACCCACTTGCTCACTATTTTATGTCGCAGTTAAGCAATACAGCAAGGCCACCTCTCTGCCCCAACCTACAACTGAGTGGGCATAAAGAATCAGCAATCTCATAAGGTCATTTCTCTGCTCTATGTGCCTATTACTGCATTCCCTCTCAGCATATGTACAGGCTGGGTATCTGATTGGCCACAAGTGCTGCTCCCCGGTTCAGGAATGCTGTACAAAAGACAAGACATGAGTCTTTACTTCATTGTAGCTAAAGTGTTTGAACTCGATTCAATTAAAGTGCATTAATTAATAATAATTGATTGTATCACTTGAAATGTGTATTAGGAGCACAGAGTTCAGTCTGAAGATAATTAGATGCCAAGGTAAAGCTATTTTTTGGAGTATTCATATTCTTGAACATGATTTTCTGTAAGCAGATGTCAATATGTAAACCTTCTTTAAAGGGTCAGTCCACACTTTAACTGATCAGTCTTAATTTAAGGATTCTGAAAATAGTATTTCAGCATTTGTTTGCAAACATTAGTAGGGCATCTCACTCTCACTATTAAATTCTTTATATACAGTAAATGATGTAATATTGAAATTCTCCTTTTGAAATATGAAAGGTATGATTCTTTAAATCAATTCCATCCACACTAATTGGGATAGACTTTAACCTAAAGGCAGAACTAACCAGGATGAAAAGATGAATACCCTAAACAGAGACTTCTCTGATTCGGCTCACCTATTAGAACAAGTAATAAATCCAGCAGCTTTGCTCTTCTAATGATTTTGTGTTATGTGCGCAATAAAGCATGACATGATTAGCACCGTTTGCCAGTACTCAGCACTGCATGTATAAACTGCAGAAGCCCTTCGGAAAAAGTTACCCTTAGAGAGTACTCAGTTCCTGTCTTGTTTTGCTCTCCATCCCCAGAGTACATTGTTTTTCATTTCCACTGTTCACATGTAGGCTGTATATCTGCTGATGAACAATATATTCTTTATTGCATATTAGTTTTACCAAATGAGAAATTATTTTTTAGGATTAGAAGCAGAAATATGACCATAGGAACAAAATAACATCAATTATAACAACAAACAAGAATAATTTTTACTAAAATAACAAATGTATAAAGTGGAAATCACCAAAAAAATCACTAAAAGGAGACAGCTTCTGGTGGCTTTTTTTTTACATTGCACAGTGCATGGACCATCAATGTAGAGCCTGGCTCTATTCTCGGTAGACCTATAAAACTGAGACAATAGGCCTGATTTAATAAAGCGCTCCAAGGCTGGAGAGGATACACTTTTATCAGTTAAACTGGGTGATCCAGGAAACCTGGAATTAATTTCTTCAAAGTCATCTGCTATTTTCAAGCAAATGCTTTGAACCCTGGACCAAATCCATTCCAAGTTTGCTGGATTATCCAGCTTCACTGATGAATATGTATCCTCTCCAGCCTTAGAGAGCTTTAAAAAATGAGGCCCATTGTTACATCATTAGTGGCCACTCAATGGTTAAAGAGGACCACGGTGGACCCAGAAGAATCTGCAACGATTCTTAGCACCCTAACCACTAAAAGGTGCTAAGGAAAACAGGCGTATAATTGGCAAATAAGCTATGTATGCTTGCCAAATAAGAGAAAAGATCACACACACCAATGAGTTAATTGTCACTTTAAAGTTGAATTAAAAACCTTTTAATTGCCAACAAGTAGGAGTTGTTAGGAAAAACAAGATTTAAGTCTATTCTATCAAAAGCACTTCTGCCTATCAGACTTTTTTTTACTTAAAGCATTAATAACTGCAACCAAGCAGGCTCTTTATTACAAGATATGTCCCTTCTGCAATAAAATGACACAACTGCCTATCAGCAATTTTTTATTTTCACTCTCATGTCCTTGCCCCAACTTTATCATCTTCCCCTATTCCTATTTTTAGGTGTTCAGGCTAGGATCATGTAATTCACATGCATACATGAAGGAGTTTATTCAGTCCTGCCAACCCCAGGCCATGCTGGGGTACCTGACATATCCCGGGATCCTGCACTATGTATGTGCAGCTCAGTGTATTTAGATAAGAAGACTGTGAATAGCAAACTAGTATGTTTTATTCCATAAGTGATGTCACCTGTCCCTTCTGCAATATAAATTCTGCCTGCCAAATTTTAAGCGGTAGAACTTTAGTTTTGCTTTTAGAATATATTGAGTTGCACTTTCACAGCTTGGAGTAAAATTGTGGTAAAGCAAAGCAACCTCTATTCACATTCATCAGAGTTAGATCACAAGCAGCCACGGTGAAGAGAGTGAGCCATAATGTGCACATTTGTATATTTATTTTTGGGAAGGTTACACACTCTGTTAGCATTTTATTGTTGTCTGTGTTATCATTTGGGAGATTTATATTCACTTGGATGTAACAGGAAGTTTCAGAAAATGTCCCCACAGACAGGCCTGAAAGAAGAAAATCCCCCCAAATAGAAGCAAGTATATGTTAGGACAGAGAGAAGAAGATTTAGGGCTTGTTGGGTACCAAATAGGCAGATTCCTTCACGTTTTCTGTTTTACTACTGTTTTAGGGAACGGAGAGGAACAGCTGGAAGATTTATTTGGCATATCTAATGGTGAGATGTCTAAAGGGCTTAGCAACATTGGAGACAGCTTCTGTTACAAATTAATCAATTGTTTCGCTTTTAAAAGAGGAAGAGAATTCTGCCAGCTGTAGCCAAAAGGGGGCTGGCAAAAGGGCAAAGGACTAGTTACCCGTTTTACCTGTAGGTTTTCCAATTACTGATACACAATAGATAGTCTGTGTAGGAATGGTTACCTTGCTGAAGACAGGACTTTGCTTCCTTATGCCAGAGCCTCCATCAATGAGAATAGCAATTAGAACAGTCGTGACATCACTACTGTTCCGAGAACATGATTTGTGGAACTGTCCCAAGTTTACAATATATTTCTGGTTTCCTGCAAATTTAGGTAGTTTCCTGAAATTGAGTGAAAGAACACTTGTTTGTGTGCTCAGCTGGTGTCTTTGTCAAGTTCTATAGTTGTCAGCTTTATACACATGAATCACACGAACAGTCAAGCCCAAAATCCGGCGTGTGTACAGTGGTCCTCCAATGCCTTTCATAAACGACTAATTGGGAACAGCT
The DNA here is from genome assembly GCF_032062135.1 of Pyxicephalus adspersus. Lineage (NCBI taxonomy): Eukaryota > Metazoa > Chordata > Amphibia > Anura > Pyxicephalidae > Pyxicephalus > Pyxicephalus adspersus. Next base: position 38,201,970 of record NC_092862.1, read on the forward strand.
GTGCCTTTCTATAGAGGGGTACCACTGCCCGGTCCTCCCCACTCCCCTCTTGATGATGATCTGACTTCTGTCTGGGACTTCAGGTCAACCATTGTGGATATACTATACAGATAAGCAGCTGTAGGCACAGGAGTGCCTAGGCACACCCACATACCAAGAAGTGTACTGCAATTTTTTAGATGAAAGCTAGAATATTTAGGGTACAGTTCAGTTCTACTTTGACAATTCGGTTCTACTTTGGGTGAACCTGGATGATCCATCAAATCTGGACTGGATTACTTAAAATCATTTGATATTGGTTGCCAAATGTTTTCAATCCTGGACTAAATCCATTTGCTGGATCGCCCAAGTTCACCCATGATAGTCTAGCTTCTTTAGTCTTGGTAAGCTTTGGAAAATCAGGCCCAATGTACTTAGCAATTCATGTAAATGAGGACTCTGAAGCAAGCAAAGCCTTATTAAAATTTGATTCTACAACTCTTTGTATATAATACAATCAGTGCAATGAAATTAAAGCTGGTTTAAGTAATAATGGACCTCAAATTTCAAAGTATCTGGTCCCTAGTTTTTGTTACCCTTAGGGGGACCTGATTGCACCTGTTGAAGAGAACTGGATGTGATATAAAAAATGTGATTAATTAATTAAAAACTAAGATGTTGCCCTCAACAACCAATCTTATTAGTGGATCAGTTTTTGATAAAATAATAGCAGGAAATCTGACTGGTTGCTGGTTGTAACACCTTCTGTGCACTTTAGGTTTTTAGATTAGCCCCAACTGAAATAACCATAAAATAATTTCCTTTATTCCCTGTGCTTCATATGTTATTCTGTTCATGCAGATTGGCTGGTAGCCAGCATTTGTGACCCACTTTTCCAGGAGGGTCAATGTCCATTATGATTGTTGTAGTCACTGGATTATTATAAATCGTTAACACATATGCCAGGTTCATATCAAGTATATTTCTGTTTATTATTATTATGTCGCACTGCACATACCACAATTCAGTATCTAATATTTAAAGCAAAGGAATTAAACTGGTCTCAAGCTCTATTACATGCAGATTATAAAACATTGTCTTTAAACTTTTAGATAAAGCTGAATGCAAAGATCTGGGATAAAAGTTATTTTCATGGACAAAAGCAGCTTACTGCTGTTTGATTTAATCATTTATAACGTTTATTAATTCCCAACAGTAGAATTAATTTCAGCAAAAATACAAGAGAGAGAAAATTATCTGTACTAACTGGAAATCTTTAAACAGCTGGTATAGCAATACTTACTGTAGGCACCTAGATTGTTTTATTACTAAAGAAATCATTAAAAAGAATGTGGGAGTCAATTTACCTAAAGGAAATTTATTGGAACACCTAGTAGAACATGTATATTTTTGTGATCAATTGTACTGTGACAAATAATCTAGCATCAAACTGGTTGGATGGCATTAATGCTGGGTGCATGTTGGAAGACACAGCTTTAGCCATAGTCTTAGCTATGAAACAAAACTTCCTCTCTAATCTTAAAAACTCACATTCTTGCTGGCTGATGAACACATAAATGATATGATATGAAGGTATTATCTAGAACTGTACGTTACCTTCAACTACCAAAAGATCAAAGAGATAAAATTAACTTACCACTGTTGAGCTGTAGATATGTGCTATGATTTAAATTGATGAGCCATTTGTAATTGAAAGCTGCATGAATTATTAAGAATAATTAGTGTTTATATAGCCCCAACATATTACACAGCTCTGTACAAAGTCCATAGTCATGTGACTAACTGTCCCTCAAAGGGGCTCACAATCTAATGTCCCTACCATAGTCATATGTCTTTAATACACAATAATTTAATAATAATTTAATAAGGTCAATTTTGAGGGGAAGCCAATAACCCTAACTGCATGTTTTTGGAATTTAACCAATGTTCCTAGGATACAGATAGTGTCCTCTGAGCCACCATTGAAATAGTTTATTCATAACAATTTATATTTGATGCACCGAAAGGACATTCTGGCAAAATTATTTTGCCCCAGGGTTTTAAAGAGCTGTCACAATGAGGACACATTGATACAAATAGTAACTAGTCCTATACCACTCTAAGGCTATGATCACATTGGCCATGAGGTTGGATTTTTTTTACAGCCTACTCGTGCCAGTGAACCGCTTTCTCCAGGGAGACGCTACATGTAGCTTGGTGGCAGTAAAAGTACCACTGCCAGCTGGTAAATGTGAGAGTGACCAAGCAGCTGCCATTTTGCTAGCTGTCAGGAACTCTACAGGACTGCTGGATGCCGAAGCAGGTTCCTATGAAATTTCTGTAGATGACCATACATGACCAAGTCATAATTATTTCCTCCCAATATTTTGACAAATTTTTCTGAAGACATATCTGCTTGTTTTTCAAAAACTTTAAAATAACCAAACTTACGTTACTTTGCTTTGTCAAATAATTTTTTTTAAGTTTTAGACCTGCAACTAGAAATCAAGTGGTCTTTGACTTCATTTGCCTTCTTCGAATAACAACAATTATAAACTCACCATCTGCTGCAGAGAACGGAATTGCAAATTGTAGCCTTTGGTGTGCAGGTCCTGCAGCAGCTTACAATCAGAAAACCTGACATTATGTACCATTACTGGTAATTGTATCCATTAATAGCACAGACAATTCCTGTTATTTATGGCACTAATGTACATTACATTCAAGTGGCCATCAAACAGTCTTAAAATTGTATTTGGAGCTGAACTCCAGGCAAACTACACAATATAAATAGATTTATGTGAACTGTTTTACCTGCCTATGGATTTGTAATTGATGTGATTCAGCCACTGCTGGCAAGCAACACCGCCAGGTCCTGAACCTTTCCTCTATCCTGCACCACAACACTGCCCAACCATATCTTATATACCTCTTTAGTCAATATACAATCAGTAAAACATAGATCAGGTTATTAATATGCAATCTCTAGCTGTAAGCATAATAACAGACAACATTGTGTAGGGTCCTGCTAAGCCAAGTGTTAAGGAATGCTTTTTTGCTGCTGTGCAGTAGATTACAGGATTCAGTAGTGTTGGGAATAACTGCATGGAGTTTAAAGCTGAAGTTTATTCTGCCTTATTATTGCCTTTTTTTTCCCTCACCTCCATCCTTATTTTTTAAAAATAACCTTTCCAGACTGTGGCTGTTGGAAAGGACCAGACCAGTGCTGTACATAGCTTTCTGAAAACAGGAAGCTGTGGCAACATCTATGTGGAAAATTAATATATTAAATGATAGCAATATCCAGGTCATTTCAGTAATCAGTAAATAATAGTATCTTTTGTTTCTATTAGGCTATAAGTAATTGTCAATATTTTAAACATTGGTTCTGTATAATAAGAAACCACAATATGCTATGAAAACAGCGCTTGCAATGCTTACAACATAATTACACAAATAGCCCAACTGATCTCAACATGGAGGAAGGGCCAGTCATATATTGTAATATATAGAAAGTTTCATGCATGAATAAATCTACAATGCAGCTAATACACATCTGAGGGAAGAGTTAAAATGCCTAGGGGAGCCTAGAGGAACACTCCACTAGAAGATCTCAAAGAATTTGTCAGAAAATGAAGATATACAGTTAGAAGTTATGTCACAGCACAATGAGATGTCTCTGATAAGCCGAATGGAGAGAACAGGAGAGTAGATGGACTTGGAAAAGAATGTTAAATAACTAAGGAGAAGACTCCAGTGTATCAGAGTATTTAGGGTTTTCTTTTAAATATTGTTAAACTTTCACAAACTAATATATATATATAGTGCTGCTGATCTTGACAAGTGTTCCATTGCTTGGCATTTAATAGAAGAAAATGGTCTCCTATCTTCTTCCATTTTCTGGGTGGCTGAAGTGCTATAATAAACATATTAGTTATTATGTTATGTAGAACATACAGTAACCACTGCAACTGCAGTCTCTGTTGCTGGATATCAAGATAACATAGCTTATAAAAGTCACACTGCATAATGAAGCTTTGAGTTGATCTTCCCACTGCGGCCTAGTGCATTAGGGGAGGAAACCCATCCACTACTTGTATATTGAAAACAGAATTAAAGATATAACAATCCCAGAGCTGCATTATTCTGTGTATTGTAAAACTACCTAGAGTTCAGCTTCAACACAAATCTACTATTTTTTTATATGCTGGGGATTTTTACTGCTTGAGGTGAACATCCATGATCTAAATAATACAATCTAGTGTCTTTAGAGCTGTCCATCCACATCGTTTAATGATTCGCCATGCTGACCAGTACAATGGGGGCTGTTTTGTAAGGGGGAGGATGCAGCGAGCTGCCTCCCCTTCATCCTCCCCACTTAATCATTCATAATAGGCTAGGAACTGCCACTGTCACTAGGAACTGCCATTAACAAAACTTTCCAGTGACAAATATTGAGCATTTATACGGGGGTTTAAACTAACAGCTTAGACACTTAAGCCTGCTATGTTTGATTTCCCAGGCCTCCACACCTGTTACAAACTTTACAAGAATGGCAGTTATCACTTTAATCTCCAGTTTCAGGTTGGGACCCCTCCCAACTATTATTTGCCAACACTTGGAGCGCCCCCAGCAGCATTTATTTTATTTTTATATTTTCCCTGCTTATGTGACAATACCTAGGCCTATAAATTTGCTGCTACAAGCGCTGTTACATGGGAGATGGTCACATGCTTCCCCATTCCTGGAATACCGGATTATCACTAAAGTATGGTAAAGGCAGGAGCAACGACTGGACGCTGGTAAGATGAGCACCCTGAAATGAACATTAGCAGTGAACTGCCGTGCAACAAGCTTGTATTGCTTTTTTGTGGTTTACTATAAATATGAATAATGCACTATATTTGTGTACAATATACTATGTTCAGAAACCTTTTCAAATGAATGAATAGGCTGCCAAAATGAATGAACTGCCGAATGCAGTGCTTTACAATACACGTGTGTTTAGTAAAAGACTCTATAGTCTGAACAACGAGCAAAGATTTGTGTAGATGAGTATTAGTAATACATAATGCTTTTCGGTGCACTCAGCCTGCATTTAGGATCGATACAAGAAACTTTTGAGTTCGTTCTGACCTGCTTCTATGAATCAAGCTAGTTTATGCTACTTTGCATTCCCATTGACTTGTATGAGGAGCAGGGCAGTTCTAAAGTGTACAAAATCCAATGCACACAAACCCTGCTATTTTTTTTTTTTACTTATTCACAAAGTCAATTACAATACAACTTAAACTTGCATTTATAGAAGGAAAGTTTGATATAACTGAATACAATACAAACTGGTAAGAACTTACTAAAATAAAATCAAATGGAATAATGATATGGCAGCATGGTGGCTCAAAGATTCAAATCTTGGCTAGGAAACTATCTGCGTGGGAGTTTGTGTTTCTTCTGGGTACTCCAGTTTCCACCCACATTCTAAAAACAATTAGTTAGGTTAATTGGCTTCCCTCTTCCCAAATTTGACCTTAATAAACATATATATTAAGACATATGACTAACGTAGGGACATTGTGAGCCCCATTGAGGGACAGCTACTGACATGACTATGGACTTTGTAATGCACTGCGTAATATGTTGGCGTTATATAAATACTGTATAATAATAAGATGACAAATACAAAATAAACAGGTGTAAACAGTGTTACATATCACATCTCCATTTGGTGATAGCCTCTATTACATCTATTTCTCTATGGTGACAAATAAAGCTCTCCTGTGCCATGATGCAGCATGCTATAAATATTGTGCAATTAGCATGTCCACCTAACCTAGCGCTCGGTTATGAGCACACTCTCCTAACAAATGTCCCAATATACATTGACAAGCACAAGTTGAATACAACACATACAAGCTATGTTTATTTATAGCTCTGTAAACATATTAGCTTTGTTGAGACATCAGCAACCTTTACTGTTCACTTCCCATGAAATTTAATTCTGCTTTCACCAATCATTAGGGAAGAAGGCACAGTCAATGAACAGAAGTGACAAGATGCAAGTGCAAAAATCTTTTGTGGGAGGTCAAACATTACTACTGTTGGAAATCTCGGTGAACCAGTGCAATGTGTTATAAAGTAGTATGCAGCTGCAAAGTCAGAAGTAGAGGCCGATTATTTTTTTTAAATCAATTTAGTTATATTTAATTCCCCAAACTCAACTGCTGGTTAAAAGAATACCAACACATAAATATGTTTACCTGATTGTATAATATTTTTAATTTATGTTTCTAGTTTCAGAGAAGGAATAAAGCTAGTATATATTGCTCTCAAAGCCAGAATGCCAACCACCACATTGTGAACATCGTGAGAAAGTCACCTTTGGGAAGCCATTATATGGGAATCATTACGTTTTAAAAAATCAGGTGCATGAACATATAATGGCAAAGAAGGTACACTCTTTAAATAATGTGTTCTTATATATCAATGATCATTTCCCTATTCACAGCATTATATGGTCACATAATTGCCAAAAAGGTGCATCCTTCTGGCACATGGATAAACGCATTCAGGAAGGCATTACGACCACAAAGTGGCATTATCTGTAACCAACACTATCAGTTTGTAGTGGCCTAAAATAAATTGTTATCGTTTTAAATACATTTCTAAACAGAAAAGAATGAAGTGTATTAAGTGTACACCACATCCTCAATTAGTTAATCATGAAACAAATCCAGAACAAATTGAACTTTTAAGGTGTGAAAATGGTTAGGAAGTCACACTGAATTATTTCTAATATTTAAAACATTTTTTTCAAATAATATATTAATATAAAAAATTGTTACCATTTTCACACCTTAAAAGTCTCATTTGTGATGAATTTGTTTCTTGGTATAGCTTTAATTTAAATGTTTATAAGTTAATTACCTTGTTTAATAATACTTTCAAAAAGCCTTTATTTTTCAAATACAGATTTAGGGTGCTACCATATAGGCAGAGATAAAGGGAAAGAAAACTGGCAAGTAGCAAAAGCATGATTTTGATGAACAACTATCATCCTGGCATGGTGAAGTACAGCAGCCAATGGGTTGGAGTGACAGAAGACCAACACAGTTGATCTCAGCAATTTACGATTGCTGTGCTTTTTAGGGGGGGTTGGATGATAAAAACCCATCTGACCTGCTGAATGACAGGGCATACAGGGCAGCATGGAGAAGCCTAGCTTTCCAGATCCCTACATCAAGAGAATCAAGGAGGGAACTTAGTTTAGGCAAGAAGCAGTAGTTATTAGTCAGTCATGTAAATTTGTTCAGTATTGTTCAGTATTGTTGAGGATGTTTTGCTACTCATCCAAGGAGCTTAATAAGTAGAAAACACACACTAAAGAGTAACCCTAAAGCTAAAGGAAGGGCCCAGCACCTATGTGGGAGGTCTAGACCACAGTGATACCAAAATCATCTTGTTGACATCCAATAAACAAAATGGCAGCAGAAGTCAATATTGTAGATTTTGTTGGAAATGAAAACAATTGCACACATCATCTGCAGTTTACAGGGTCAATGTCTACTGGATTTCTAGAGGTTATTACAGCACCAGTTAATGCTTTATGGACACAAGTATTATGAAGGTAGTGGTAGGTGTGATGACCTGCTAGTGAGAAATTGGACATGGCATTTTCCACTGTGTTGGAACAGAATAAAAATGGAGGCTCAGGAGGTTTGCCTGCCCCAGAGCTCCACCGGCTCTTAGCCTGCCAACCTGCTGACTGGACAATGAAGGAGCCGCAGGTCATCACATTCTTGTTCTCTCTTTTGGTTACATTCACAACACTGCAGGTGAACTGCTTCACTTCTCGTCTGAGACCTGATGTTTAGGGGATTTGAAGAAGCTAATATAAAGGTAAATTAAGGTATTTATCAAAGCTTTATTTTTATATGCATACATTATGTGTGTTTTTGTGTATCTATCTATCTATCTATCTATATTATTAATGCACATCATTTACTGATTTCATAAGGCAAATTTACTACATGTATGATAATTCTATGGTATATTGGTAATCCTGTGGTGTATTGTAAGTAGGTCTATTGTATTGAGGTGTCTATTGAGAACAGAAGATTTTGAAAGCATTTGAGATGACAGGTAATGTTTCATGAGAAAAAAATAAAAACATAGATTTGCAAAAGTTGAACAACTGTCAGAAAATAGATTTTGCACCTGTGAGTGTGATGCCATGTGATGGTGAGTGGCAGCTGTGAGTCTTAGTTAGGTGTTCCAGACCTGCAGTGCTCTGTTAGTCTAGGAAAAGTCTTTTGTTGTCACAGGACTATAGCAGCTTCTTCCATTATTACCACTACCCATGATACATTCTCATACATGGATTAAGCAATGTGCAAAATCCAAAAACCAAAACTAATAAATTTATACTAGCATACATTTTATTAAGGGACTTAAGTTTAAGATGAGTTATTTTATATTATTTTTTGCATTCATTGTAAATTGCATTCTTTTTAATTTTTGATATTATGACTTTAGTAAAATCCTTTTGTTATGAATAAAAAAAATTACTTTTCTTAGCGTTAGCAGCTTGCTCCCTAAATTAGCCAATGACCTAATTCCCTACAATAAAGTAGAACTATAACACAATTAAAAAAATTGCTGGAGTTGTTTTAGTTGAAGAAGCAGACACAAAGTGTCTCAGTTTGCCAAATAAATTGTTCCTTCTGCTTCTAGCTATTTTTTTTTCTGTCTACGCTGCATGGCTAGGTAGACACATAATGCAGTATAACAGAAGGAGGGCTGCTGGAGAAGTCAGGATCTGCAGTGATCCTAAACCTTGGACCTATCTAGCTGATTTTTTGAAAATGATCAATATACAGTGTGTGGTCGTTTTCCATTGCACGGAACGTCCAAGTAATGCTGTTTTTTCTGCCTTTTGTTCCTATAATGAACAATACAGATTGGGCACATCAACATTACTATATGAAATAAACTAAAATGAATAAAAAGTACTGTGACCAGGTCACTAAGCGAATGGTCATGCTCTATGCCATATGGCTCAAAAGTCCTCATGCTATGATAGGCAAAACATGTATAAGTTTTTATCATAGGAATCTTTATTCCAAACACCATTTCCTGATCCTTAATGCAGGCGACTGGTTGAATTTTACCCATTCAGATGTAAACACGAACAGAAAAATACCCCTCTTTATACACATCAATAGGCCTTATATGCATGATTAGAGCACCGGTAGCTATGCATGTTCTTTATAAAATTAGACCCACTCTCTCTTTTAAACAGGCAGAAAAATCTATGAAGGAGTTTTTGGGAACAAGCTCACAAGATACAACCATGGTGACAGCTGAAACCTTTTGATCTTTTGAGGCTTTGCTTCTTGCACCAAGAGATTTGAACCACTGGAACTGATCTAGCAGAGAATGCTAATGTACTGACCAAAGTGGATGTTGATATTTTATTGCCTTATTATTGCTCCAAAGTATACATCAAGTTGAATATAAATCTTGCTACAGGGCTCCGGCTGCAGACATCAGTGATGTGATGTCAGGTGGGAAAACTAGACATGGGAACCACCAAGACCATATTAATGAAGGAACCAAAGAGAATGCTCTTCCACAATACTGGCTTATTTTATTAAGTTTCAGTATAGATTTTTTATTTTATTTGCTATACTGGAAATTTCTAGGATTAGTGGATCAGAACCTAGTGGTGGTCAATATGTTATACACAAATATGAATGCATACATATAAATTATGAATTGCATATGAGAGGCTGTAACTGTGATGAAGATATATTCCATTCTTGTTTTGAGTAAGCATTCTTACATCATTCATTTCCCCAAGAAGCATCTGGTTAGCAGATAGAGTCTCACCATAAAGAAAAAGAGTTGAGGAAGAAGAAGACATATGCTTATGACACATACAGAGAATGAGTTTGTTGTCTGTAAATGACACATTAATATGATGTTAAAAGAGCAACTCTAAATGACTAGTTTTATTTTGTTTTCTAACTGATGGTCCTGCCACTAATACTTTTTACTAGGGTAACAATACTCATTGTATCTATGGAAGCATAGCCTTGTCACCATACAACGGCTACTAAACGCCTGCCCTTCTCTTCTCTATAACATAGGAAAAAGGTGTTTTTCCAGACCTCAGAAATAGCTGTGTACAATGTAAAAGTACAGCAGACATTATTGAATATTTATTGTTTTTTTTACCCTTGGGTGTTCACAACTATCACTGACAAGTGTCATTACAAGCATTATGAATGGATCCGCCAAGTGACACTACTGTACTCGTACCTGACTCATGTTGTTTACTGCAGTATATTGCCTCCTGACTCACAAAATGAACCACATTCCAAGTGACTAATACTCAAGTTTTTCTAAGTAGCAGCTTCCTAAAATTCACCTCTGACTCACATTGGATTTTGTATAAGTTTTAGCTGACACTTGAGGGAATTTAAACCATCAAAGCAGGAGATTGACTCACACTGTGATAAGTGACTCATGATTTAATACACTCTTTCACAAGATGATTTGCTTGAAACCTCAGATTATTTCATATTTTAGGAACTGATTATAAAAAAAAGTCCCAACCCAGCTGCACACAGTGGATATTCACTCTCCCACAAACAAGCCGCCTTCTGTCCCTATCGCACAACACATTAACGCTGGACATCATGTTACTAACTCAATAAATATGTCTGCCAGCATGTAAACCTGTGTTTTAGGATTTCATCTATTGCATGTTACAGGACACAGAATCATAAATATGATTTTAATTTTTCTTATTTATTTCAGTAATTTAGGTAGTAATTATATGTATACCTAAATGTTCAGCTTTAGATTTGCTACAGCCATTACAGAAGTGAAATAGGCATTACAAAATCCTGTAATCTTACATTCAGTTTATTTAACTAGTGATAAATACATTCTCATTCTCCCACATTAATGTAGCTACTGTGAGATACTAGACATGGGATTGATTTACTAAACTAGTAGAGAATAAAGCCAGATTCACATCTGCACAGCACCGCACAGTAATGCTTGTAACAAATGTTGGTGCACCGTAGTGCCATTCATTCCATATGAAACCCCAACGTAACATGAAAGCTGAACTGGGATGCATTGCAGTACAATGCACGGTACTGTATTTGCCATATGCCTTCCTATGCAGTAGGTAGCCCATTCAGCCCATGGCTAATCGCTTGAATGGGCTGACTAACCCTAAAGCACAGAACACTGCACATCTATGCATCAGCAATAATTGCCACCCCATGGATGTAAACCCAGCTTAAATTAAATGAATGCCTACTGAACTTAGTACAAACCACAAAGCTATTTGTTACTTTATCAAATATATATTACAAATATTTTGTTTTTTTAGATCTTCACACATGATTAGCGTTCCAAAATGATTTCAAGAAAATGTGGTCACCATTACCAAAACAGCATTACTGCTCAAATGTCCTCCCACTTTTAGGACTTAATTAGGACTATGCAGTGATTTGATTCAAACTTACCTTTTTAACATTCACTTTACTAAGCAGCCTATGCTTCTATAGTAAATCAACTGCATTGCAGTCTAATTACCTGACACCTCAAACCTTTAGGAAGTACAACTGGTTCTGAACTTCTCTTTGAATTTATATCACATAATGAAAAACAGCCATGCTGTAATGGTCACAGGTCAGGATGTTTATAAACTTTTTTGTAAAAAACGTTTTAGATTATTTACCAATAACAAATAGGAACATGCTGAAACAATTGGAAAAAAAGATTTCATTCAGCAGGAATTTAAAATAAAACTATCTTAGAAATTGGGATATAAATAGGATAATATGGTCCATAAACAAATCACAGAACACTTCTTAAGTCCCTTTACACATAATTGATTTCAGCATTGGCTGCCCACTCCAAAAATGTTAATGGCACAATGGTTTTCATACAGTTTGTGAGTGTATTTTTGTTCATACCTGCATGCATACAAGAAAGCAGAAAACTGTCCCATGGATGTATTAAAGAACTTCCTTGCCTTCTAACTTTAACCTGAAAGCAAGGCTGGGCGTATGTACAGTGGTCATACTACAGGAAAGTCAGTTGGCTGCCAGCCTATCTGTGAGTGTATTCATGCATACAGGTAGAGGGAGAATCATAAATACAAATGTTAAGCGCAACGCCTATTGTATATTTTCTTAAGTTTACAGTACAATAATGCAAAGGAAAATAAACATCCATTACATTATAAATTAAATGTGTTATTGCATGATTACACGAACATATAAGTAGCAAAAAAAGAGTTATCCTTTTTTAAACATATTATATTTAAAGCACTATTGCGTGCTGTTAAAAAGTATGCAAATTTCTTTTAGGTCAAACTCTAATCAACATAGAGCACATAAAATTAAAAATAACAGTAAGGGCTCTATTTATAAATCTGGGAATCAGGTATTTCCTGAAACATTCCCTTACAGGAATCTTTCAGGTCCATGTGTTGCAATGGCAGTAATTGATTTCCACCAGGGAATGTTTGAGGTAATGTCAGATTCCCTGTTTTTTTTTAAAAATACAATATTCAAATTTTATGATTGCAAGTCCAAATAGAATACTAAGGAAAATAGTGTTTACCATAAAACTTGTTATGTGAAATATTGTTAAAATGTAAGGCTGGAAGAATGCTTGATCTATGAATTACCATACGCATGCTAGCATGTCTGGTGTGCTCATGCATTTCTCCAACCCACGCATGTACACTGTGTTTACTCTTAATAAATCAGAGCTCAGGCCAGATCTGCCATAGTAAAAAAGGCCCCATGCAGCCCTAGCTTAATACAATCTAAATATATAATTTTTAATGCCTTAATGCCTTATAAATCTTTATGAAATGATAAACTGTAATTTCTTTTATAGAACAGTTCAAGATTAAGAATGAAAATTTAAAAACATTTTAATGTGACTGTATATTGGATGCTATAATCAGTTTATTTTGCCAATATGTATCTGGATACATAGATGTGTACGCAATTGCTTTATAACATAATATTTATGTATATATTAGTACATTGGTGGAATGCTGGTCACTGGCTGACATTTTTATCTGCTACCCACTCATAAAATCTACCTGTTTGTGATAAATAGGTGCAGTATATAACAGAGGCCTTTCAACAATAAAAACCTCTCTGTAGTTCTTTTTATTAACGTAAACATTTTAAGAAATATTTAGGGAAGTGCCATACCATGTAATTGGCTTGGACACAAATGCCACAAATTCAGTGAATGGAACACGTCAACCTTAAGGCTGCAGAGATCCAAATATGCCATGAATTCCATAATGGTTTTAAAAGGACCGATCAAACAATTTTTTTGTAGAGTCTAAAATCATAACTTACATAAATTGATTGTATGGATTGTAAAGAATTTATATTTGATTATAAAATGCATAATTTACAAATCAGTACAGCCAAATTATATACTAATCTAATAGTACAGAGATAGATAGATAGATAGATAGATAGATAGATAGATAGATAGATAGATAGATAGATCTGGATTCTCCTCTCTCTCCCTTTTGTCACTACATGTTACAGGGGTCTCCATTAGGATTATTAAGTGACTAAGGTAATCAGCTGCTTCCCAATGATACAGACCTCCATTCTGGAAGCACATGAACACAATACTCCAGAGAGATCAAACTGCTCTTTGATCTGAGCTCAGGTTAAACAGAACCCAGATGACACAATCAAGAATGAATGAAATACATTCTCCATATCTACATTCTGTATAAATACATGTATGTACGGATGTATACATACAGGCGGTGTTACATTCCATCACATCTTTCATTGTGTGTAGGACCCAAATCTATTCATTGATTAGTATTTGCCAAAAGAAAAATGCACTACTTATTTTCCTTAATTTAGTATTTGCACTACTGCAATCCAGCTATTTATTCAACAAGAAAGATTCACAGCGAGGCTACAACTGCAGTGCGTTTTATACCCCTTCACCTTACCCAACACAAGGGGTTAATCCTGTGCCATGCTGCAGTGTCTAAATCTGACTCACAGTCAAGTTATAAATACATGGTATCAATCAATGTCAATGATCCTTTGGGCATTGCTGCCAGCTTGTTCCCTAAATTTAATATAGTATTTATTAGGAAAAAAAATACACATCTATCCATTATCCACAATACACAAGCTATCCATTGGTTAAAAAAACATGTAATCTGGCAAACCCTACCTTGCCTAAAATTGGCACTTGGTAATTCACTAACTGCAGGACCACAGGTTGAGTACCTGTATAACATATCCTGTAACTCAAATAAAGATCTAATACCATGTATTTGAAGGCAGAATGCTATCAGGCATATAGAGGAAGCAGAGGCAAGGCTGATGAGTGCAAGCATGAAGCAGGTCTGTACTTGGACAAGTAAGGCATGTCAGCTGTATGGAGGCATCTGGGAGGATGAAGCAAACTGGATGCTTGTGCAAAGCTCTGATCATTATTACATTGTAGCAATCACATATTTAGGATCTCCCTAAATGCAACATAATATTATATGTTAACATAACTAACAACATAATAATATAACAAAAAAAAACAAAACACAGCAACCTGCTATGCTGAAAATACACATATCAATAGATAGAGAATCCAAGCCTGGACTGGCAAATATGATACATAGAATAAAAGCAATGCCACAACATGATCAAATATGTGCAAAACATAGGAAAACATGCATCTCCTATATAATCAGTCATCTAAAAATGGATCCCATTGCCAATGATGGGTAGAAAGGAGCTTCATGCAAGCAGTGGTTTGCCAGGCAATATAACCCATCCTTGTGTTTTATCATGCCTTATGGTGATAGTAAATCAAGGCAGGACAGCCCCTGTCTGCTCTGGGCACATTGCATGCGGTATAATAAGGCGGAATACTTACAATTTCACCATCAATGCTGGGAGATAGCTGCAAATCTTTGCCTTGATCACATCCGTTGAAGCTGGGCTGCTCACCCAGGGCTGGCTGCTCATCATCCATGCGCATGCGTCTTCCAGCAATATTCTTTTTATCAGACTTATTATTAGGGTTATGGTTAGCAATCCCAAATAATAAGCACTGATCGATCAGCAATGGTCATTAGAAATCAAAATAAAAAAATCAAACACGATCAGGTTGCCAACCTGTTCACTTGGAAGGCAGATGCTGATTGTTGCTTTGCTGCAGCCAGTGTGGCTGGAAGAAGCCCCACAATAGGGATGTCAGTGATTAGATTGGAGTAAATGAGAAGTGAACCGTGAATGCCAGGAGAGAGATTAAAAAGGCTGCTGCTGTGTGAGATCAGCCTTCCTTCAGCACCAAGTCCCTTGACATTACAGTCAGATCACAGCAGTGTGTATCCTGGGAAGGTGTGCACAGTGTGTGTGTGTGTGTGTGTGTGTACACTTGTGTTTATTACACAGCACATGATCACTGATCTCCATCCCTTATCTTGTACAAGTATACATCCATCATAATACCTGCACCTATTAGATCAACAGCCATTGCAATCTTAAGTCTTAGTTTATCATATGCACTCATTCATTTAATATTCACATACATAGAGATGTATTGCATTGCATGACAGTGGGCTGCTGATTGTGGCACAGCACGGGTTAATCAGTGACACCACAGCCTGGCTTCCCCTGGCTCATCAGCCCATGTTATTTCTATAGGCAGCACATCAAGCATCTCCTCCTAACAAAAGACTTGCTCCAGGTCTGTGCACAGCAGCTCTGCAATCTTTCCTGCAGCAAAAATTGAGTTGATATATAAATAACATTCACGTCACTTCCTCTAGTGTCACCAGAGCAGGAATCAGGGTTCCCTGGTTACTGGGGAAATCAAAACAAGTATTTTGGATCTGTTAACTGTTTCAGGCAAAATGCAAAAACCCCAAGGAGTTTGCAAAAACCTTGCACAGATAACAGAGACTGGGGTATGTGGGTTTTCCTCACATTGTTCATTGCCTATTATTATTGTATTTGTAGTGCTCATGTCTGTGATGTGAAATAATGGATCTGAAAAACAATGGGATGAAAGAATTTCAAATCACATTCAATATGCACAGATCAGATTTACATATTGATAATGTTACTTTGACCAGCTGACCTTTTTTTACCTAAGTAAACCAACAATACAAAAATATTGCCTTCACTGATATGCACACCTTCTAGTATAGAAATATTATCATTTAGGATATTAACATTGTACAAACAAGTTATTTATAATCTCTTAATAGCCAATCAATGGTCAGCTTTAAAAAAAAACTGCAGCCTCTTACCTGCTGTGGTTTATTGATACACAATATAAAATTACAATGCTTATATGTAAACTCAATTATAGTAAAAGTTTGAAAGCTTTAATGTGTTCATAGAGACATTTTTAATATTTGCCATGATAGTTCATGTTTAATCACTTCTTTTTATGAGATGACATTATCAAAGGATTAGTGAATGTACATGGGTTTGGTAGGAAAAGATTTAGACTTTCCAACTAAAATCTTTAGGAGGTGAATCTTGCCATTTTAGGGGTAAAAGGAAAACTAAGAGCTAGGGACTGGAATTGGGGATATGTACCAATATGAAAAAGAAAACTATAAAAAATGAGTAAATCTAAAGTTCCAATCAGATCTTTATCTAGGCAAGTAACCTGTGTGGTCATGCAACAAAGTGCAGAGAGTGTGTAACCCCCACCCTCTTCCTGTCCCAAAACAAGCCACTCACCTTTCAACTTTGGAAGGGGGTCCTTGCAAGCAAAGCCTGCCCACTTTCAAGGAACTAAATATTGACAGCTAAAGACATATTCTCCTGGCTCCCTAAAAAGATAAGGGGACTTGATGGGGGGCTTATTGGTGAAATCTCCTTTAGTAAGGGGGAGACTAGATATTCACACTATTTCCAGAAAGAATTTAATGCAAGTGATGACAGAACACATGTCATAAAATAATACTTTGTTGAAATAAATACATGCTTACCAGCTTTAAAAATAAAAGTTATTTTTAGTTAGTTTTCTTTTTTCTCATGAAATTCAGCTGGCCATGGAAATAGCACAGAGAATCCCGTGTCTTTTTCTGGTATGTAAACTTGTGCCAGGGCATCTTCTGGGGACATAATGTAAATGTATTTTGTATTTTATTTTGGCTTCCAACAGGCTTCCAGATTTCAATATAACTCTCTCTAAACAAATCCCAACATCCTTTGTTGGGATTGAATGTGGAACAAGGCCCTTGCCTCTCAACATTGGGACAAAAATCCTTTACAAAACTTCCTCCTTGTGAGGAAACCCCTCTAATGTTGAAGTGCATGTAGCCTGGTCTGGTATAGGAGGGGGAGGACACACGCTTGCTGCTTGCTCTTACTTTCCAAGGCTCTCATGGAAAGCCATTAAGCAGTGAGGAGGTTTGCTATGGATGAAATGCATTTGAGCATCATGTATTAAGATAGCAATCAGCATTTAAGTACAATTTCTTAACTGCCACTAATCTCCCTACACAGTGTGTTAGGTTTCCATTTGCTTTTTCTTATTCTGTTTTAAAATGCACCAAAACTTACCCCCCCGACTTTTAAAGTAAGGGAGCTGGCACATAATAAAACTTTCCATGCTGACCTCTGTAACCCTGATGGCCATAGTTGACCATGGTTAAAAGACCATGCATTATATCTAGATTTTAAAAATGTATTACTGCCAAATCCAGAATCTCGAGCATGCAGTATCCACCCCAAACCCAAGGTAGTCCGACACCTGAACCTCATCAGTCACATGTCCAATGTATAGGTGACCATCTTAAAAAATATCATGCAGGCCTGAACATAGACTAGAAGTGGCTACAAGAGGCTACATGAGAACATAAGGATTAAACAAAGGATAAAAAAAAAGAAAACAAGTATTTTATTTACAAGGCAATTGTGTGATAAACAGTTTGTAAGAAAACTTTCATAATGCACATAAAGCAGTAAAATTCAGGGTCCTTCTATTTGTTTGTTTTCTGTATACTTATGCTTACTTATATAGATAGATAAATCCTTTGTTTCAGGATAGATTATAGAAGAGTAACAATTTATAAGGTTGCTTTTGGGGGTAAGTGGTTATTTTTGGTTTCTGTATCCTAATTAGATTTGCCTAAATTTCCTTTCTCAGAATGTAAGAAGAAGTAACATGAAATCCCCCCAGAGCAAAAAGAATATACTTTCTTAATTTCCCAATTGAAGAAACGTTCTAGGCACAATTTAAAAACCATGACTTTACCATTAATGTATGTACCATAGACAATAGCCACCCAGGGCAATACTGAAGGAAAATCTTCCCAGCGGGGATACCAACAAGAATAGAAACCCTACAGATGGTGTAACTTTTCCACACTCTATTAAGAAAAAAAATATATATTTTGCTTATTTTTTTAAATGGCCATCTGAGTAGTTCTATAGCTGGTGGAGCCATGCAGCCTGTCCTCATTGTTGTACTACTAATGTATTATACTGTATGGAACTTTACAGTCAGGACCTTGGACAGTGCCAGGAAACCTCCACATCTCAGACACCCAACTCATTTCTCACACAAATATAGTGTGAATGTCACTGCTTTTATCACGCACTTTACACATAATAATTACCTGCACCCACTCATTACTGCCTTGTATTTATTTGTATCACATACACCATAGCAACATATTTTCATCAGGCCGTACAAAGTTCCTCAGGGCTTTCCCTTTTTATATTACCATTCATCTAAATCAATAGGGCTGTCAACTCCCGGCAAATATTATAAGAAATTTTTTTTCTTATAATAAATATATCAAAATGAGGAATGAAAGGAGGAACACTTTAAAGTATCTGAGATGAAATTTATTTCTATGATTTACAGAATCTGTCAAGTCACTTTTTAAAGCATAAAGAAATATTATAAACAAGACAATATTATTCCCAAAGGGAAAAAAGTAATGTTTTATAACAGAAATTAAATAGTTAATAGTTAAACTAGTTAGGGACTACGTTATCATCGAAGCCACATCATTTTATCAATAATTTGTATTTTTCCTTTTCTGGTATGTTTTTTTCCCTTTTTTCCCTTGAAAAAAATGGCAAAGTTTAGAAAAAAACATATATATATATATATATATATATATATATATATATATATATATATATATCATAAGCAATATTTGTTAAAAAAAAATTGCTAAAAATTACAGAAAACAAAATATATATATTTATTTTTACACAAAAAATTTCACTGCTACATTTTACTTCTTATATTTTTAAAGTATACCTCTAGCCTCATATATGTGGCTCTGCTGGAAAGATTCACCCTCACCATTTGAAGACTAATGAAACTGGGAACGAATGTGAAAAGACATTCTATATTTTATGTTGAGGGTAAATCTTCTAATGAGGTCACCGGATCTAAGGAAAGCTTCTTTAAGAGGTAATTTCTACTTTCTTTACTTTCTGCTAGGAATATTTATGAATCATGCACAAACACAACTAGGGGGCTAGAAAGCTTCTAGAGTCATCCCATATATCAACTAATAAGACCTCCAACTAATTTCCTCCCACAGATCCTAATCTTGGGCAACTATCAACACATGTCTATCAGCTGATCAGCTAATTTCCATATGAAAAAATGTTATTTCACTTATTTTTATTTTGCTCTACTCATGTGATCATATCTTAAGGGGAAACCATGGAGCTTTTCCAGGGATAATATATGTTATAAATAAAACTCATTTTAAAAACCTTTAGATGAAATTCAGACTGCAGGTTGATTTGGAGCATGGCCTTTTTTCTCCTTCAGGTAACACTTATTTAATAAACTATTTAGGTTGCATATATATGATTGTCTTTTGTATTTCTGATCACTTTTGGTCATGGTATGGTTTTTATAGAAATCCCTTTTGATAAAATACTGAGGGTGCTATTGCTGACCTCTTCTTTAAAACATACTAATTGCCTGATAACCTTCCTAATTCAGTAGCTTTAATAATATCAGAGTCACTAAAGCAAAGGCCATATGCCAACTAAGACTTCTTACTTACTTACCAGTTTTATGTCTGTTCCGGGTCAATGACTTAGAGCCCATTTTAACTTCTTCTTATTATTATTAATATTAAACAGGATTTATATAGCACCAACTTATTAAGCAGTGCTGTACATTAAATAGGGGTTGCACATGACAGAGATACAAAAAGTGACACGGGAGGAGAGGACACTGCCCCAAGGAGCTTACAATCTAAATGTTTAAATTATTCACTCATTCATGCTAAATACATTCCAGGTATATCCCAACAAAAGATGTTCCAAGTCCCTGAGTTCATTTTCTTTAGATGGCAGCCAATGTGCAGAAAAGGACCATTGCTTTTCGAGGGAAAGAATGGTTCTCTGCAGAGGTTCAACACGCCTTTTGCTGAGTCAGATATATAGTAATTAGTGAGTCTATATTCCCTGCTGATTGGAAAGCTCCTGATTTAGCTAGTAGCTGACCTCTGCAAAATGATCACTTCTTCCACAGAGAGCAAGGGTCCTTCTCTGCAGCATGCAAAGTCATCACCTTCGACGAAACATGCAGCCAATTGTAACTCCTACATACTAAGTATTGTGGTTGATATAATTAAGGCATACCCTAACTCAGAAATTTCACTTTACATAAAAGGATAGATAACCCTTTTATGTAAGGTAAAAATTCTGTTGTTTGTTTTTTTTAAAAAAAGGCGTTTAGCCTAGGCGATCGAGATTGAATGGGAGTGCAAAGCCTCCTGGGATACCTGTGTCACGCATCCCCGCAGGCTCTCGGGCATGCGCAGAGGGAGCCTTTTCTTGCAATGAATATAATTTGCTAATCTCACGCATGCGCAGTGAGATTGGCAAGTTTTTTTTCCATCCTACGTCACCTGATCCCACACCAGGGTCAGGTGACATAGGAAGAAGAGGAAAAGATGGTGGCGCCTGGAGCGCCGGCTCAAGGCTCCGAGACCTCCAGAAGGATCGACTGCTCTGCGGGATTGAAGCTAAGTATTTTTTTTTGGCCACATTTCAGTTTAGTTTCTCTTTAAGGAATAGAACATGTTCACTTTGCACAGTAAGTTGTCTTTAGTGAATGGGGAAACAAGGTAAGCTTACCTAAATCATCCAATGACTTGTAAACATTTTGTTTTTAGTTTTTTTCAATTTAAATTTAGGCATGTAGACATTGTCAAGAAGTTCAAATCAAGCATCTAGCATGGTTGTTAGTGCCAGGCAGGCTAGTCTAAGTATTTCAGAAACTGCAGATCTGCTGGGATTTGCCATTGAAACATAAGTAGGGTTTATAGAAAATGGTCCAAAAATGTGGAAAATGTGCAGTGAGTGGAAGGTTTCTTGGCAAAAATGGTAATGTCAGAGGGTAATGGCCATATTGGTTTGCGCTGATAGAAAGGCAACAGTAATTCAGATTTGCTGAAGAGCAACTTTGCTCAACACATGGACCTTGAAGCAGATGAAGCTACAGCAGCAGAAGACCACCCCACTTGCCTCTCCTGTCATCTAAGAAACCGCACCTGGGGCTACGATGCATTTATCAAAATTGCATTAGAGATTTAACAATGGAAGTTGCCTGCTTTTATTAGTCTCTATTTCTGCTGTGATATTACGATGGTAAGATCAGAATTTGGTATCAACAACATGAAAGCATGGATCCATCCTGCCTTGTATGGAACTAAGCGCTGTTTAAATACCACAGCCTACTTTAGTATTGTTGCTGTCCATCCTTTTATGACCACAGTGAACCCATCTTCTGGTGGCTACTTCTAGCAGGATAAAGAGCCATGTCACATAGTTCAAATCATCTCAAATTGGTTTCATGAACATGACAGTGAGCTCACTTTACTCATAGGGCTTTCACAGTCACCAGTTTTCAATTTAATAGAGCCCCCCACTGATGTGATATAATGGGAGTTTTGTATAATGTATGTGCAGCTAACAAATCTGCAGCAACCGTTTGATGCTAATATGTCAATATGGACCAAAATCCCCCAGGAATGTTTCCAGGACCTTGGTGAATCAGTGTCATGCAGAATTACAGCCGTTCTGATGGCAGAAGGGGGTCCAACCTTATATTAGCAAGGTGTACCTAATAAAATGCTGATGAGTGTATAAACATCATATATAATAGATTATTGATCATTTATTTCACAGAAAATAGAAACATCCACATTCCATGTTTATAACAAAATATGGAATGTTTAACAAAAAGACATGATTAAAAAATGTTTAATAGAGATTCTTTATTTTATCATAAACAAGGTATAATGACATCTCTGCTCTCTGTTTATTAACCCTTTACCAATACCCAATAATCAGATGGCAATGTTCTATTAAAGCCACATAAAAATATGTATATAGCATTTTCCCACTTCATTGTTATTTACAAACTGAATAGCTGGGGCTGCTCGGCTGTACTGCACCAGTAATTCATTTCCACTTGTTTGGACTTGGACCTTCCATTGATATTCTCAATATTAAGTCCTCACTTACCATCACAGCAATTACAGAAAACTTTATAAACTTTCCAAAGGCAAGCAATTGTATTTGGGCTCAAGATCAACTCACTCACGAGTCCAGGAAACTCAGAGTTTGGTATTGTTGGGCAGAGCTGTATGAGGTCTGTGCATTGACAGTTGTAGTTCTGATGGACTACACATGAAATTCAGTCTTACTTACCAGGAGCAATAATCACATACATTATATATATGAATATTACAAGCCTTGCATTTTGCTGTCTTGGAATGGACAGTTATGATGTTATTTCTTTATACCAAACTGCAAGTTAGGTTTCAAACTATTTACAATCAACTTTATTAGGTTTCTAGCTTGTAAGGATTTCAAACTTTAAACAACTTATTCCAGTAGTGGCCAACATACAAGAAATATGGGGCCTCAGTTGCCACTTTAGGCAAATAGAAGTACCCATAGACATAGGAATGGGTGGGTGGTACAACTCGCTAGCAATTACCCAACCTCAAACATTATGAATGTAAGTGAATGAAGATAAGGTTTAAGTTAGGGGTTATTGTTCTGAGTTTTGATAATTAAGCTTTTTCCTTTAGCACTGCTGTAAAGTTGCAATTGCATTTTCCCATATTGCATGTTAGTAGGTAAATACTACTTTAGATGTGAGAATTTGTATCCTGTAAATAAAGGATAGCTTGATTTAAACAGAAAGAACATCAATATTTACAAATAAAGTAAGAAAAGTAACAAGTTTCATATTTTCATTTTTGCTGTGTTAGTCTATAGAATGAAAAACACAATAGTTTTTTGTAGCAGTTCACAAGGTTACCTACTGACTGCAGCTATACAATAAGAAATACAGAGGCTATCATTGCTGACATACTTCTTAATATATTAGTTGACTTGCTCATCCATTCAATTTAATGCTTTCCGTCAGTCACTGACCTATAAAAAGTATGCAAATCAGGAAAGTCGAAAGAAATGTGCTTAGATGTACACTTGTTCTAGTCAGTGATTAGGTGTAATAAACCAGGAGTATGAGGCAACTAATTTTTAGAAGAAAACAGCAATGGCAGCTTACATTTTCACCAAGCCTCTAATGAAGCTTAGCTAAAGCTCACCCAATTTCAAACCAAATAAGAATGGCTCTTTATGGGCAATTAAGGGATTGAATCCTCTTAATGGAAATGCGGACAACAATAAAAACCTGACATGTCTTGACACGTCTCTACTATTTAGCACTCTACCCAAATCTAAAAAAATCCTTTGGCTTTAAAGCGGACCTACCACCACATTTTTACCATTATGTAAAAGGGTGGCTATCCATTTAATATTAAAGAAAAATGGGTTTTTGGTATTTTTTTGTAAAACTGGTTTTTTATGTTTGTTTTAGATTTTTGGGGAGGTGCACTACAATTGCGCTGGTAAAGACAGAAGAGGAAACGCGCAGCCTCCTGGGATACATACGTCACATATTCCAGGAGGCTGTGGGCTGCTCATTCTGCACATACCCAAGAATGAACATGCACCATCATGGGCATTCCTATATTATAAAAAAATAAAGTGCTCAATCTCACGCATGTGCAGTGGTGGCACTGGAGGAATGGCAATCACTGGAAAGAAGAGGAAAGTCAAGCCAGCAGGAGGCTCAATGGGCTCAGTTTGTGATCCCCTTTCTAAAGACTGCCTACCGGGAAGCTTATACACTGATCTCCTCTCTACAATATTATTGTTTTTCATTTCCATAGCAGTATCAACTTTTATAGCAATGTACGGAGTCAAACATGAACAATGGTGGGTAACAATAGTTCAAGCCTATGTGGATGTCTGATTATAAAAAATATAAATATACATAAAAAATGTAAAACATTACACACTAAGCTATGCTTAAATTGGACCATTGCAACAAAGACAAAATCAATATGAGGATGGCCCTTTCCTTGTGAACCAACCTAGAGGAGAGAGAGTAAGGTGACAATGCTGGAGCAGAGGGTGCAGCACATATTCAGAAAGTGGGGAAGCAGATGTTTTTGTAGGCTTGTTTTAATAGATTTAGATTTTAAAGGTATATTTGAAGGTCTCAGGGTTTGGGACATTGGGGATGTGGTGCTGAAAAAAAGTCCAAAGGAGAGATTAGGCACAAGAGAAGTCTACTACAGTGTGAGGAGTCGGTGAGATCAGGGTGGGGGATAGAAGGGTTTTGTATGCAGTGTACAGCTTGCGTAACTAGAAATTAGAACTGAAATGTATGATGGGGTATTAAGTGTTTGATAGTAGTTTAAACTGGATTATCTGGGTTATTGGAAACTAGTGAGGGTATTGGCATAGAGGGGTGAAACTAGAAGGGTTCAGTAGGAAATAAATGAAATGAGCGATGTTGCAAAGCCAGCTGGGGCATGTCCTGCCTGGTACCCTTAGTAGAATCTACAACCATATTATATATATACAGTATATACTGTATATGTATATTTGTGTTAGACATAAAAGACTTAAAACAATGCAATTCTTTAATTATTTATACATCATTTATTTACCTATTATCATTTCCTCATTTTGCTTATTTAGGAATTTAGGTGGAGTGTGAAACAAACAAGAAATACATGGAGCCAGTCAACAAGAAGAATGCTGATAGCTGGAAAAAGGAAAGTGATAGCGATAAGTGCTGTGCTGCTCTTCTATTCACAGTCCATTCATGAGTATCAGGTCTCGGGGGATGTTGGTTGAATGGTGCTGTACACCAGAGGACATCTAATATGCTACAAGAGGATTATAACAATGAGACATATTATAAGGGAGCTGCTGAGGGCAGGGGGCACTTAAGGTTTTTGTGGTGAAGCTGGAATATTGTAATAATGCTCCGGTGGGTTATAATAGTTTTGCTAATAAATATCATGATTAATGAAGAAATGAAGTGAAGGTTTTTGCTACAATTTACCTTTTTCTTCTAAAACCATACCACACTTTATGGGCCTGATTTATTAAAGCTCTCCAAGACTGGAGAGGATACACTTTCATCAGCAAATTTTTTAAATCCTGAAAAAGATCTATTCCAGGTTTTCTGGATCACCTAGCTTCACTGATGATAGTGTATCCTCTCCAGTCTTGGAGAGCTTTAATAAATCAGGGCTTATATCCCTTAGGTTATGCTTGTAGTGCTTTCCACCTGAACTATTTCCCACTGGTAGTTTAGGTGTTTTTTGATCCCATCAGTTTAAAGAATTATAAATATTTTTTTTAGCCAACCCTGTGTACAATGCTACTGCTGTTATCTCCACCAAAGATAAGGTAAAGCAATTTTTGAAAATCATACTAAAATATATAAGTGTACTGGTACTAAACGCTCCTTTTTAGGTGTAGTCTGAGGTGCCTTAAAGCTCTTAATATCTGTCTTTTGCTGAAGTTCATTAAAGTAAATCTTAGCGTAATTGTTTGCACATTCAGGGAAGTCTATTTATATAGTTAGAGGACAATTACATACAATTGGACTTATTGTTACTAGTCATCCTTCAAATACATTTGCCAACATATTTAATGCTTTTACAATCTTGCCGATAATTATCAAGCATGGTGGCTATTTTAGTGCACAAATCAATATTGACACAGTGGGATCATATCCCTGCCGTTATAGCAGGCCAAGCATCGGCCAAAGTCTGATTCACGTCTTATCATACTAACCAGAGCAGTAAAAGTACCAATAGACATTGGATGATGATTGTCTAATTCAGCTAAATATGCCAACATCTGGCCATTCATAATTTGAGGGCTACTGGTGTCCTTAACTGACATGATCCTTAAAGGAAAACTATGATATTTGTATTGATGTATACAATATCTATCTATCTATCTATCTATCTATCTATCTATCTATCTATCTATCTATCTATTATTATTATTATTATTATTATTATTAATAATAATAATAATAATAATAATAAAAAACAGGATTTATATAGCGCAAATATGTTACACAGCCTGAAGACCTTAACCCTGCCCGAAGAGCTTACAATCTAGTAGGTGGGGGAATTTACACACAATAGGATGGGAGATTTGTTGTGGTAGGAAGCAGTGATGGTTTCAAAAGACAGAAGAAGATAGGTAGGCATCTTTCTTACATCTTCCTTTACCCTTGTGATTTCATAACTTATTAAATATTCACTTAAGGGGGAGGGAGATATGTAGTGGTGGGAAGTAGTGATGGTTTCAAAAGGGTGGGTGGGATGGGTAGGCAAGTTTAAAAAAATGGGTTTTGAGCGCTCTTTTAAACTAGAAGAAAGTAGAAGCAAGCCAAATAGGATGAGGAAGACCATTCCAGAGAATTGGGGCAGCTCTAGAAAAGTCTTAGAGCCGTGCGTGTGATGAGGTTATGAGTGAGGAAGTCATTAGTAGGTCATTGGAGCAGAGAGAGCGGCTGGGGGAGTATTTTTTTTACCAGGTCAGAAATGTAAGTGGGACAATCACTGTGTAAGGATTTGAAGGCAAAGCACAGGAGCTTGAATTTGATTCTAAGGTGAAATGGAAGCCAATGGAGAGATCTGCAAAGAGTTGCAGCGGAAGAGGAGCGGAGGGAAGGATGGATGAGTCTGGCTGCAGCATTCATAAAAGATTGTAGAGAAGAGAGTCAGGTTAGTGGAATACCAGCGAGAAGGATGTTACAGTAGTCCAGACGAGAGATGATAAGAGCGTCTACAAGGAGTTTGGTGGTCTCTGGGACAGGTAGGGATGGATTTTGGAGATGTTGCATAGGTGAAAGTGACAGGGCCTGGAAATGTTCTGAATATGGGGGGTAAATGAGAGGGCAGAATCAAAGGTGATGCCAAGAGAACGTGCCTGAGGGGAGGGCCGAATACCAGTGTTGTTAACAGTTAGAAATATATCAGGAGGAGATTTGGAATTTTTATAAATAAGGGGGGATGATGATGTGTTCTGTTTTATCCAGGTTTAGTTTCTGAAATCGGACAGACATCCATGATGGCTGACAGGCAGCGTGAGAGAGGAGGTGTACAGAAAAAAGAGAACCGGTCCTAGGACTGACCCTTGGGGAACACCAACAGGGAGGAGGAGAGGAGGAATTACCATTGAAAGAAACTAGAAAGGAGCGGTCAGACAGATAGGAAGCAAACCAAGAGAGAGCAGTGTCACTGATACCAATGGAGCGCATGATTTGTATTAGAAGGGGGTGATTAACAGTGTCAAAGGCAGAGGAAAGATCAAGGAGAAGGAGCAGGGAAAAGTTGCCTTGAGCCTTAGCTCTGATGAGGTTATTGGTCACTTTAGTAAGGGCTGTTTCAGTGGAGTGGGCAGCTCTAAAACCAGACTGGAGGGGGTCAAGGAGAGAGTTGGTGCTCAGGTAATGGGTGAGTCTTTTGTAGACAAGGCACTCATGAAGTTTGGAGACATATAAAAGAAGGGAAATAGGACGGTAGTTAGAGGGTAGGGAGGGGTCTTGTGAGGGTTTCTTCAGGATAGGGTGAATTATGGCATGTTTGAAAGTGGAGGGGTATATACCAGTAGAAAGGGAGAGGTTGAATAGTTCGGTTACGGTTATTGGGAACATTTTTCTGTGAATACATAGTAAAAAAAAATTTGATTTTAAAATGGTAATGAAGTCTTATTAAAATGTTCATCTGATGAAGCTCACTTTGTGAAATGTGTTAAGAACAGAGAAATATGATGTGTTATGATCTGTTACACAGAAAAGAACTTCTTTTCTGTGTAAATGTGTGTTTACGTTTCATTGGAGAATAACTAAGTAGTTGTCAGTTGTGGTTCTTTTTATATATATTTTTTTTAATAAATTGTGTTTTTATATTAGTTCATCATAACTAAGTACCCAACCCCCCCCCCCCTCTAAGTAAACCTTTTAGGTTTGGATAAAAGAGATAAAACTTTAAATAAATGAATTCAAGGTGAGTATAGAAAATGTAGGGCTTTTATGTAATGTACATTAGCAGATACACAAGTTTAATTGTTGCATACTAACCAATATTGGTGAAATGCGTCAGGATTGAGACTATATATGCCAATGGACTTTGTATCCCTTTTTCTCAATGGGTGTCATTCATGAATTTTATTATTCTATTTACATGATAAATGTCCCTAATGTGGGTCTCTGTTAGTATACAATGAATAAAACTAATATGCATTCCCTTAAAGACCTCCTTTTTCTACACTCACCTTGAATGAGTTTCTCCAAAGTTTTGTATGTATCTAAGGACTGGCACAATACCATTAAGATAGAGAGGTCAATATGCCCCCCCCCCCCTGTTCCTTATTTTTCCCATACCGAATCAGCTTTTAATCTCATCAAAGACACTCTCTATATAGAGTTGGCATATATTCTGTGTTCACATGGGTTTCCCCCACACAGCCAAAAACATGTAGTTAGGGTATTGGCTCCTCCGGAAAGTGTCTTTGGTATTGCCTAATATTGCTGCTGGACTGGAGTGTGGTAATAATAAGAATAAGGGAAAACAAAGAAAATGCACTTCCCTGACTCGTTCAGATTAATGGTACTATTTTGGTTTGTTGTGTAATTCTTTAGTAAAAAGCAAAGCTGTACCCAAGAGTTTTATGTAATATGTGGGTTACTGCTAAAGCCCAATTTTATGTTTAGATGAGCTAAACACATCCCAGGTGCAACAAAATAAAAGATGCCTAAAATCTTTATTTCTTTAAAAGCAGCCACAGCTTCAATAGAAAAGCCTGTGCCCTGTCAGCATTTTGAAGATATAGACTCAAACCTATAGCTCTGCATTTAGGAAAATACATACGACAAGTTCAGACTTAGCAGACAATATGTTTGATCTCTGCAAAAAAGATTACTACTTCCACACAACAAAGGTCCTGGTGTGTTAATGGCAAAGTTGGGACACATTCATAGTAGTTTTGATGCATAAAACAATATATTGAACCAAACTACATTATTTGATGGGTACAATATAATTAATAATAATTATTATAAATATTATTGATTTTATCATATAAGTATTTGTGTTATTTATTATACAAATTATGAATAGTTATGCACATTAATTGTTTGTAGTTTTGTTAGTTTTGCTTTATTCCCTGGTTATACATAGAGTTTTATAGTTAGGTAGATCAAAAAAATAATAGCTTGTATCCCTTTAGGACATTATTAATGCTTTTTGTACTCACAACACACATTTGAAAGCAGTACCTGGTCAGTCATTACTGATTGTATTATTTTCACAGGATATAGTATGTAATATCATACACAACCCTTTTTTGCACTTAATGATCAGCTGCTAAATGTATTTAAGCATTTATCTTGTATAACTCAAATATGGCTTGTGTTGCTGTCTTTGGTTTGTAAGCCATTTCTTTATTATTAGTATTGTGTTTTAGTCCCTCCCCTATACATGTTTTAGTCCCTCCACTAATGGATTGGAAAAGCAAATTAAAGGCTGAGCCACAAACCACTGATACGTCCCATGTGCACAATTTTCCTTTATTACCTGATTAATTTCCTTTTTTCCATATCCTCATGACTTCCCAAGTTTCTAGACGTACATTAGATTGCATAGGTAAACTTAGAGAGGATCATTACTAAAAATCCATAACATAGCTTGTTCCATTGGAATAACTAGTGCATATTATATGTGCATTATAAAAAGACACATCTCTGGTGACCTGGTGACCTTTTTGCTCCAATAAATGGAATGTGAGCTTAGGTATAAAAGACTTAAAGAAACATTTCGGTCTTTGGTGGTTTGCTCTGCAAAAAAGCTTAAGCTAATTAAGTTCATGGAAGACATTAGTTCTTGAGGCTGGGCTTTTGCTAAATCATACTTATTCAATGTATGCTAAAACATCCTTGATGTATGAAGCAGAAGTAAAGTGAAAAAAATAATACATTTGTGAGCAGGCAGGTCCTTTATTGTAGAAGTAACAATTTATGTCTCTAATGTAGTATAATATATAATATAACACACTCAGTATCCCGTCTGCTCCATTGCAGGCACCGCTGTCTTTACCCGGGTGGGGTTATGGGTTCAGGATGGGTTATGGGTGTAGGATCTTATGGCCTGGCAGGTATAACTTATATATGTGCATAATTCCCGGTGACCGAGGGCAAGCTAGGATTCCTGACATCATATGTTGAAATACACATGCACAGCTCGCTGTACTATAAAGATACCATTGTCAACAGGCAAGTAAGTCTTGTTTATTGCAGAAGGGACATCACATTTTCTACCGCATAAATAACCTGCCTGCTCACAATTTTTTACATTTTTTTTATATTTAGTTCTAATTTAAACTATGTCTAATTTGCTTGACTATAACAATAACCCTCACCAGTACTTGATATGGAATTCCAGACAAACAGATGGACAAATTGCTGAAATATATATACAGGTAAATTATACTGGGCACTACAATTTAAAGCGGACCTATCATCACATTTTCCCTTTATATAAAGATGTTTTTTTTTATATAAAGGTTTGTTTTTACCTATTTTTTGGACATTAATAGGGAGATCGCAATTTCTGGAAGGCAACCTTTCAGTTAACATTAAAATAAACTGTTTAAATCCCTAAGACTTAGCTGAATCACCTGTAATTTAACGTTAACACCACCATCTTCTTCCTCTTTTCTAGGTTCTTTTTGCCATGCCACACAATCTCGCAGGTCCAAGATCAGGTGATTTGCCTTCCGTAAAAGGTAAAAGAAGTGTGGATCTCAAACATGCACAGTGAGATTTTTTCATTTCCCAGAAGTAGTACAGGATCAATTGATGTAGGAAAAAAGACCTGAGAGGGAAAGAGGAAGAAGATAGCTGCTCCTGGTATCCCATCTGCACTGGGACAAAGAAGGAAAATATCAATTACATAAATAATTAAAATGGCCTGGGGATAATTATTTGTTTGAAAATGACAACCTTATTACTCAATGAATAGTCCATGTATGCAAACATTTATCTCTGCAGGAATGCTCCCGCGTGATTGTGCTACAAACCTGAGTAGTAAAGCCTTAGAAAAAGAAAATGTAGGCTTAAAGAAATGTATATGAAGCACTACAGGTACTGAGGAAATTTGCAGTAAGAACAATGCAGTTC
Organism: Pyxicephalus adspersus; assembly: GCF_032062135.1. Taxonomy (NCBI): domain Eukaryota; kingdom Metazoa; phylum Chordata; class Amphibia; order Anura; family Pyxicephalidae; genus Pyxicephalus; species Pyxicephalus adspersus. Next base: position 38,233,569 of record NC_092862.1, read on the forward strand.
AAAAAAAATGTTTAAAGTGGTTGTGCAGATACCTACATCTATAATAGTCAGAGCAAAAAACAGCATGGCCAGTCACAAGAGAAAAATCTTTGTCCTTTAAAAATAGTTCATGACACCATCAGTGTTTCTGTGCTGAATAGCTACTTGGGCTTCCTTATTTTGGATAAAATAATAGCAAAAAACATAAAAACAAAAATATCTTCTATTATGGATAGCAAAAATGAATGTCATGGACACAAAAAAAAGAACTACAGATACATAATATTACAGAGAATGTTACAGGCAATATATCATTGCACTCTAAGCAGTGGAGCCCAGGGTTGCACATCAAAATCCTAAAATATATTAGCCTAATGCACTAAATTTATTATGCAATATACAAGAAAAAGCATTAGATTTCCTATTGACGTATTATGTTTCTCACAATTCAGTACATACAAAATTAATCTGTAAATACATTTTTTTTATGCAATTGTGCGTGGGGAAAGGCACATGGTAGGTAACTTTTACCCTTAAAAGATGTAGGACAATCTATTAGAAAGCAGCATTCTATCTATAGGAAGAATGACATTTGGTATGTATTTCTTAAAATCATTTGCTATTTGCTAGCAAATGTTTTGAATCCTAGACCAGATCCATTCCAGGTTTGCTGGATTACTCAGTTTCACTGATGAAAGTGTATCCTCTCCAGCCTTGGAGAGCTTAAATAAATCAGGCCCAATGGTTCTTATTGGAAAAACATCAACTAACAACCCTATCAGTATCATGGCCAGAAATGTTGATGGGTCTGAATTAGACGCCAGTCCAACTTTTAAATCCAGACAACCCCAGGATTGTCCTACTATTGGAACCCATAATCCTTTTTTTCTAACTAATAGGCAGTAAATGTTATTGTCTTTCAAAAGCATTATGATCCAAAAAAATCCAAAGTATAACAAAAGAGTAAGTTTAGAGAACTATAGGTGATCATCTTCATGTTTCTCAGCAACTCTTAGCTTCCCAGGTAAAGGCAGCAATGTTTATTTCCACATGAAAATACATTCATCAGAAATAATGTATCATCAGGAATTGTTTGTACAATTATTTGCATAAGTAAATTTAAAGCAAAGAAACTCCAAAAAACACAAACAAAAAACAAAAGTCACAACAATCTTTCATGCGTCAAACCCGATGTAAATGATTTATATACATTCAGGTACAAACTTTCTTCTGTCCCTCAAATAAAGTAGCCTGGGACATGGACATAAATATGCTAATATCAACTTTAGGGACTGAAGGCTTCTTTTGGTCCATCAGTACGACATTTTTTCATTAGAAGATTCAGGATTTACTGTTATGACTGCTGTGCTCTTTTGAATTTGTGGCAGAATGAATTGCAATATGCAATGAACACACAGGGCACAGGGATTCAAATGGCTGTGAACATATGAACAGCCAAATTGATGGGTGAAGAATCTAAAGTGCAGCCTACTTCCCACTTCTAGTAGCTGTGGAGTTCTGAGCTCATGTTTAGTTTAGAAGGTGAGTTAAATCCAGTGTCAGTGCATACTTATAAAATACAGAATGCATAGGTTGATTGAAATCAGGAAGGGATTTATTGAATATTTTATGATTCACCATGGGAGCAGTAACAATGGGGATGATACTGGAAAGGGAACAATCATTTTTTAGATAAATATCTTTATTAGTCTTTAATTAGCCAAGTGCTGAGGGAAATGTGGAGTAACCCTGACCAACCCATCCTAAATAAATTTTCCTAAAGTGGAACTCTGGCCTGTTATGAAGACAGTATGTGGGTCTCCAATGACAGTTTTCCCTTAGACCCCATGCAACATCTCCACAATACTATTGATCCTACCAGTTATATCTACCTCAATGAATTTATTAAAATTAGAAACAAACTCGGATTTATGTCTCTATGGTATTATTACTAAATATTAAATCCTTTTTAATCAGCTAGAAAGGAAATTAGTGAATATGTGGAAGGGTATGTAAAAATGTTTTGGTATAATGTTGATACAGATCCGACATGTGGATCCCTTGCTGTTCCTTACAGCTAATAAGTAAGTATACATTCATTCTAATATCCCATTCACCTTTGCTAGTTCCTTTATAAATATTATTTGCAGACATATTTTTGAAGTTATGGTTCAAATTAATACTTGAGACTGATGTATGGAAACATGGAAATTTAAATTTGTGCTGTTCACAAATGTTCCTTGCTTCTTCCTTTATTTCGCTGGTAACTTCTGAGCTGTTGTGCAGAAGGATTAATAGGCAAATGTGCAAATTATAATTTGAAATTAAGTTTACAAATTTACCAATATAATTTTTGAAGTAGATGTGGATTAATCCCACATTTACTGGTAATATAAAACCTCGTGTCACCTGTGTTCTCTTTTGGTAAACTAGACACTAACACATCTTCAGCTCAAATATACTGCGGTTTTTATAATGTTGCTGTTTATAAAAAAAAAAAAAAAATCAATGCTTGTTCTGTACCTGTGGCAGTGATGAAAAAATATTTTCAGATACAAAGTTTCTGTAATAAAACAGCAGCAAATAAAGCCTGATGGATTGTATGGTCATACTACAGATCACAGGCAGATGTCGCTATTACACCATTCCATCATATTCAATCACAAAGAAGGCAACATAATATTTCTATCAGATTATTACATACGGTAGGTCTGTGTTTGTACATTCATTAATGATATGTTTATATTTATATGTCTACAGGGTTTAATTATTTTGCCTTTCATTGCACTCGGCCAACTGCCTTACGTTTTCTCAAAGGCATTGCAGGCCAGAAAATTCTAAGAGTCCAAAAAAAAGTATATGTACATACATACATACATACATGCAAATATACCTTTGATATATACCACAATGCTGTACAAAGATCAGCAGTGCACTCACATGAGTCTGAGTCATATGTCTAGCAAGTTTGGTTTAAATGTCTCGATGCGTTTACGAGTGATGACATACACACATACATACACACATCCAAATATAGCTCTGACATATAGCACAGCGCTGTATAAAGATGACTGGTGCACTCACATGAGTCTCAGTCATATGTATGGCAAGTTTGGTTGAAATGTCACCATGCGTTTTCGAGTGATGGTGGAACATACACACATACATCCAATGTTATATATATATCTATATTTATATAGCTCTGACATATACCATAGTGCTGTACAATGAAACACTGAGCTAGACCGATCAGTATCTGTACAGAGGAGCTGACACTCTAATGTCCCCCCACAGTCACACACTATTATTATTCATTTATATACCTCTGACATATACCAAAGCGCTGTACAAAGATCAGTGATGTCATATGTCTAGCAAGTTTGGTTGAAATGTCTTCATGCGTTTTCTAGTGATCACCAAATACAGCTCTGACATATAGCACAGCGCTGCACAAAGATCAGCGGTGCACTTACATGAGTCTCAGTCATATGTATAGCAAGTTTGGTTAAAATGTGTCGATGCATTTCATCTAAATATAGCTCTGACATATAGCACAGCGCTGTACAAAGATGACTGGTGCACTCACATGAGTCTCAGTCATATGTATAGCAAGTTTGATTGAAATGTCTCCAAGTGTTTTCGAGTGATGGAACATGTACAAACACACATACATACATACATACATACATCCAATTTTATATATATATATCTTATTATGTGCAGTGTAAAAAATGCTTAGATATACCTGATTCCTCTGAATAATGCTAGTCATATGGATGATCCAGTAGATTCAGCTTAATCTGAGGTACTGAACAAATACAAGTATACGGATCAGGAGTTCTGACTTGACTTGCTACATACATTATTACATGACATACAGGACTTCAATGCCACAAAAGATCAACTAACATCTCAGAAGGAGATCAAGACTTGCAGTTTATAAAACATGGAATACCGCTGGTCTTTACAGAAGGTAAAAGTAAACTGCTGGCTGAAGATTCTACAGAATCCAACATTTCTTACAATGTTGGTTTCCATGTCTCCTACTGTGCTTAGTAATTCATTTCAGCATTGAAACCCCTTTGTCACAATTGACACTCTCGGAAATGACGGATTATCTACTGGATCTTCAGCCGGTGCTGCAGAGTTTGTTGGTGTAGGCAGATGGATTTTTTGTCTTCTTTGTAGGTGGATCATTTATTTTGAGCATTCTCTTTAGTAAAAGAGCATTTTTTTGTACTAAAGCAAGTCAGTAAACTTTTAGACAAGATATATTTATTTACATGTATTTATATAGAACCAACATATTACACAGCTCTTTACAAAGTTCATAGTCATGTCACTAGCTGTCCCCAAAGGGTCTCACAATATAATGTCCCTACCATATTCATTTGTCATTACAAAGTCTAAGATCAGTTTTAAGGAGAAGCCAATTACCTAAATGCATGTTTTTGGAATGTGGGAGGAACTATGAATAGTTTGTGAACTTTTGGTTGTCAGATTTAAAGAACATTACCATGTGCTCTTTATGCAGTAACATGTATCTTTGTATAGTACACAGAAGAAATAGTAGTGGATTTTTTTGATAGCAATAATGTCATCTTAGAGACGATTTTGCTCCAAAGAGAGATTTCCTTCTGTTATGTTTTTGGGACAGTAAAAAAATTATCTTCCTAATGGAGCAAAATTGGAAAAAATCATTCCCTATTCTATATATTTTATCAAATGAACCAATGGTGAGAGCTATACTCATTATAATATAGGCAAAATTCTACAGTTTCCCAACATCATCTCCGTGCTGGTCATCTGTGTTGGTTTACTGATTTTCTTACCAGATGGCCAGTCCCAGTGCTGGAGTGCTGACCTTCCTACTAAAGTGCTGGTCTTATCGCTGGTTCGGTGGTCCCAGTGATGGGGTGCTTGTCTCACTGTTGGAGTGCTCAACTCACAGCCAAGGTGCTGATCTCATTTCACTGTGCGGGTGTTAGTCCCACTTCCAGGGTGCTGGTCTCACTTCCAGGGTGCTAGTCCCATTCCTGATTTCACTGGCGGCTGATTTCTCTTTTGGGGTGCTAGTTTCATTGCTAGAGTGCCGGTTTTACTCATGGGGTGCTGGCTCCATTGCTGGAGGGTCACTTTCACTGCTTATGTATTAATCTCCCTTTTAGAGTGCTAGTTTTAGTGCCGGAGCACTGCTAAAATTACGGTCTCATTATTAAACTTCTTTTGTCACTGGGTAAGTTTTGGTCTCTTTACTAAAGTGCTGGTCTCATTAAAAGAATGCTAGACTCATCCCTCTAACTGGAAACAAACTGACAGAAGGCGAAGGAAGAGAGATGAGCTCATTAGTCTGCTATTGCTCTCTCACTATTCACTTACAGGCCGGAGGCAGGGACATGGCCATGATGTCTTGTTTAACTGCAGTAGAGAAATGTGAGGTCATTAAACTAGTTGCATAAATTAATAAATGGCTGGAGAAAATTACAAATCCTTTGAGATATATATAGTATATGTACACTGTATATCTGCGTGTTTGGCTGGTATTCAACTTTGAGTTTTAAATTAGTGGAATTTTTTATCAGTGCAGAATATGCAAAACCTTGAACATAAATCTCTAAAATATGAGTTAAGCCTATAAATCGATTTACATATATCAGCAGTAAAGTGTAATGCGTAGATTTAAGTCAATACAGTACGCCATGTTCTTCCACTTCAGTGCAAGTCTAATTCCGATATTTACATAAGCAAAACATCTGCTCTGCAAATTACCTGCTAGCTGTGATATATACACTTCAACTTGACACTAAATATAAACATTGCAAATCTAAACCTCAGATTGAATGTCAGGTTTAGTACTATGAGAATAATTCACAGTTTTATCTGTGTCAATTATTAAATTTATATTAACAGGCTATAATAATTCTAAAACTGACATTTAACATCAATGATTTATTTTGCATCTTGGAGATATTGAATGTAATACATTACTTTTCTTTTGACATATTTTGACAATGTTTGCAAGTGTCATAGCAGCATTAAGTATACGCAAGTTGGAGCATAGTTCTAGCCATTTCTATTTAGTCCTGTTTAATAGGTCTCCATATCAGTGGTCGCCAACCGTTTGGAGCTTAAGGACCACTAAATTTATGGACTCCGGACCGGGCATGCACAAGGAGCATGTGTCACTTAAAGGGAAGAAACTTCCCCAAGATGCAATGCAAGGAAAAGCTTCTAATGGAATCAGGGCTTGAGAGAAGTGTCTGGTAAGTACAAGTATACAGTATATTTTTATTTTTGAGGGAGGTAGGCATTCTATCTAATGCAAGTTGCAATGCAAGATGCAATGCAAGAAATATCTCAAACTCTGCTCTAGTTTGTCTCTGTGCTTTATTTCACAAAAAATGTTTAGGAAGCGACAAGTGGAACACAACTAAGTGAAGAAGTCCTTAGGAGCACTTCTGAGAAAACTTGCTTGTAAAAATGTTTCCAGTAGTGATGGAGTAAACGTACCAATATGTAGCAGGATTTCCACTTGTATGTATAATGCTTTAAAGGGGTCTGATGAATGTAGAGATAAAAATGAAAGCCATATTGTTTTTTGACTACAAAAATTAAATGCATTTTGAAGTAGAAGTCCAGTCAATTCCAGTGGAATTAGAAAAGGTTAGTTGTACCTTGAAGTTATTTATACCTAGTTCTTGCTTGGGAAAGTTCCCCTTACTTCCTGTTTTAATGAATACAAAAGAAGTCAGGAATTTTTACATAAAACAGATCTTGATATTATTCTGGTCATATTAATAATATAAGGGAAGTCAAAGGGAAATGCCCCTACTAACCTGCTTACAACCAAAAAAAGAACTGAGCTTGGGTTCTAATTAAAAAGGAAAAATAGATTTTGAGTAGTATTTGCAATGTATCTTTTGGGGTATCTCTGGGGGTGTACAGTGCTACGCTTGTACACCCTGGAGCAGATCCATTCCAGGTTTACTGGATCATCCAGCTTCACTGATAAAAGTGTCTTCTCTCCTGCCTTGGAGAGGTTTAATAAATCAGGCCCAGTAAACATGACATTCATTGAAACATTCCCTGGTAGAGAATCTTCCAGGTTTATGTGTTTTATTGGCAGTAATGTATTATCCACCTGGGATTGACAGATTTAGCGCTTTAAAAAAAAGACCCCCATAAGCTTTGTATGTATTAGTCTTTTTTGGTCTTGTTAATAGGCCTTGATTTTACATAATAGATTAGAAGCAATTCAACCCTTGAATCAGGGAATCAGTCAATACAGATTTCTTGCTTTGCAATTCATAGACAAATATGTAGCTATATAGGAGAATACTTTAAACAAAGCCTCAGGGTTAAATTATGCTGTGGCTTTAATAGAAGAAATAAAAGTTAAAGAATAGTACCTGGTGGTATTACAACCATTTCTGATGATCTGAGTTTTTATTTATTTATACCCATAACGGTTATTTGTAGAACTGTTAGAATATAATTGTTGCCAACACACATTACTTGGTAAAATCTGACCAAACATATTATATTACTGATATAATCAGACCGAATCCAATAACATCATGCATAAGATTGCCAGAAAGCATGACACCTGATAGTGGTCCCATCATAGCTGAATAGATGAATATTGGACATGGTTGAAGTGCAGTCAAAGGATCTGTGTGCAGTCTGCTATGCTTCTATAATAATATTAATAATAAAAACCAGGCCAAACAATCCAGTTTTATTCTCTCAGCATATGAGCACTGACTGGTGCACATTCATTTAAAAAATATAACAATAACAAATATGGTTTTGAAAGTGGTGAATTATGCAACCATTTGGTTGTAGGTCATCTGGCTAACCAAAAATTCCTCTCTAATAAAGCAAGTTATGATTTGAAAAATAATTTAAATTCAATTATTCTTATAGGAAATGTGGTTGTTTTTCCTAAAACATCCTAAAGGTTTCTATTTAATTTCCAGGAACTGATTTCCTATTTTATTACAGTCAGTAATAAATGCTATGTTTGTTTATTTTATTTTAATATTATACATTGAGTCGTTAGGTCCTGATGCTGACATACGCTTTTAAAATATCTAGTATCTATTTCACAGATTTGCAGAACTTTGTTGGTGTCAAAACAACAAATTATGATCAGAGCAATTTTGTAGTTACTTGTTTTACTTTATCATGTTGTTTCATACAAGGGATGCATTTATGAACTTATGAAGGTCCTTAGTTTTAGACAATTTAGACAATTTTGTGGTATTTGTGTAAGATTCCTATAAAAGTGAATGCAAATTGCACATTTATAGGTACTGTATGTTTAAAAACAATTCTTTGTACCAAAGTCTTCATAAATGTATTTTTCTCTGTTTTGGGGTTTTGACATCTATCTTTTGCAATTGAATATAACATGACTAGGGTGGACCTGAGGAAGCCACCACACCAACACACCAAGTTAATCCTAGCCCCAATCCCCTCTGATACCCGAATCAAAGACACAAGACCTGTGTTGGATTAAATTGGCCATAGCAGCCCATTTTATTTAACAAATTTTCAAATATACATAACTTCTTGTATACCATACATAATAACAACATTTTATATATAACTTTAAACAACACTTAAACTGCAGAAAATTATTTCTTTCTTACAGGTCAATGAAACCTCCATATTCCCCTTTTAACCAAACAGGCCACCTTCGCTCTTTAACCAGACCCCCAGCCGCCAGCACACCGCCTCGGGGGCAATTAGCGGATAACCACCTCACAAACCTAGCCCTCACAACAACCAAGTGTCGTGCAGGGCCCCCATCAATCAGACCTATGAAAGAACACCATGCTGCTACTATGACAAATATTGGCCCCAAAACAAATTTTTACAACAAAACGGGAGGGAGGGTTGGAGATACTGGCTATCAAGTAACCGCTGTCCTCTCACCCCCAGCCCCTCTTTCTTATAGTCTGACCCTTTACCCACCCACAACAACCATCGACCTATCACACAATTCTCCCTTTTCCCACACTTCCTTTTACTTTCCTGCACTTTTTTTTTTTTCTTTTTTCTTTAAATCTTACAACCCTCTGTTTTCCTGTCTTCCCACCTCACCAAGTCATAAAGCCCTTTGCTATATTCTAGCTCCATGCCTTCTATATTTCAAGGCTGAATGTATTCATTTGGCTAAATTAAAAGGTAATAACTAGAGATGGGTAAAGAACATAAAATGTAAAATTGATATGTCATTAACTCTTGTTAATGTAATTTGCAGAGCCATGGGAATTCAGTATGAATATGTTATATAGGGTTGGCAAACAATGGTGAATAGTGGATATTATAAACCTCAGCAGTACAAAGCAGGTGCAATCCTATTGTCTTGTAGTTGTAACAACCACCAGCCTATCGGAACCTGTCCACTGCCTACTAATTTAGCCTTGTTTGTTCGGGACTCCACTACAGGTAATATATATAGCAGGGAGGCACATGTAGCTCTTTTCAAATTTAAGGATTAATAAATTCTTAGCTAACGCTTTACTTACAAGTCAAGGCACTTTTAGCATAGGTAATATACCCACCAAACCCTGTATTCTCAGCAATGTTCACAACTCTAAACAATTAGCCTGCCCCTCTGTTGTACTTCTTTCCCCAGTTTTCTATCCCTAGCTTATTTCAAGGCTCAACAACCTACGCAACATTATCAGATAGCTGAACCACTGAATATTAACTAAAAAAGCAAGTAAAAGTGTTTAAATCTCCCTTTTGATTTTTATGATTGTTTATTTCAGCAGCAATGAAATCTAATCCTTTTGTGTGCACCAAAGTACATTACCTAACATTATTGGTAAATGCTGAATCTAGCAGATACTGCTACAGTACAGTACAGCCTAAGTACAGTTTCTGCCTAAGTAATTTCCAGCAGGGACTGTTCCTATCCCAAAGCAAGTAATAATTCCAAGTGCACTCGGAGAGAGTATATTACATATATTGGTCTCACAGAGATTTAAAGTTCCCAGTATGAAGACTAATTAGAGGTAAACGAGTACAACAGATACACAATTTAAGGTTAATATACATTTGTGTGGCAGCTGTTCCTTTGCTGTTTTTGCTGACACAATCCAAGTTAATTTTTGGCTTTTAAATAAACTGGTTAGGTGGATCAGCATATTAAACTTGCTAAATAAAAAGTTTATTTTGTTGGTATATATCAACAATTTAGATTCATACTTGTAGTGGCAAATGTAGTAATTCTTATCTAGCACACATATTAAAGAGGTGCAAATTCAAATCAGTGACTTATCCAATCACTGTATTGTGATCTGATTTTTGCAGGAACACACAATGAAAATGATAGAAAACTGTTAAAATTATGTTGGAAAATACTAAAAAACGTGCTGTAACACACACACACACTATACATATATTATACTATAATATATTCTTCACCAATGTGTATAACATTTTTCAGTTTATGTGCATTGGTGTCCTTTGAAATTACCAAGCATTTATCTTCCAATAGAAATGAGGGTTCTATGCTCTGCAGATCCTAAATGGTATTTTTGTTCTGTTAGTTTCAAATGATAAATACCATAATATGTTCCATTTCTACAAGTGTTCCACATGCTACAGCAAGCTATAAAAGTTGTTTGTTACAATGTTGCCATCACAGTTCAGAAAAAGTTAACTGCAAGTGAAAAAATACACCTGTTAATGAATTCTGAACAAAACCTTTAAATAATATGTCAAACTGATGCCATCACCAGGTCTGCTGACACAAGCCCAAAGCCTCTCTAATTTAGCTATGTGAGTTTATTTTTAAATCTTGTTGGACCTTTCTGAAAATACCTTCACTTTATTTGTCAAGTATACCTAATATGGTAGGCTAGCATGGTGATTGGACAAGATCTAACAAGATCAATTTTCAACTATAGGGAAGTAGAGAATTTATAGAAGAGGGGTGGAGAGTTTAAAAGAAGAGTGGGAGGATTGGTGGGGATTGGTTGTTGATAGTGGGGGTGGCGGGAGAGTTGAAGGTGAGGGAAGGTTCTGGAAGAGTAAGTGGGGTCATTCTTACCCAGGTCAGAGTAAAAGTAGGTTCCCCTCCTGCCCTCCCTAGAAGGGTATTATTATTATTATTAGGGTATCAGGGTCTTTTTTGTAGGTACGGGGTTGGTGTCTGGAGGTAGGCAGTTTGGGGTCCTTGAGGGCAGTAATTTGGTGCTGGAGTAGGGGGGGACCCATCTGTGGTTCGGGATCTCAGTAAGTGGTAATTTCAAGAGGTGGCACGTGTAGTAAGGGTGGCTGCAGGAATTGATATTTGTTCCCAAGGTGGTAAAGTGAGAGCAATAATATCAAACAGGTAACAGACTCTTCAAGTAGTACATTGAGTTCATTTTAGTGCCTTTGAGGACCTAAATCCTAATTACCGGGGGGTGACTTTAGTTTATTGTGTTATTTTGCTACTATCTTTGGGTAATGTTTACCATAATTGTTATGTTAATATATGATATTTTAGTTGGTTGTGCTAGTCATAGAAAATATATGTTTTAAAATAAATGGCTGCAAAAGCCATCTGACCCAAGTGCAGCATGATGTCTCCTTTGTAAAAGGGGGGCTCGCGAAAAGAAGGTGCTTGTGGAGCTAAGTAAGGATGAAGGCGAGCCTCTGGACTACACAAGCCAAGGCCTTTTTACATGAAGAGTAAAAATAGTGTATGGGAACATCATCAGGAAACTAAGAGGTAACACTAGACCAAATTGAGATTATTTTCAAAATTTTTTAAAAAACCAAATAGATTGGTTACTACAGAGAGGTTATAATAATGACACCTGTGCTATTGGGTTTCTTGACTAAAGGATTTTAGGCTTTTTACTTAGCAAAGGCAGTTATAATTCACTTTGTTAGTGTATAAGGTGACGTTCTGTTGACTTTAACAACCAATCAAGTAAAAAACAAAAAGTAATTTTTCTACATTTTCTTGCATATATTTATATTTTTGCAAAGTAAACTTTGCAGTCAAGTGAACAGTCTAATTATTATTAGTACATCAACTTCAATGTTTTGACCACCAAAGAGAAAGAAAAAGACTATATGAAGTTATTTTCTTGTGGTTCCACACAATCACTACTAGTATTGCAATGAAAACGGAAAGAGAGACTTTGACACTGAAGAGTAAAAATATCCCATAATCGTTTTCAAGACAGTTATAGTTAGTATAAGTATATAGAAAGTAATTTGAACTTGTCTAAGGCCCGGAGCCATACATATAGGAAATGCACAAACATTTTAACACTTAAATTTAGGAAAAAGGGATGCATACCCTGTATAGTGATTATTACTGACCTGGACTCTATCTATCTATGTATCTATCTATCTATCTATCTATCTATCTATCTATCTATCTATCTAT
>NC_092862.1:38246623-38267025 GCF_032062135.1 Pyxicephalus adspersus
TATCTATCTATCTATCTATCTATCTATCTATCTATCTATCTATCTATCCATCCACCCATTCTTTATAGAAGACTAAAATAACCATTTCCCTTATGTCTGCTCCATGTATAAGCTGTAGGTAAACTAAGTACAAACATGATCACTGTATGCGAAAATGAGCCATTAGTCCAGCAGTAAATTGTAATAGGTGATTGGGCAGCTTTTATAGCAACGAGACAAATCCAATTACCCTGACTGTGTGTTTTTTTTTTGTTACAGAGAGAGACATAATGTAACAGGCTGTAATCTGTCTGATACTCTGCTTCATGTACTGAACATTACATTGGCCAGATTTAAGGTTACTGATGAGTGAAGTTCTTAAAAACTTACTCCATCAATGTCTGGCCTGATTTAAAGCCATTGCACAGTACACAGTGTGAATATACACATCAATTCACACATTTTACCACTATAGGCTTTTATAAAGAAAAATAAGTACTCCCTACTTGGTTTCCACTCATGTCGGATTTTTCTCAATTTAACACAAATCGAGTAAGGTGTTTATATAAAATAAATGTGAAAATGTGTTTAGCAGTAAGAAGAAAAAAAAATTCTCAAGTGTTAACAGCAAAAAATGAGCCTGACACGCTGGGGACAATCGTCAGCATCCTGCATGCCTACTTTAAAAGCTAACCTACATTCAGAAAATATCATCTTTCCTGATACTTTGTTCATCTTCCTTCTCTGATAATCCTTTTCTTGATCTTTAACATTCAGTGACATAAACATAATATTTACATGTCCTAAGTAGTTCTATCAAAGAAATTGATAGGTGTTGCATCCAATGCACCTTAAACAAGTAAGGTAAGTAAGTCTGTAAATGGAGTGTTTCACGCAAAAAAACATATTAATGATAAGTGTTTTTGTGTTTTTTTGCTTTCTATGTTGGTGAGAGGTAATAATTGATAAATATCATACATGCCAATTTTAAAGCTGAACTAAACCCAGGCCAACTAACCTGTCCACATTCTATTGAGAAGCATCGCCATCTTGTATCTCTTCTTCCTCTTCGGATCGTTCGTCGGCCATCTTGATTGGCTCTGCTGGGACACGCAAGGGAAATCGGGAATCCTCAGTTTTTCTGCCAACCAAAGCTGACACTGTCCATGTGCAATTCAGCTTTTTGCCAAAAACCCGGAGTGGTCAGGCAGGTAAGACACAATATTGCCCATCCCTTTCTGCATTATTAACCTGCCTGATCATGCAAACGTAAAAGTGGAACATTAGATTCAATTTAACTTTGCACATAGTTTAGAGGTGCTTGGACCAGATAAATTCTGAGAATGTTTCCAGTCAGAACAGTCAAGAAATATTTTCTTAAACTCTTGAGTTGGGATTCATATTTTTACAAAAAAGGTTTAAACGGTCTCTAAATGTTGTTGTTTTACAGCTGTCATTATTCACCAGCTGGATTGGCACTGGCTTTTATGTCTGTTCTATCTTAAGTGTTGGATTGCTCCTTTCCTGATCGCAAAGACAACCTTTCTTGATACCCAGTGTTGGAAATACCTTTGAACTTCTACCCCCCCCCCCCCCCATTTCCTATTTTAGCTCTGCCTTGAATTTCTTTGCTTCTACTGCTGATGTTGCATTGCATCCTCTCCTACCAGCTTGTATACCAACCTTTGGCAACTGAATTGCTGGCAACTCTTTATTGCTCTCTGCTTCTAACCTGATCTACCTGGCTACTGCCTATGGCCTTCTCCCTGACTACACTCATGTCTTCTGCATCGTTACTGCCTGTGCACTGCACACAGAGTGTCTGTCATTGCAGACTTGCTTGTTACTGCTGCCATTGGACTCCAAGCTTGTCACTGACAGGTATATGGCTCAGCCAATCCAGCCTTTGGCCACTGACAGCTACCAACATCCACCAGCTAGATTGGCTTAACCTACACCATACACGTCAGTGGGAGGAATATGTGTTAGATGTTCAAAACATAGATTGCTCAAATTCTGGTCTCCAATAAAGGCTGGAATTGGTCAAATCCAAGTTTAAATCGACTAAATGTCACTTCAGCCTCTAATGCAGCTTGCAACGAAATTAGCAACACAGCATAAATAGGAGGCTTTCATAGGATATATCCTGATGTGAAAAGTTATAGGAAAAGTTATAGGGAAAAGTTATAAGTTATAGGTCTAAAGGAGGTAGAAGGGAGAATGGTAGGACATACAAAGCAACATAGTGATGTCCACTAAAAATAACCTCAAACTGAAAAGATATGAAATGCATGGCCTAAGTAGTAAAACATTTACTGATACCAGTGTTTAACAAATCAAATAACAAAAAGGGGCCTGGTTGGCACAAATCAGTTCACTCATCTCTCCTTAGGGTCTTAGTACTGCATTAAGAACATTACCAGCTGTGACACAGTTTAATTTAAAACCCAGACAAATCTACAGTAACAGATTAAAAAGAGAGGACAGATCATCAGATGTTCTCATTTTAAACTGTCTGATTTTTTAACAGTACAGAAATCTGCCCCTGAACTATAAAACATGAAAAAAAGGTAAACTGGATGATATACAATCCAGCAATACATTAAGTTGTTATATCAAGATTAGGTAATTTAGGTTATTGTTAGAAATGTTTTATATACACATTTGTAGTGTTTTAAAAAAACAGTTTGACTGTTGTAGGGAGCACAATCATTTGTCAGTTCTATGGAACAGAACTGTGTAGCACTGTGATGGAATTGTATGTATCACATATTTTAAAGTTAAATAGATAAATGATAAATAAAATTATCGGTGGACTCCCTGAGATTGGCATAAGAAAGAAATGGAAGGCTGGAAGGTAAAAAGATCCTGATAGTCTGTAGGGTAGATAAAAAGGAACTAAACAAAAGTGACTTTTGAAGGTCAGCTTCAAGGAAATATCATAAAGTATAGTCGGCTTGTTATCTATTAAAGCTATACATACCCCAAAAAATGCACATGGCATGACAAAGGGATAACTGGACATGGGAATAAAAGTTCTATACATGGAATTCAAACATATGAAATGTCTGCCTGCTGAGGGAGTAGTTTTTTTCAGGTTTTGCTACATGGAATCAACTTCAATAGGATTTTTCATTCTTCCATGCTTCCTGTACCATATGCTTATTTTAGAAATTCAAACAAAGATATGGAGGTTTCCTGTGTAATGGCTACTGGAATCTCCCAAACTGTGAAGTATATTATGTCCCCATTTGTATGTTACTTTAATTGTAAGTGTTTCGTTAGGTTTGCTAATTACCTCAATACACTACAAAATAGAGCTGTTTATGGATTTATTCTGAAAGAGGGCATCATAAGATCACTACTAAACAATATGTATGATACATATATAATAAGCAAATTAGGTTTCAACCATACTATGAATATTACAAACTTGAAATAAAAACAGAAACATTAATCATGCTAATAATACCATTTAAAGAACCTAAAAATAAAATACATAAAATAATATTCTAGACATATGTTTAAAAAATGCCAAAACCAAGATGTTATTTAAATAAAGCTGGGAGGCATAAAATGGATAAAGGACCCAGTGGAATTGTTATATGCATCCTGAACTGACATCTGGCTTATTCTAACCTAAATCACCTATTTTTCACCACATTATTGGAAACTGTAAAGCTATGTTTTATGTTTGACAGATTTTATTTTTTTATGTTGATGTTAAAGTAGCATTGATCTTCCTCCAACCCAGGACACCAATCAGAATTTTGCAGTGGCTGCCAACTAACCCCAGTGCTGTCCAAAGTTCTCCATTAATCCATATTGGAAATGCAACACTCAGTAGTGAATTACAGCATGATGGTATACAGATGGTTTTAAATAAGTATCATTATTGTGTGTACAGTGATCCCTGTCCTAATGTGGCATACTGAACCTGAACCTACTTACAGTATACTCTGCATCCATAAGGCTAGGCACACACGTGCAATGGTTCTCCTCCGATAATTGGCTCAGGGCCAATATGGGACAAGAATCTTGCTTGTGTATAGTGGTTGTCATCCATCTTTCGAACGACCGTCCTGGCGGATCCACGGACGATGGACGACGAACGATTGTAATGGAAGTGAAAGGAAGTGAGTGCAGCAGGGTGCCACTCCTTCGTCCCCCCCGCCTCTCCAAAGAGCAGAACGGCGCTGTATGTACAGGGTTCATTCATGCATCGTGCAGTCATTTGTCATTGGAAGGAACAAATTCTTTTTTTTTTAAATGAAAGTCTTTAATTACATATGCTATTCTGAACAATAGACAGTAGACAGTGCCACATTACACATTTTATGCCAAGAATTTCATAAAAATAACTGTTGAGAAAGATATAACTTTGTAATATATAACTTACTATATAAAGTGTAACATACAACATAGCTTCTACAGTTCAAAGGTTAGAGGTACTGTATGCAATGTATATTATATCAATACAGATGTCAAGAATATGTACTTTGGAACACAGCATATGAAATAAAATGGCAACGTACTGCCCTTGGAAAATGTAATATAGAATACAGGTGGCACTTCAAAACCAATACTTAGGAAGGTGCATCTATTTGGGAAATATTGTGAGTGTGGTTTCTTTTTTTTTTATCTTACTGTTTTACACTAACTGTCTCTTTGTTAACTAACTGAAATCATTGTTCTTAAAAGTTTCACTCATGAAATTCTTGGCTGGACTTTTAGTTGTTTGATCCTGCAAATGTATCATAATGAGGACTACTCTCACCTCCCCCATGTTTAATTGATTCTGCTTTTTGTCAATCTGCATGTTTATATTTTTGGATATTTTTGTACATTGAAACTGTGTGTTCAAAAAAACAAAGAAATTAAAAAAGTTGCACTAAGTGTATGTATAGCAATACCCTTTTTGTTTATTTGTTTAATGGGATAATGAAGGTTGTAAAAACCTTCCCAGGTTATTTTTGTGGTCAGTGTTCCACTGGGAAGATTCACCTCACTTTCAACAATAGAAAATAGGAGTGAGGGAAATTTCTGCCTTGAACAGCTGTCACAGGAACATTTTTTCTCATTGGAAGACTTCCCTATGTTTCTTGTGAGGTTGATGAGCTCTACCATTTTAGTTTATTACCACCAAAATAGTGTGTTTGGACAGCTGCACCTCTACGCAGATGTTTGTACATTTTACAGCCAGTGGCAATGGGCAGTACTGAACTACTCACTTCTGGGCCCAATATATTCTCTATGGATTGGCGCAGGTGAAATATTACATGTAGCATCTCACCCGTGGAAGAAGTTCAGCGCCATATAATACTAAAACACCATGCTTTCCATTAACACTAACAGACTCAGATAACATTTTGCTATATTTAAATAATAAATAGCAAGTGCAGTTTTCTCAGTGACTAATTCTCTTGAATACGCAATGATTTTATTGCTGATTACGTACACATTCTAAGCACCTTGAAGAGCTTTTACCCTTCTTTTAACATGAATTTTCTATTTAATAATTGCACTGTACAATTCTAGGAGTTGTAAATACAATTAAGATTTTGTGAGATTTCCATTATATAATATTCTAAACTACATACATTACCAGTGGTATTTATGAAAGACTGCAGTCATTTCCTTTTGCTTGGTAACCTCCTTCTGATACACAGATATATATTTACATGACATATTTGCAGTTGATTGCATTAGGAATAATAATACATACACCTCATGGGCAATATGCAGTTCATATGACTTCCAGAGTGAAGTGGAAATTACTTTCAGCTGCATTTTCTAAAGCAGATGTTTTTGTGATAGGCATTAGTAAAAGAAAAAGCACACCAATTTATACCGTATGCATTTCCCTATAGCTAAGAGGGTAAATAAATTGACTCATGGACCATATCATTAAATGGAATTTGTGGGAGGGAATGATGTGGGTATGGTCTGAAACAAACAATTATATAGAATATTTTCTGGATATATTCCAGTATCTGGGTACTGAGAATCAATCAATGCAAAGTGTGCATGGAATAAACTGTACTGACCATTCGCTATTACTTTTTACTTTACACTAAGCAGTCAGTTTATTTAACTCTATATTTTTTTCTTTTTTATGATAATTTTTTCTCCATGTGCTTGTCAAAGTTTCCTACATTGAATGATTTTTATGTATAAATGCATTTAAATACACAATGTAAGTACATCAATCAATACACAAATGACTCCTGGACTGAAAAAAATGCAGAATAGTCCAGCACTATTAACAGCAGTCCTACTGACCAACAGGTAAGTGAGGGAGTTAGGAGGAGGCAGGCTAGCTAACAACATTTTTAACAAATTTGCAAGCCCACAGGATTGGTGGCCCACAGGAGCTAGAGAACAAAGAGCCATGTTCAAGCATTGCTAGGAGCTTGCTTTCAAATCCTTGTACCCATATTTTTAGGTAAACGCACTCACAGGTGTACAGTAACTGCCTGCAGGTTCAATTATTTGGTAATGTAATTTAGACAAAAAGGTGTCCTCATTGAAGTTCCTAGCATTGACTTTCCTTCCTCTTTGTTCAATACCCTATGTATCCATTAATAGCTATTAAGGCAGACCTAAACTAAAATATTTACCTTACCTAAAGAGGTAAACAACACGTTTAAAAAAGATAAAACTACCTTCTTCTTTTTTGGGAGGGGCTTTAAAAAAGGGCAATGGCCCTCCCCTTCTGTCCTAATCGGCGTGGCGATCTCACGCATGCGCAGTGAGACTGGCACTCTTTATTTCTCATCTACGTCACCCGATCTTGCGCCTGCTCAATGAACGATCAGGTGGCGTAGTAAAAAGGCGGAAGAAGGGCAAAGGAGATGGTGGCGGCCTGCGCTTCCTCTGCCCAGGGACAGAGAAAGATACCAGGGCAACGTAGGACCTGATCCAGGAAACCTCCAGAGGGATCGATGGATCTGCGAGGATGAAGGTGAGTGAGTTTTTTGTTTTCAGTTTACTTCTGCTTTAAGAAATGGAACTACCATCATTCTTCTAAAATCTGTGTTATTTAAAAGTAGGGAATGAGATTAAAATGTAATAAATCAATACCATTTAATTTGCATGTTGCAGTTTTTATTCATTTGTATACAAAATTTTTAATTTTCTATTCCCCATGCAAAAAATACTTTGGCCTTAAAGTGGACATTTCTTGGAAAGCCAAGGCTTGCTTTGTACCAGTCACCTTTCCCTTTAAATTGCTAACATATTACGCAGCACTGTACATTAAATAGGGGTTTCAAATGACAGACAAATACAGACAGTGATACAAGAGGAGGGGACCCTACCCTGAAGAGCTTACAATCTAGTACCTAGGGGAACTTACACACAATAGGATGGGAGATTTGTTGTGGTAGGAAGCAGTGATGGTTTCAAAAGACAGAAGAAGATAGGTAGGCATCTTTCTTACATCTTCCTTTACCCTTGTGATTTCATAACTTATTAAATATTCACTTAACTTTTACATTCCTCGACTAATATTGTTTTTTGAGACTTTATACTTTATACTACTGTCATTCTTTTAATTTTATATTCATTGATTCATTCGTTCATTTTTTGGTTTGTTTTTTGTTGACTTTTCAGCTTTTTCCTTTAGTTTATAAAGTTTGTGAAAATACTTTTTCTTATTCAACAATTTGTCTTCAGTATATAGCTTTACTGTTTCTTGATTGTTACACAAAATGGCTGTTTGAAGCATCAAAAAAGACAATCAGCTAGAAGCAGCTGGTGTTTGTACCAAGTGCATATAACCAGCTGTTACTTTAGGGAAAAGCCTGAGAAAACATTACTGCCACATTTCAGATGTTCTACACATCAATCCTTTCACAATGGCCTGGATACAGAGAAATACATTTCCATTGTTTCAGTATTGGTCTAATATCTGATGGTCTCATCAGCTTTGTGAGAACTTACTGTATCTAGTGAAAAGTAACATCACATACATCTTATAAATAGAAAAGGCCACGCAATCACCAGATTGGTAATAGATTTGTCCATACAGTGTTGGCTTTTAGAGACATTTTTGAAATTCTAGAAAGTATAGAAGATAGAGACATGTATGGATGATAACCATACACATGTGATTTGGTCATCATGTAACTACATCAGCCATGCCAACAGCTACTGGACTATAAAGCATATTTCTAGAAAAAAAAGGGCATGGGAGGTTTGATTTGTGCTGGTGGCAATTATCACAGAGAAAGTACATTAAAATAAAATTGTAAATTGTAAAATGCTAGATTAATCCCTAGAAAAGGGGAAAGGGGCAACCTTACTATGGGAATACCTTATCTGGGAGCAACTGTCCCATCAGTTGTCCTTTAACTTACGTTACCTTGTGTCTCTCAAACGGAAAGTGAAGGGAAATTTCAATAATGGTACACAGGCAGCTAAAAATAAACTGACAGAACAAACTTTTTCATCTGTGTCTAAATTATTATTATTAAACAGTAAGTATATAGCGCCCCCATATTTGACAGGCTATACATACACATATTCGGTCATGTATGGGTATTCAAATACTGAGACCAGTCCACTCTTTTTTTCTTTTCCCTTTTTCTCTAATTGTGAATAGTAATAATAATTAATAGTCACAATAACTAACAAATTACAAGAAGGAAACACACTCAAACATTTCCTATACAAAAAAAACACTTACCCACATAAGCTCCCCTATAAAGTAAAGGTTTGTGGTGGGTTATAAAAAAGGCAGCTAGATATTTGCCATATTTAGGAGAATAGGTACAATATACCAAATAAAAGCCTTAATTGATATAAAAACACAAATACATACCTAAACTGAAAAAAGATTTATTCCAAAAGTAAGTACTGTCACATCATTCAGCAATGTAAATTCAGGCCAATCATGGTGACCTATCTAATATGCCACGGTCCTGTTGCTAAATTACAGATTCACCTAGAATTCTGGGTGACCATATTAACCATAGTTATTGACGTCAGCCATGTTCCTGGTGCTATTACTGACCAATGTAACTCTGCTGATATCACTCAAAGACCATTTGCAATGTTGAAAACATTAATTGCAGCCAAGTTAACTATTTTGACAGATCTGACGAACTTTAAACATGCAAAAACTTAAACATAAGAAATAATGAACACCAACCTATGCCTAGTAATGTCATATCCAGATTTGTCATGTTAGTTCCACTGGGAACATTGTCATTGTGTGCTGTAGATATATATCTTAATATACTGAATTTATGCAAAAAAGGCACTTTTAACCAAAGTGATTTAGGGCTTGTGTGCCTTCAAAATGGCTCCTTAATCAAACTATAGCTTAACTTTAATTCAGCTAGGATTTCCAAGGTTATTTTGACTTCGCTCATGACTTTCACTCCTGGTAACTGTGTACATCCATCATGTTCCACTACCTTTAAATTAAGTTTAATTTACATTACTATGAATGTGTTTAGTACATTACATCCAGGACAGTAATTTAGAGATGTCAGTTAAGTTACCCTACTTTTTTCTTATTAGAAATCTTTCCAATGGCTTAAATTGTAAGCTCTTAGCCAGGGTCCTCACCTCCTCCTGTTTTATTTTTTGGTGTCTGTCATTTGCAACTTCTATTTAATGTACAGCACTGCATAATACGTTGGTGCTATAAACATACAGTTGATTAATAATGACAATTATAGTCTATTGTTGTAGTGAGTGTTTTGCTTTGTTAAATATTAGTCTTGGTTCTACAGCAATTTTCAAAGGAGTATAAGCAAGTATGGAATATCACAATGCGATCTAGACTGTATACACACAGCTGCTAGAGAGCCAGGCTGTCATTATAAAAAATGACCTTCAAGAATCAAAACGTTAAACAGCAAAACATCAGAGATATCAAAGAACAGTGAAAAACTGAAATCAAAGCATTGCTTTGATAGCAAATGTAAAGGAAACCCTTGGGCCCTGAAATACATGCTTTAGTACACCATTGAGATGTTTCATTTTCTTTTCACATATAAAGTGTTCTTAATATAATATACCTTAACATCATTATAGGGGCAACGTGTTTTGTATTATACAAGTTGTAACATGTGGGTTAGGTAGCGGGGTGTTTTTAGCCCTCTGGGACAGGGGCAGTGCAAAGCGAGTCTCAAGACTCTTATTTTCACCAACACCAACAGCTTGTTTGTGCTGTACAGGTTATTTACTCTATTTACAGGAAGCACCAAAAGCAAACATAGCCAACCTTGCCACTAGATAGGTGACTAACTATAACATAAACTTAAGAATCCTCTATACTGAGTGCAAATCTAATGTTTGTCCCTAAAAAAAACAACAATGGATAGCCAACTTTACAGCACCAACTACCTTTTCACAGTCCACCACAGACATGTGGTTCCCAGAGCAGAACAGGGCTGACCGGATCAGTCTTTTTATGTTGGCTGAGAATTCAGGGAGAACACAAAATCCTGAACTGGATTTTTAAAATGTCAGAGTGGAGAAATCTCGGGCATAAGTACACCCCATCTACCACATTCCCAGACACTCCCGGTAACTGCCACCGAGTATATGTAGTAATACATTCTCAAACTTGTAAGTATGCTGATCATCGCTTCCATTTTTTTAGTAATTTAGTTTGTATAATGATTCATTTCCTTTATTTCCCAAAGCTTTTTCTTATACATACCTTCTTTATGATTAAATATACAGAGAATCCAGGATATAAAGTAACTGCCCTGAACACAGACTAGGCTAAAAGCTCAGTCTGACAGCCCCTTCCCTTCGTTTTTCAAGTTCTGGCTCCTAATATTCCAGGCATACACATAGCATGTATTAGAAAGTGATAAAGTAGTAAAAGCCTAGCATCCTGGGTAGGGAAAATATTTATTTAAATCACACACTCTACCTTTATTGGGGGACTACGTAGGCTGTCATTACTAGGCAAAATATGCGCAATTTGTTGGATGTGCATGGCAGCTAATACCGTATTGTAATGGAAGTAGGCAACAACATGGACACAAAGTGGAAAGGCTCATGGGTAAAAACCATGGTAAAATAATTGTTCTGTCTCCTGGAGCGAAGAAAATTGGGAGTGTAAAAGGTGCATTGACAGTGTAAGAGGGGTGCAAGGGTCAGCTACAAAAAGGGGTGCAGAGGTTAAGTATGGACAAGGGGTGCAGGGGTGACTGGTGAAAAATATGCTTGGGAGGAGGAGAGAGATAATCTTATAGGGAATGGGGGTTGTTGTTTGGGGTTTTGCTTGAGAGAGAGGATGTTACTTTTTTTGCATATGGGAATTTGCCATGGGACAATATTTTACTACGGATACCTTTGCTTGGTAACAAAATTTACAGCATAAATAATTCAGTGATCAATAGTGAGTAACATGTGGCATAGCATACAGGGTGAAGTGGTCAGGATCCAGTAAACTTCTCTGTACATTGCATACTCCAGACAGTATAAGATGGTTATGCCTTACTGATCTAAGTTACATACTTATGCCTATTGGACTGAACTGGTGTTTGTATTGGTGGTGTAAAGACAGAAGTGTTTGGGAGTATGTACCACACAGTGTATAGATGGAAGCCTTCGGGACAAATGTGGCACTGACCAACATTTTTGCTGACTTACTTATTTTTAACAAAACAACATACAGAACATAAAACTAAAGCTATAAATAGGATTCAATCTCTTTGCTGTAGTGAACAAATATGTTTATACAGAATGAGCTGATGTGTGAAACAAAGATTGCTTTACATAAAATAATTATAAGTAATGATAATAAGTAATGTAACTACTAGTAATGAAGTAATGACATTTGTTTAGTAGACATAATTTTAAAGATACAATTTAACATAAGGAAACGGAACAGTTGCCAGGTATTGACTTATGCTTCAGGCTAGGACACTGTATACCAGTGATGGATGGGTTCTGAGCTATGGCACTATATACTCCATTGTTGCCATGCATAGGTAAATTATGCCCAAAAAAGCCTGTCTGATTATATTAAGAATAAATGTAGTCATAAGATGTTGTATATGTGTTTTTTTGTAATTTGTTTTGCTTTCTGTGCATACATTAACTAGTTAGGCTGTACCCAGAAAAGATTACCACTATACACTGGGCCTGATTTATTAAAGCTTTCCAAGGCTGGTGAAGATAAGTCATTTTAGGGAAACCTGGATGAGCCAGCAAATCTGAAATGGATTTGTTAAAAATCATTTCATATTAGCTGGCAAATGTACCAGATGCATTTCAGGGTTGCAGGATCACCTAGGTTCTCCCATATTAGTCTATCTTCACCAGTCTTGGAAAGCTTTAATAAATTAGGCCAATTGCATGTGTTTTCCCAAGCCGATTGTGCTAATAACTAGGAATTTCTCCAGTAGACCCCAGTAGGGGATGGCATAATGATGAGTATTCCTGATTATTACAGATTATTCTTACTGCCCCTGCTCAGGTTTACTACTACATACGGTAATCAGAAGACCAAAAAATGACTTTTATAGGCTCCCAGATCATGTGAGTTCTCAAAACTTGTTTCTTTCCCATTGTATCTGATCCCTCAACATCCCACATACAGACACCTTTTTTCATTGTTTTTATTCTTTATTATTATTTTATTCTTTTATTCTATATTACATCCCCTGCTTCTCTTCTGCCTTCCAGGATATGAAATATCCAGACCATCCAGGGAGTGAGCTATATATTTGCTTGATTTTTATGATGTTACTGTGCATGTATCTTCTACTGATATTGTTTTATTGATCTGCTCACTGCAACATTGCATGCATTATATATATATATATATATATATATATATATATATATATATATATATATAATTATATATATATATATATATATATATATATATATATATATATATATATATATTATATATATATATTGAACTACATCCTTGTTTATAGTTGTTTGATATATAAAGAATAAAAAAACTATAGACTACCAATACACATAAGACAATGCTTTCCAAATTTGTGAACATATATTGCTTCCAGTTACAGGAAATTTGATACATTCTTCATGTAGACATTAAACTGCCACCTCAGCAGCAATGTTAATTGTATGGTTTTACTTACATAAGAATTGAAGCCAGTGGCTCATCATACTAGCCAAGTAATTAGCATTTTAAGAAGGAGACCAATGGAACCCCCCATTTTTTTCACATTTACACCTTTTGGCTCGCTTAAGCTCCTTTTTGAGTGTTGTTTTGGTTGAACAATAATATTGACTGCACATTGTAACCCAGACAATTTACTGTCCCTTCCTCACCCCATATTATGTTTGCAAGGATGTCTGCACCAGTCTGAGGCTATTCATAGACACCATCTTCTGGCCCAGACAAATTGGTCATGTTGTGACAATCTTTGTTTGGACAGGTGTCCAGTCAGAAAAGCAGAAGGGTTCTACCAGGTAGTGTTACTTTTACCTTTAAAAGGTATCTGGTATTACACAACAATAATAAAGCAACCAACACAGGGTATAAGGAACTAAAATCACAATCCTAAACCGATCAATGAAATAGGCAAATACCACTTTCATCATTCCAAGCCAATGACAGTCATGTGAAATCAATTTTTTTCTTAACAACCTTAAGTACTTACATGCAAAACAGAACAGGAAATTTCTAACAGGATCATTAAAAGTAGAAAGAACTACAACCACTGTGGATTTAAAAACTGACATACTTTACTTACAAGGAATATTTAACAAATAAAATTAACAATTATGTCATTTTAACCACAATTCAAGCAACAAAATCTGTTTAACACTAGGACACACAACTTGTAGATGCTATATGTTTTAGTGGTGTGATCAACAAACTTCAACAATAACTTTGTAGTGCGAAGCCCTACCAAATTTGCAGTTTTGGTGGACTTACTAAATTATGCAAAGCTAACAGATAGTATCTAACCAGTATAGGTCCAACTGATTGACTGATCTTGTACGTGAAGAAAGAACTATCAGCTGCCAAATAATCATTTTCTCAGCATTTAATATACCCTAGGTAAAGTCCAGAATAGCAAGGAACCAATAACTAACTTAAAACAATGAATAAATATAAGGAAAAATTAATCACTGACCACTACTGTAATTAAATGAACAGACACATTACCATCTTCAATAGAAAATGCTAAAACTGAAATAATACAACATTGTATAATATGTATTATTATATACTATATAATGCTACTATACAAGAATTATTTAAATTAAACTGCTGTAAACACTTGTATATAGCCATAAAATCGCCAGGTAAAAAAATAATAATAAGTAAACGAAAACACAACAAACATACAACTAATCAAGGAACTTGGAAATGGTTTTGTTTTACCTTAAACTGTAGGCCATCCTTGTTATTCTCTTCTTCATTTTCATGTTTCTGATTTTTGACCACACGAAAATTGATAGAATATCTCCGTGCTCGAAATGGAAACAGGAACTGCCTCCACATTGGAAATCCACGGCCTGGCAAGCACTAGGCCCGTCTTTGTCAAATAAAAAAATGATGGTGGAATATACAGTAGAACTGTGAAGCCAGAATGTTGAAGACAAGATCAAACATCGACAGTTGGCATTGTGGGTAATCTTCTACTAATGCATTGTTGGCAAAAAAGATGCTCATATTTTGCCAGCTCTTTTGTTTCTGTGTTTACAGACATGATGAAGGAATAAGGGATTATCTTGCTGTCTATGTACCAGTGCCTTACTTACTCCGGGAGCATTAGTAAAGTGTTCCGGCTTACAGATTAAAGCTATTACATTGAATGCCTTGGTCTAGTGGGGCTGGCAAAAAAAAAAGTTCAGGTCCAATAAGAATGAACATAAAAGGCAACACTGACAATGCATACAACAATCTGGCACACTTTTACTCTCACATCTTAAAAAAATTTTTTTTAAAAATCAGATATTGAACAGGAAAAAGTAAACAGAGATTTTAAGCAAAGCTGTTTAGATATGGTGTGATTCTACTTAGACAGATGGTCCATTCTACAATATAATCCTTTCTGCTTCAATGAAAATAACATTTTAGCTGAATTAGTACAGGGCTAGCCTGCAAACTTCTAATTAACATGAGACAAGAACCGCTCTGAATGTTATCTCATCCGTGAGCTAGATTTGGAATGACAGCTCACACTATGCTGTTGATGGCAATTTTTATTGTTTGCAAAATATCCTTTTAAAATAAAAAATGCACACAGAATTTTACTAGAGCTTTCATTAAAATAAGTAACCAACTGAAAGCTTTTGACTTTTTATTATGGAAAAGTCATAGAAAACCACAGGATGTAAATTTGTTACTCAGAGTGAACATTATTAAAGTTAAACTGTGTAATATGGTAAATCACTTGTCTTTATCATCAGTTTTACACATAATGCAATTCATACCGACAAACTGAGAGAAACTCTATAATGGAAGTCTGAAATGCACTTAAAGCATGACAAAGACAAGATTTTTTTTTACTAATTTTTATAATCCTATTAACAGTGGAAGTTTGCTTAAAGAAATAGCTAATCAAACAAAATACTTGCTGCAAAAAGCAGGTGAAAGGTACTATTGTTTGGATAACTTTTTCAGATTAGGTTGGGTAGTAATCACTGCCTTTCCCTTGTGTTTTATAGATTTATGCCCTTCACTACCTGTGATTAAAAGTGGATGCTGCTTTGGATAATCTTGGTCCCTCTGTTTGAGGATCATACATTGGAACTACACTCTTTTGGGTGCAGAAGTCTGTGTTTAATTGACATGTATGATATTTACATATATGTATATATATATATATATATATATATATATATATATAATTTCCCGCTCCGCCACGCCGGCAACATACACACGCACCAACGTCACCGGGAACTCACCGGATGCAGAAGCTGGCGGGAGGAAGAAGAAAGAACAAGAAAGATCGTGGCGATGGACAGCGCGGGACGCCAGCGGATTAGGTATGGCTGTATTTACTATTATCTTCCTATAGGTTTACCTACCCCGAGTGTAACTCAGGGTTACCGCTTTCAGCAACTTTTTTCTACCCCGAGTCACACTCGGGGTTACCGTTAGGAAGGTTAATAAAAATGCTGATATTTTCTTTGTATATGGGCAGACATATTATTCAGTTTAAAACTTTGTTTCCAATTTATTTTATTATGTTGAATTCTTACCCTTTATTACTGTTAAAGCTTTTGAACATGGGTATATATATGCTGCAGGTCCTGCTGATTTATTCCCATTGAATGGCAAAAGTGTTGTTCTTTTACCCATGGTCAAAACTATTAGCTGGGATTCTTCTTTAAACTATAAACCCCAAGTCACAGTATATCTTCATTAAATATGCAAGTTGCACAGATAACATGTCACCAGGAATTTGCTATTAAGTCATTAAAGTTAGAGAGAGAGAAGGATAAGGTTCTTTTAAATACTTTTAAGGTAATTACTTTTTTATTTTTTTATAACTAATTGGAAGTTTGATATGATTATTAAATATTAATTATTATGTTTTTTAGAGCTCTCCTAATTTAAAAATTTGCTTCTGAAGAAGTGGTTTAATTCACAGAGGTTTGCTCACAAAACTCATCAAGTATTATTTTAATATAATTATTGGAGATGGTGAGCTTGTCATTTCACAGTCTGGAGATGGTTAGATGTATGGAGGTTATATATTTAATAAGGTCAATTTAATTCCTTATTGAATGGAGATGTGCAGAGTAATTGCTTTACTTTTTAGTTTATTTGTTAATAAAGTGTTTATGCTTTAACAAAATATTGTACTTAATGACTGTACCTCAAAAATCACATTGGTGTGATATTGTGCTTTTAAATGTGTCATATATACTTTTTAATTTTAATTTGTGCTAGAGTCTGGGCTGTAGATTAGTGTTATTTGTTCACATCACTACATCACACAAAACACAAAAACAAAAAAAAAACAGCAACGGTAGAAAACAAATGAACACTTGGTTACAAAGGTCATATACATTTCTATAGGTTTGAGTTACGCTTGCTTTGACATTTGTCTATTTTTGTAATTGTTTTCTAAATCAATACTGAATATAAAAACACATTAAGGGGTTTAGTTAAATTAGTAAATGTTTAGTTCATTGATTTGATCCTTTTTTAATTTGGTGTAGTTGACATTTTTTCATGTCAAATTTTCCCCATCCCTCCTTTTTCCTTTTTTTTTTGGTTTTGCACTCCCAATTTGGCCATCAAATCTTCATGAACCAGATTTGCTTTGATTCCTCTAAAGTAGTAGTCGTCAAGCCGTGGCTCGCAAGAAAATTTTGGTGGTCCTCGAGAAGGACCCTGCTGGGGGGCGCACCGGCCAGAGCAGCGGACCATGTCTCCCGTACGATTATGGCATCATGACGTCACATGATGCATTACATCGACGTTACATCGACCCCCCTGGATATGTGCGGTCCAGGGCCTGTAAGTATAAGTTTAGTGGTCCATAGGTCCGAAAAGGTTGGCAACCACTGGTCTAAAGGCATTTTCACACTTTTTGATCAAAGACTCTATGGACTATTATAGGAACTGCTTGGGATTTTTTAGCTTTTCCTGGATAGTGTGTGTGTCCCCTCCACTATCCAGAAAAAAGTCCTCTGGAATCTGGTTTCCCTTGTGGCAAAAACAGACCTCCACCTGCCCCAATCAATTGCAAGGGCCATCATTTGAGCAGAGGGTCTCATACCCACAACGTAACCCCTCTGTGGTGGGGGGCTGTGGGTGGGAAGCGTTTTGCAGTTCTTATTGCAGTTCTGTATTCATCATACATTTATATTTAATGCAAGAAATGAAAGTACCTGAATTAGTATCAGTTGCTTTTGTACAACAAAGTTCAGAGTGGGAGAGGAGCAAACAATGCAAGAGAGAGTGGATCAGTGTTTCTCAACCAAGGTTCTGTGGAACCCTAGTTTTCCATCAGAGGTTGTTAGGGGTTCCTCAAGAAATGAGCAATTTGCGCCTCCCAGGTCAGTTTTACTGACACAATGATTTCTGACTTTTTGTAAATGGTGACATTTGTAATCCGTGAGTGAGAGAAAGATGATCTAACAACCAAAGTTTACTAAATGGTTTGTATGGGCGGATTCTTAATTTGGTATCTCCTGGAGAGAACTGTATTTGTTTATTGCTGCCACTACCATATGTTCTTCTAATATTATCTATACATATACATATATACTGCATATATACATATTTATATGTGTGATCCACCTGGGTATGGTGTGTAATACAATATATCTGCCAAGTTGATTGTTGTGGATTGTTGTAGTACAGTGGGAAAAGGGGGGGGGGGGGGCTTGGATTTATCTGTCGTTACAACTCCTGCCCAGGGTTCACCTAAATTAGAAACCAGATAACTTTTAAGAACATAAAGCCCCTAGTGTAGGTGTGCAAAAGGATGGCCTAAAGAGTTCAATGAGCAATAACATCAATTCACAGTTGCTTTATTATATTAACTGTAATCAATATGAACTTTATCTAAAACTTTTTCATTATTTTAAATTTTAGATATACCACTATTTTGCAGGACTATACTTCTATTAGTATTTTTCGGTGACAACCTAAAGGGTTCTATTATAAAGCAGTGAATCTGACATTCATCTAAACATTTTCTGGTGGGGAATTATTCACTGCCATTGAAAAAACATGGACCTGAATTATTCTTTACCAATGTTTCAGTGAATGTCGAAAAAGTGAGCCGAAAAAGTCTACATCTTCTACACAGCTTTTGGCAAGTTAGGAACCTTGTGGTTGTTTCAAGAAATGAAGGAATGTTGTATAAATATTTGATTTTTCCTTCCGTAGTTATTTCTGGTAATAAATGATGCACAGTACACATCACACCAGCTGAAATCACAAGTTTATATTTGTGATGGCAGACTATAGCCTATAGCTTTGTTCATGTCTGTCATGGATGAGCACTAAAACATTTAAACCAAGCCACATGTTATGCCTTGCAGACTGCATGGCAGACAAACAATTAAGTCTTTGGAAATTACAATTGCAGTAGATTTATTATTCATCACGCTTAATGCATGCATACCCTACGGTAAATTAGCAATAGTTATTTTTTCCTGGAAATGTCAGTAAAGGAGTTCCATTACAATAAACAGATAAAATGCTTTATTACAGGCTTACAGGTTATGATGATCTGTACATACAGTTAAGAAGATGCGAAGCATGTGTCCCCATTGAAGGAATTTATTTATTTACCCACCCTTTTTTTTTGCAGCGCTAGGTCCCAGGTTTGAATTTCGGGCCAGGACACCATCTGCAAGGAGTTTGTATGTTCTGCCCGTGTTTGTGTGGGTTTCTTCCAATCCGAGTATTCTGCCTTCTTCCCACATTCCAAAAACATGCAGTTACGTTAAGTGAATTACCTCCAAAATTGACCTTAGACTGTGTGAAAGACATGACATGACTATGGTGGGACATTAGATTGTGAGCCCCTTTGGAGGACAGCTAGTGACATGACTAAGGACTTTGTAAAGCACTGAGTAATATGTCGGCGCTGTATAAAGACTGTGTAATAGTAATAATAATAATCACAATTTTTTTTTATATTTTGCCTCCCTTGCTGTCTCAGTAACAATGGTCACCAAATGGCAAATGACAGAGAAGACAGCAATAAAAGCCAACCATGGGTTCTAACTATTTCTCACTTTATTCAAAGCTAAAAGAAAAATTATCTTTACATACTGTACATATTTTTAATGCTATGAGTATTATCCAAGATAAAATAACACACAACTTCTAAAAAGCAATCATCTGTAATGTAACTGACTCATTTAAAGTGATTGAGAAGTTATTGGTTGCTATGCCCTACCACATATTGCACTTAAGGCTTTTTCATCTCCCGGTTATATTATATTTTCTTCAAAGTTTCTGTGTGTGTCCACATCTAGTAAATATATATTACATTATCGTAACTTTTTCATTCATCTATTGTCCTTGATAAATTCGCCCACAATTTCACATATTCTGCCATAGTCACTACTTTCTGAATATGTAAAAATTATTCTTTTGCCTAAATTTCTTGATTTATTGGGCCTGATTTATTAAAGCTCTTAAGGTTTGCTGGATCACCCAGCTTCACTAATGATAGTCTATCTTCTCCAGTCTTGGAGAACTTAAATCAGACCCACTATGTCACAACAGATAAATATATTCTGTAGGAAGTCATGGCTGCCTAATGTATCTGGACATTTTTAGAGTTTTGACCATGGATGAGGCATTGGTTCGGCTTCCACTTGTGAAGAAAGAGGAAATCAAAACCATAAGTGGTTGTAGAGAGCCATCTTGCATACCTACCTCATAGATTGTAATATTTAAAGGTCTATACAGATGCTCGATTTTCATTAGCAGAGCCCAAAATATAGAATAGGTGTCCTATGGAGTTGTGTGG
>NC_092862.1:38267042-38313383 GCF_032062135.1 Pyxicephalus adspersus
ACTAAACCATCAATGACTATTGATTTACTAATAGGGAGGACACAGTGGTGGACCTGCTGATTGTTCTAGCCCTTTCTTCTCCATAGAGCAAAGCAGCCTTCTTGGAAGTAGTTGGGCCACCAGTCTGTACAATAACTGGACACAATATTCTCACTTGAAATAATCAGTAACAATCGTGAATAGCAACCATTGTTTTTCTGTACAAAGTTTAGGGAAAACAGCCAATGGTACCTTAAGCCAGAGATCAAAAAGAAGGCAGAACTTCAAAATCCAGACTATGTCCTTAGTTTACCAAAAAAATAAATGAACATTTAGATAACTGGTGTTGTAAAGGCAGCCCAACCCTTGTACAAAAAAACAGGCAAAACCCTAAACTAAATCAGATGAACTAAATCACAGACCGACATTTTTTTAGTATATAAGGGTCATGTCATCAGAAAGAGACCTCTGTGCCCCCAAAATGTCTGTATGTACATTCTTATCCTTTTCCGTTAACTAAAGACACACTTGGAAGCATTGGCTACTTTTTGTTCTGTAGCAGCAGGGATACAACATTGTGCACACTTTGAGGGGTAACACAAATACAATAGAACTACACAATAATAGTATAAAAAAGGCGAAACATGAGCTCATCCTAGTTTGGGAGTAGGGAATGGTAGTTAATCCTAAAATATGGAGCGGAGACATAGAGTAACAGAGTAGAAAACAGAGAAGGCAAGGTGGAATCCACATGTGGGCCAAGGAGGGAAAGAAGACAGAGCTGAACAGAAGAAGCTAGAACTGTAGCTGTAGCTAGAACCTCTCTTTTTTATTTTATTGAATCTTAAACCCTATAGCAATAGAAGGACATGAAATACAAAGAGATGTTCCACCAGGGACATGCACAACAAATGAAGGCGTTATACAGTATTTAGAAATCTCCGGAAGGATTGCTAAATATGCCATGTTCCTGACGCTGGCTGTCTACATTTGGTAGATTCCAATTCTAAAATTTAAATATAAATTGCATTTTCCAGTGTAGTCTTGGTATAATGGAAAGGCCAATGTAGGCACATTTTTGTTTCGCCTGTTGGAAAATTCAGTATATGTTTGTAGCCTGTAGAATCATGCAGTTCTTTAAATATACTTTTGTCAAACCCTGACTGTACCAAGCAACACTAAAAAAATAAGACAATTTGTTATTAAGTTGTTCTAGTGTTTCAGGCACTATTTGTCCAACAGCTTTAAACTAAATATGATAAATGCCAAGAATGCAAACTATGAAAGGTTGTGCATTTGGGGACATTGTACCACTAGGTGGCAGATGTGAGCAAACCCCTATTAAAAGAGAAAGATAAATAGAATGATAACGTTGCCTAAAATAATAGTAAGGTAAAGAACATATGATAAAGGTAAAAGGTAAAAATTAGCTGTTTTTCTCACTGGTTATCTTTGTCTATTATGCTAGTCATAAAAACTGTTTCATTATATAATATATATATATGTATATATTTATATATAAAATAAAGTATCTCATGCGTAAAGTAAAACTTATTGAGCAACACAATTCTACATTTTAAATTATTTTTCACAACATGCATTTTGCTGATTTTAAAGTTGGTGATGAACGTTTTTGAGTCAAGAAAACTAAACCATTTGTTAAGGGAATATTTCCAATAAATTAAGAAAAGAACTGCAATCTGATTTTCGCAAAATCCAACTTTTAAGAAATTCAGTGAGGCAGAGTACATTCATAGTGATTAGTGTCCACTTGATGCATGAACACAAGATATGAACACAAGACTTGATGCAATAAGCTAGACTGCAGGGTAGGGTAGGGGCTGCTGATGTTACATGTCAATGAAATAAAAAGAAAAGTAGTGATGAGCAAAACGAAGAAATTCGTTTTTGCGAAAATATTTATTTTCTTGATAATTTATTTACTAACATTTAGGCCCAAAATAAATGGGAAAAATGTAATCTCTTGCTGGTATGTAAAGTAAGCACTTACTTGCAGGCATCTACATTGGCCATAATGACATAACACATTTTTTGTGGCACTATCCTGCTACTAAAATGGCTTTTAATAGCTCGCTAGGTATAGCAAATGACGTCTAAACAAACGAGTCCCTTTGGAATAAGCTACACAAGTAGTATGTACATCGTACATCAGTGACTGCCTGTAATGTAAAAAAAAAGTCTCACTGCACACGCAGGGGATTGGCAATTTTTTTTTTTTTCCCTTTTGGAGGATAACACGTCCCAGTGCAAGTTCAGGTTATAAGAAGAAAAACCTTGAAAAAAGAAAATGATGGTGCTCCCGGTTCTGTTCAGCACTGGTAAAAGTAAGGGATATTTTTTTCCCATGAAAGTTCCATTTTAGGTCTAGCTAATGTGCATAAACAAGTATTTTTGTTTGTCTTTTCTTAGCAAAACAAAGGTATTGATTAAATCTTTTTGTGATTCAATATGTACTTGTTCACCTAATAACATTCAAAGGCTAAGTAATATATAATAAAAATCAACATTGAGTTAAAGTACTGTTTTGCCTATTTTATGTTTAATGATGACTCTTAATACCATTATGTTTACACAAAGGATAGTGTTCCATTCTAGTGAGCTCTAATTATGTTCACAATATAAATAAATACATGTGCTAATGGCTTTAATCATACAAAACTAGCTATTACAGAATAGGAGATGGTTTTGTTGTGCAGTAGATTGTAAGAACATTGTGATAATAGGGCTTTCCATACTAAAGAGATGAGATTGCAGAATATGTAAGTAGTATGTGCACTTTGATATCAAAGAGTAAATATAGGAGGCCATAGAAAAAAGAAGAACCATGACATGTTGTCCTGGTTAAGAAAATTTAATTTATTATTATATTTTAATCCCCAGAATGAAAAATGTTCAAAATATGGGGACCAAAAATTCCAGACCGCAAGTGACATGCATTTTATTCATCCAGGTTATAGTTGGTGTTGGTCACATAGTTCCAAACAGAGTTGATTCTGACACAGATTAGAACTATTCTGTATTCAGATCCTAACTCAAAGAGTTTGGATGTCCTGTAGTCACAATGTAGAAGGAGATTTGAGGGAGGATATAAATCTCTTGTATTACATACTGCCTATAGGAGATCTCCTATGCTCTCCAGTTTAGGTGCACTTTAATGACAAATATTTTTCATTTAATACCATAATAATGGTATCTGGGACAGAGATAGTTCTAAGGAGCCCTCCAGGATGAGACAGAGTTAAAATTGCTGTTATTGGAGATGTTGAAAGGAACCAGGTACAATGCTTCATATATTTTGAAGTTGTCAGGGATTGTTCTCCTTCCGGTCGAGAGTGGCAGATTTTACATTTAAGCTTATTAATATTTTAATTACTGACAACCAGCACTTGCCATTCTACATGTGTTTACTAAGTCTAGAAAACGTTATAACAATTCTTTAGTGCACCATTTACTTAACGCTGCTAAAGCTGGTATCCTGGCCCTCTGAAAACAAACCACCCCTCCTACTATTCAGTAGTTGTTACCTAGAGTAGGAAAAACTATGGAAATGGAAGATTTATTAGCAAAAATACAGAGAAATGCAGGCAAACCTGGTTCCGTTGGGTACAGTATCACTACTATGAGGAATATTTGACTCATGGATATCCATGGTCATCAAGATACCTCCTTCTAAATGGGTCTGATTATACTATCAAACATGCAATATTTTGGCAAATTATCCACCTTCTGCTTCTCCTCCTTCTAGCCCTCTTTTATCCTCTCTAGTCTATTTTTCTTTTTTGTCCCCACATTATTATCTCTTAACTTTAATGCAACCTCACAGAATATACAACTCTGAATTTATGAAGACATAATAACTAGGAAATGCTTATCTGGCCTGCAATTCCGTGCTGTGTACCTCCGTAGTATCACACCCTGTTAATTCTGTCCAGTGGTGTCACTTGCAGCAGAAAGGAGATCAAGGAAATACCTGCATCTCCTGCTTCCCTTTAGCCATGCAGCCTGAGATGTACTTTCTCAGCATCCCCAGCACATATTCTGAGGCTGTGCACAGTTGAAGAGGATTTAGGAGCAGATTAAGACAAGGACTATCGCCTGTGCTCACAGTCCCCAGTTGCCTGTTGTAGTGTTAAGTTGGGCCAACCTGCTGCTGGTGTGTTATTCATTTGCTGATTCTTTTTTTTGTTTTTGATAACAATTTATTATCTTGCCTTCTTTAACATTTAGAAAAAGAATCCCAGGATTTGCCTCCTGTGTTTTTGCCTTGCTTCCTCATGGTCCATGATGCCAGCCGAAGTTGTGAGCACTAAATAGTCAAACTGACGGGAAGGCAAGAGATTGAGTACGCCACACTTATTAAGTCTTCCTGTTAGATTGACAACAGTTTTTCTGGCCCTGTGATCATCAATAATTTCAAACTCACCAATGTAACCATGCTTCATCATCACTGTAAGGAATAGCACAATCACTTTTGAGCATGGCCTGATGAGATACTGGCGCTTGTTTCTCTGTATTTTTGATGCTTTTAGGAGCATCAGCAAGCACATTCATATGAACCATGGTGCCGGGTCTGCAGTATGGCGGAAAGAGAGAGGAGCCTGTTGCTGATT
Source organism: Pyxicephalus adspersus (assembly GCF_032062135.1). Lineage (NCBI taxonomy): Eukaryota > Metazoa > Chordata > Amphibia > Anura > Pyxicephalidae > Pyxicephalus > Pyxicephalus adspersus. The sequence goes on from NC_092862.1 coordinate 38,271,653, forward strand.
CTACTTGTTTCTGACCCTGTGACTGACCTTGTGCCTGTGACCCCGACTTTGCTTTGTTTTTATCCTTAGATACCTCTTCTGGTGAACTGATTACCTGTGTATGATCTCTGGCTTTGTATTCTGGATTTGTCTCTGCAGGAATCCTTTGTACTGCATTATCTGTGGGCTCCTTGTCCTTTGCCAATCTTTTTCCCGACCCCGTTCTTTGTGCACAGAAGTTCTAGGGGCAACCATGTGCTGGGACTACTAATTTTTTTTTTGCTCACATACAATATGTACTATTCTTGTGTCATTAATAATTTAAAATTTGTTTAAATTCAAATTTTATCTCTGAATGATATACTGAAATTAATGTACCGGTACAATGTACAGTGTATAAATTGGCCCCTTTTTATAAATGAATATGACAATTTATTGTGTGTCTCTGGACACAACCCGCCCACTCCATCGGAGGCTCAGATCTGGGATGGGAAAGTGGGCGGGTTCTGGCATCATGACGTCACTCTGGGGGAAGTTTCTTGTGCGCATGTGTGGTCCGGAGTCTGTGCATTTAGTGGTCGGCGACCTTCAAAGACACAAAAATAATATACCACAATTTAACATAGCTCTCACCAATATGAATCATTCAAATCTCTTTTTCTGAATCCAGATTTCTCCACCAATTTGAAATTAAATTACTTCTTCAGCTCTAGTGCGTTTTTTGTACATTTTTTATCAGCAATAAAAAGACACAGGACATAAATTCATTCCATTTTTTTTTAAATTGCTGTATTTTTGGGGGATAGAGTTGCCTTAACATAAACCTGCCACAAACTTGTATTATATCATATTTCATTGATATTTACTGTATGTCTTGTGGCTCTACATCAGCTGTTTAGGTATCTATTTATTATTATGTTATTTATTGATATACCAGTTATACATTTATACAGTTGGTTCTTAAATGGTCATCAAAGGTTTACATTAAATTCATGTGAAGACCATGGGTTTAAAAGTTGCATATGAAAAAATGCCAAATACAGTAGTTCACCTGTTTGTAATTTACCTTACACACAGCTTCAAATTTGAAGAACCGAGGGTCTAAAAATAACTTAAGATAAGCTGAAATTTCTCTTTAACAACCTTTCACCATTATCATGGCATGGAGATGGCTAATGACTGCTTGTTAGCACCTCATATGCCAATCACAACTAATCATAATACACTGAACATCTCTAAGAGGGTTTTAGATATCTCTCTATCTGAAAAAATGTCCTGGTGAAGTTTGCGTTGTTTAATTACAGCAATTAAGAAGTTATTTAACAGATTCCACAATTACCCCTTTTGATAGACAGTAGAAGAAAACCTTCAGATTATGGTGCTGGGAAAAATGTGACAGATGATGTAGCACTCACACACTTTTGAGAACTATGTGACAGCACCTTTGAAGAATGAATTTTAAGCAGTTGCTAATCACCTTTAATGGCTTTCATAGATTTACAATGTCATTGCCAGTGCTTTTAATCATTCTATTAGGAATAGTGCAAGGCAATGAAAAATGGTTTTAATTATACTATATTGAATGTGTGGACTTTGTATACATTTCTATTGGACACAGAATCATCTCAGTGTGTGTGAATCATACAAACACTCTCTTTAAATCAGAATACTATTTGGTTGGTAAATAATATATTGTCTGCCTTGGATTTCTATTTGTACAGTCAAGGCACTTTAAGTGATGGGCCTTTTAACGTTTGTATGCTGAATGTATGTTTCTGTTTTTGCTGCATGGTAAATTAAGGTTGGCTTAAAGTCAAGGTGAAGTCAACCCAGCAAATCTTATCAATGTACTTCCAATTATGGACAGAATATACGTCAAATTATATACTGAATATCGAAATGTTTGAACCCTATACTATCTGTACTTTCTGGACAAACCCCCATGTCTAAAAATTCCACATAATCGTGGTTGTGGAGTTCTAATCCGACTTTACAATACTGTCACTGAAAAATTCATTTGGATTTCTAGACTGCTTTAACTAGATTTCATCTGAGTAAGAATGTTTGTGTTCTGAACACCTCTAGTTCCATCATTGCAAAAGGTAAGGAGCCTGGGCTAACAAGCAAAGGTGCCAGGTGTAGGTATTGGGTTTTGGGAAAGTAAAGTAAACTGCTGCCTTAGGGGAGATGCTACAGGCCGCATGTCCCTGTGGCAGCCCAATAGAGATGGGGTGTCCATGGGCTTGTTCAGGTCAAGTGATTTTGAGCAGTTTAGGCTTTAAATGCCTAAAAATCCTCTATACTGGCCCCAACTATACAGGCAATTGCAAATACCTGTATTAATGTTTGAAAATACCTGTAAAACCAGGCGTTTTTGCCTGAAAATGATCCTGGACGGTTAGCTGTGCATAGTAGGCTTCCAAGAGCGGAAACACTTTTTTTTTTTTATGGCAGGTCTGAACAAGACCTTAAGAACCAGTGCTGCAGTGCATGATGCAATATTAGGAAAAGATACATAAATATATATCTTAGGAGACAGAGCCCAGTACAGCAGTTCTTTTTGTCAGCCCATTTCATAACATTGTAACAAAAATAAACACAATCAGGACTTTATTATTCTGTGAACACTACAAAGTGCTCAGCAGCAGTTTATCTTCTGTTTTTTGAATGCGTTATAGGATGACAGGTAAAGCGGAACTAAATTCAAAATCCTCCAATACACAAAAAATACACTTACCTTCAATCCCGCAGGGCGTCTCTTCTATCAGGTCGCGCGTCTCTCCGGCATCCGTCTTTGGGCCAGCGGTCTGGGCGGCGCCATCTTTTCCTCTTCTTCCGGGTTCTTCTTCCTACATCATCCCATCTTTTGCCTGGTTGGTCCCACACATGTGCATTCGTGAGATTGGAAATTTGTTTCCCTTTTCACGAAAAGGCTCCTTCTCCGCATGTCTGAGATGCTCCGGTATGCACAGAAGGAGCACCCAAGTGCCTCCCAGCCTGCATGACGTAGGTATCCTGGGAGGCTTTGCGCTCCCATTAATTCTAGGATTCGAGAATTAGGGGGCGGTGCTTTTTTTTTTTTTAAAGAAAAGAGTGTTGCACTCAAAAAAAAACCTAAACAACAGAATTTTTACTTTAAAATAAAGGGTTGTCTACCCTTTTATGTAAAGTGGAAATTCTGAGTTTAGGTATTGTTTAGGAAAATGAGGGAAAAAAGGAACACAGGCTGAATAATTAGCAAAGTGCATTATCAATAACCAAATGATAATTCAGGCTTAGTGAATGAGAAGAAGCTCTGCTGACTTTAGTCATTTAATAATGAGCAAGCAAAAAAATATGTTTTTTTTATATTTCATTGCATGTGATTGAGTATTTGTGCACAGCCAATGTTCACCACATTCAATAAGCTAATTGAATTATACCTTGCAGAGTGATCATTTACTTTAAGTGATCAGCCTAAATTACTGTAGTAAATTAGCCCTTAAAACACCACAAAGTTATCGGATCACTGGCAAAAGACAGTCATCACCTAAAATCAGTTTAGATTTACTCAGGAAGATGAGGTGTATAGACAGAAAACAAAGGTTGATGTGCAAAGTTCAAGAACTTGGAGTAAATAATAACCATTTATCAGAGTTCTGACAGTCAATTCAAATTGGATTGGACAAATTACTGCAATACAATCTGAGCCCCAGGCAAGGAGCTAAATACATATAAAATATAAATAAAGGAGCTTTTTTACTTGCCATGGGATTTGATTTGTAATTTTGTTCATATTGTACAGTTCTGGACTTTACACTGGCTACAATTCACAGCCCTGTCTGGAAGCGCAGGAAAATTGATTTTCTTATGCGGCAGATAGGTAATAAAACCAGGAACTGTCTGTAACTGGACTGAAACAGACACAGCAGGCTGATGAGTTTACCTTATTGTCACTTCTCTTATCAGCAAGATCCCTGCTATCTCATTGGCTTCATGTGCTGCTTTGTCCAATATCAGGTGAAATTCCAGTATGTGCATTGATTGCATTTAAAATAATTGTGTAATAATTTATTCTGATATATACAGAGCTGTCTTTCATATCTGCCAGGAGTTTAAAGTGGGCCGATTTCTGCATGTTTTACTAATATATTAAAGAGTAGATAACCCTTTTATATAAAGTGAAAATGTGTGTGTGGGGGGGGGGGGGTTAAACATTTTTTTTACAGAACAGGAGGCCCCTTTTGGCTTTACTGCTGCAGCAACCTCCTGGGATTCATACATGAATTTTACGTATATTGATTTGCAGTAAGTTTGGCACCTTAATTTTTCAATTTACAGAAGAAAAAATTACTACATCTCACGCAAGATTGAGTGATGTAAGCAGAAGGCGGTAGAAGACGGATGAAGATGGTGGTGCCAATTGGTTCCTCCATGCTTGAATGAAAGAAAGAAGGAAAGAATCCATGATGGCACGGGATAAGATGAAAGCTAATTGTCGAGGGATCGAGGGCTCTGCAGAAGCAAAAAAAAAGTTTACTTTATACATATAATTATATTTTAATAAAAGCTCAGCTTAAACTTTAAATATGCCAGAATACTTTCAATGTTTGGTCTTAGTAGTACAAAGCATTTTATTGCTAAAGATGTTTTCACCTAACCTTACCTTTACCCAGACATTGCATAAATTAATTATATTTTGTTTAAATAATAGACAAACATTTATTACTTAAAATGTTACAACTCCTCAAGTATTTCTTTGGAAAGTGCTGGGATAGAAGAGGAACTGCCTTTTACACCTTCTTAAAAAGTATGGGGGATTTTGTTTTAGTGATTCTGCTAATGAAGTAGAAAAAACTTTTCATTAAATCAATCTTTAATCAATTCAAAAATTGAAAAGCTTTTAATAAAATTCAAAAAGAAAATTAAAGAATACATCAACAACAATAGTACACCAATAAAATACATGTCTATGAGAATGTTTAAAGTTATATTTAAAAGTCCATTTGACGCCATCCACATAGAGTATATTAAGCATGATAACATGATGAGTCCACAAGTATGGAACCAACATTTTTCTGATCCATTAACATCTAATAAGTGGTGAATTATTTGTCTGTAGGTGAAAATGGTAACGAGTGCATGGGCAAACCATTGGCACTTGACCAGAGCCCTACAGTTGGGAGGTATGACTATACTGACACAACCATGTACATATTCACAGAAACAAAGTTAGCAGTGAACTGATAGATAGAATGTGCCAACACATATGGGAATTGCATTGTCATGAGCAGAAACAACTACAGATAAATTACAGATGTCCATTGTCCATTGGTGTACTTTAGCAGCATGGAGCAGATGAGACTAGAAAAACAGTTCTGAATATTCTATCAATGAATATAAGTGAAAAACACACTACCAGTGGAAGTTCTTATATCAAGGTCCCATGGGACATAGTTTGGGGGAGCCAGAGCCACTATTACAGATATAAGGCCGATAATAAAAAATCATATCTTTAGATGTGGGGTAAATGGGGGTGCCCAGGTAAGTTGTAGGGGTGTAACCTGCAGCATTAGTGCTAGAGATTTGGGACTAGATAATTCAGTTAATGCAATTCTATACCCCCAGTAAAAAAAACTTCTAAACCCCCAGAAAAAAAACTACTTCTGAGGTATATACCTGGGTATTAAAACTTTAAAGTAAAAATAACAAACTGTTGATCCATAGAACATCCCATTGCCTAATGTAATCAGGAAGGAATTTTTTTTCCCCATTTTGGAGCAAATTGTACCAGGGTCTTTTTTGCCTTCCTCTGGGTAACTATGTCCATAAGGTTTTATATCTGTGATATGTTTATTTACCTAGTAGTTGAACTTGATGGACTTTTTTCAACCTGACTTACTATGTAACTATGTGGGGGTACATAGGCAAGCTGCAGAATTTTCTGCACCATCACGGGAGGCTTCAGCCAAGGTTTAGGAGGACGTAATACAGTCATAGCACAGGCCGTGGCATTCTATAAAAGCTATAGGTGAACGCTGCTCTAGGTGTGTGGGGTGTTAGAGAGTAGCCAAGTTTATGGGCTGCCTTCAGGGTATAGTCTACAGCAGGAAGTCTGGAGGTGTTAGGACCACAACGCAAGCCTTTAAATTCTCAATCCACTCTAAGGAAATGCTGCCTGGGATGTTTGGGGTGTATGGCGCTAACCATGATGAAGGGGGTCTGCTGTACTAAGTGAATCTAGGGTCATGGTGTATAGATTGGGGTGAGAAGGGGGACACAGATCAGTAGTTGTAGGGTGATCTCCATAGGTAAGTCTGCATTACAGAAGTAGGTCTGAGACCAGGCACATTGGGGGGGTGTTGCAGCCAGTTTTAGAGCTAACGAAATGTTAATTCTATCGCATTGTATAAAATAACTAATTACACAGGTCAACATGTCATTTTCATCAGAAATATTTTTATGTGGCCTTTGTAGTATTTTTGATGCAGATTTCAAATTTGTGTTTTTAATTTTTCTCTAGCACGTCTAGTTTTTGTGATGCAGCTAATTATATATTGTGTGAAACTCGTTAGAAATAGACTTAACATATTTCAACATTTATTATTTAGTGACTGGCTAAATTGGCGTAAAGCAGCAATGCCATTTGCAATCCCAATGGTGTGGAGAGAACCGCAAGACCATCTGCTATTTTTGCAGCGTCAACAAGTGGATTCTCAGGTAAAACTAAGCACAAAATTGTATATCCCAGCCTGGATTCTGCAATTAGGCCTGTTCCCCATGATAATTCATTGCCAGTTCCGGTACCGCCACATGAGGGACTTGCTTCTGTAGAAGGTGATGAGGAATGCGCTGGAGTTGCAGCAGAGTTACAACCCCGAATCATCTGATCCTGACTACTGGCCGATGAAGATTCAGAACCAGAGACCTTTACACAAGCAGAGCTGAATGATCTCGTTCGTGATCTAAATCTCTCCAAAAGCTGAACTTCTTGCTGCAATGCTTAAACAGGAGCACTTGCTTGCAAAGGGTAAAACTGTAACTCACTACAGAAAACGAAATCATAAATTGACAACGTTCCTCACTAGTGATGGCTCACTGTGCTACTGTCATGATATAAATGCACTCTTTACCAGTTTGTCACAAGAGCATGTTCCATCTGAATGACGTATCTTCATTGATTACTCTAAAAGAAGCTTGAAAGCAGTCTTACTGCATAATGGTAATTCCAAACCAAGTCTACTGATTACCTATTCCGTTAACCTAACAACATGAAGTTACTACTTGAAGCAATCCAGTATAAAACACACCAGTGGAACATCTGTGGGGATCTAAAGGTCATTGGCCTGCTGATAGGAATGCAAGGAGGATTCACAAAATATTGCTGTTTCCTATACCTGTGGGACAGCCGATCTATGGGAGACCGTTATGTCAAGCGTGATTGGCTACCAAGTGATACCTATAAACCGGGACAAGCAGTGTCAATTTCTGCCTCTGGTTGATCCGCATAAAATATTTCTACCACCTCTCTATATCAAGTTAGGCTTGATGAAGAACTTTGTAAAGGCCATGGGTAAATCAAACTCCATGGGTTTTCAGTACCTTGTTGGGAGGATTCCAAACATAAGCACTGCAAAAATGAAGGAAGGGATATTTATACAGATCAAATCTGTTTTGCAGGATGATGTTTTCAAACAATCTCTCTCAGCAGCTGAGTTAGAAGCTTAGGATGCGTTCAAGTGGCTGTGTGAAAACTTCCAGGGCAACCATAAGTCTCCTGCATACAAGGAAGGAGTTCAGAATCTGCTTGATTCATACCAAAAACTGGGTTGTTGCATGTCATTAAAAATACATTTCTTGCAATCACATCTAGAATTCTTCCCGGAAAATCTTGGTATGGTGAGTTACGAACAAGCAGAATGTTTTCACCAGGACATTCAGTTAATGGAGCACCGCTACCAAAGTTTCTGGAATGAAAGTATGATGCCTGACTACTGCTGGATGCTGTACCGCGACAATCCAGACAAAGAGTACACAAGAAAATCTTACTCTAAGCATTTCTGAAGCATTTCTGTTCAGTAGATCTATACCACAGTGTGTCTTATATTACTTCACACTGAAGATGTATTAACATTCACTTCAATGGTGCTTACGTTTTAGTACAAAATACTTGCACATACAATGTTAACTATAATAGTACTTATAACTCATGAACTGTGGTTTCTGATGATTATCAAAACTAAGTTTTTGTTTACCTGTGTTATCAATGTGTTTTTGCACAATCTTTACCTGTGCAGGTTACATAAATATCTTGCTCATGGATTTAATGCAGATATTTAACAGCACAGTGGCTCAGAGGTAAGTGCTCTGGCCCTTGAAGCTCTAGGTCCCAGGTTCAAATCTTGGCCAGAGCACTATCTGCATGGAGTTTGTATGTTCTCCCTGTATTTGTGTGGGTTTCCTCCAGGTATTCCAGTTTCCTCCCACATTCCAAAAACATGCAATTAGGTTAACTGGCTTCCCCCCAAAGTTGACCTTAGACCAGGCATGGGCAAACTGTGGGCCATGTACAGCCCAATTGGTGTATTTCTGGGGTCTGTAGATCTGGTCAATGCCACCCTGAGCAGAGTCAGGGGAAGGACCCCACTGAACTGGTGCACCGGGCAGAGCTGCGGAACATGTCCCTTGATTGTTTCCTGGCTCCTGTAAGTGGGAGGGCTGTGTCCCTGACACAACTCTCCCATCACAGGCTCAGATCTGCAATGGGAGAGTTGGCAGGGTTATGTCTTGGTGCCTACTTACCTCACGTGTTCAGTCCATAGAAGAAGAAGCTTGTGGAATTGAAAGAATAAAATCTTAAAGTAAGTTTATAAATGTTATCTCCCTTCTAGCTCTACATAATGATTAGTTGCTTGAGTATTTTTTTTAGTAAATGATGAATGGAAAGCTCAGAATAATGTAAAGGATTCTATTTTATTATTGTGTGTTGCTTTAGGCTAGCCTATTAATTTGAATGCGTTCCCCAATGCACCCAAAAAAGGTGCATTCAGCATTTTTGGCACTTGTAAAGTTCTGGGAAGATTCATTCTGTATCAAATGCACAAATTTGTCCCAAAAAGCACCCAATGCACTTGTGGTACCGCGCAGAACAATGCAAGCTAATGCACTGCTGCTCACTTCAATACTCCATGCATAAGCTTGCATTGTGCTGCACGGTACCACAAGTGCATTGGGTGCTATTTGGAACAAATCAGAACCAAGCATAAATCGGAGGAATAGACTGTCACTATTGAAGTTTCTCATGATTTTGGAAAGTTTGCCAGTATTTTTATGCACTCTTTTAACAGATTTTTTTTTAATTTAAACTTTATTAAATGTGTTAAATGTTGGACATATTTTGGTGAGTTATGCCTAAGAATTATATTATATTCATGTATATTCATATATTTATGTTTTGCTACCTGTTAAGGGCCAAAATCCGGTCCCTCTGTCAAATTTTAAAACCCATTGTGGCCCCTGAGTCAAAAATCCCCCCTGCCCCCTGCCTTCCTTAGACTGTAATAAAGACATTATGACTATGGTAGGGACATTACATTGTGAGCTCCTTTAAGGGACAGTTAATGACATGACTATGGAGTTTGTACAGCGATGCGTAATATGATGGCGCTATATAAATATTGTGTAATAATATGTAAAGTATCAGAATCTGTGGTTTAAACACTGAAACTAATACAACACTGAAATTTCATAATGTGTGTCATCATTAGACAGTGGCATGGGGGATGTAGTGTAATGACAGAAATACATTAGGGAGGAGAAGATAAAATGTTTATTTCACATTGAGGAGGGAAGAAGATGACAAATGTGCTGACCACAAAGGGTTAATCTGTAAACCAGCACAGGGAAGCAATGGCTGGTCATGTGATGAGCTCTGTGTTTAGGCCTGAAGAGGTGGGCGGGGCTAAGCGATCAGCTCTACTTTATGGATTGAGGCTGTAGGCGGAGTTAGGCGATCGGCGTCAGATCTGCATTTCACATGCGCAATACGGAGCTACTGGCACGCGCGTTGTGCACGCTGGTAATGGTTACAGTGGTGAAGTCACCTGATCGAGTTCCTGTCACATGACTGCGCTTCCCCTGTCAGCTGGGCAGTCTGTACAGAGAGGTCACAAGTGTTGTGCGTAGAGCTTTGGATGCTGCTGGCTGTCCGGTGTACGTTCCGGGGTCTGAGCCGGTGAGGCGGTGAGTATAGACAGTGGTGCTATGGAGCAGTGTGGTGATCGAGCTGTACAGTGGTGTGTCCTGGGTGCACAATATTGAGTGTGGCCTGGCTCTGGTCATGGTGTCAGCTGAGTGCTCCCAGGCACTATAATGGAGCTTGGTGTGGCCTAGATGTATATTGATGGAGCTGAGTGTGTGCTGCCTGCACAATAATGGGGCTGTGCGCCCTGAGTGAATGATGATGGAGCCTGGTGTGCCCTGGGTGAATGATGGTGGAGCCCTGGGTGAATGATGGTGGAGCCCTGTGCACACTGAGTGAATGATGATGGAGCCCTGGGTGAATGATGGTGGGGCCCGGTGCGCCCTGGGTGAATGATGGTGGGGCCCGGTGCGCCCTGGGTGAATGATGGTGGGGCCCGGTGCGCCCTGGGTGAATGATGGTGGGGCCCGGTGCACCCCGGGTGAATGATGGTGGAGCCTGGTGTGCCCCTGGGTGAATGATGGTGGAGCCTGGTGTGCCCCTGGGTGAATGATGGTGGAGCCCGGTGCGCCCCGCGGTGAATGATGGTGAACTTTGGCAGGGCACACAGCCACCTCCTCTGTATACCGGGCATTCATTGTTAGTGATGTGTTTGGGCTGAATATTTGAATGATTATTACAGTGAAATAAGGTGTCTGCTGTATTTGTTGGGTTTAGGATTCCAGTTTTGCCAAGAATAGATAGAGATATCATTATGTGAAATATGACATAGAAGTAGTGTTTGTGTGAAATGCAGAATTATTCTGAATACTTGGACTGCTCTCTGTATTATTTTAGCCTCTTCAATATATAACAGTTATGGGTGGAAAGAGAAAAGAATGGAGTAGATATTGGCTGATTATTATGTGTATCTATACCAGCTCCTCTGACACTAGGGCATGTCTGCTTAAAAAAAACAAACAAAAAACAATGAACAGTATAAATGAAGTTTAGTGAAAATTGTTTCTTGACATTGGTGGAACACTGCCCATTTACAGGGTTCTTATTAGAGCAATGCCCCCATTATACTGGCACCAAGGGGCGAAGTGCAGCCCATTACAGGGGTGATCAGTGAGATGTGGTCCCTACCATTACAGTGGTGGTCTGACCTGTTCTATCCTTTGCTTTCATAAAGAGTAGTATTATTTCAATGTTTGTTTGCCATCCCATGTCATGGCAGTTCCACAACTTAATTGTAAACTAGTGAGGAATTCAAAGACGCTCAAGTATGTGTAAATAGAAGTGTGTATGTCCACTGTATACAGCACATATTTGCACAACAAGAACTTGTTTCAGGAACTCTGTATTGTCACTTCCAGGGAATACCAAACTTGTGTCTTTAATACACACAGCCAAGGAGGTGAATTTCTCCCTGGATTTAGATGCTGTTTGGACTTCATACTCACTATAGCAATATTCATCATTATTCACACATGACATTTTACTGCCTTAAAACATGTAAATTGTACTGCAAGAAAATACTTTTCATCCAAAGTTCTATGCTTTCCTATGTGACTAGTTCATATCTACTTCCTGCAGTTGTCCTTTTGAAAAGACACTTTTTCACTTCTACACATAAAAAGCCTTTATTTCATATCAGAATGTAAAAGAAATATTGTACAACAGAAGTTACTGTAATTCATATTTGAATAAATGTAACATTCAGCCTGTATGTAAAAGCTGTAACATGTTTGGCGCCATATAAATACAAGTTAATAATAATAATAATAGCTCTGTTATCATTTTGGGATTGTGACGGAGACCCTCCTTGTTACCATGAGATGCAGAAAGTATATGGCCAAGATTTCTTGCAATGGGATCTGAAGTTAATCTTTTTTCCCTGGAGGACAAGAGGGGGCTTTACACAGAGTTTAGATAGAAAAGTACAGCTGCTGTTGATGGTTTCGGTACAAACCTAATGTCACCGTTTGTTCTTTTTACAGTTATTTCTTCACAGAATTCTCCTGGGTCAATCCGGAGTCGGCCTGCTTATTACCTGTTAGAGGTAAGGCTCGGAGCTGAGAACAGCCTGTAATTTATCTGATAAAAGGGTTTGGCCTTTCAAACCAATGTTTAGGGGAAAACAAAAGCCTTGTTGTATCATCAGACTTCTGTTTGCTTGAAGGACACAAGGAAGGAGATTTGTGTGTATGCTTGTCTTATTTGGGCAAGTTTTAGTGGATACCCTTTTCACATACAAATATTTTAAAATCTTAAAAACAAGATCTACAAGATATACTTTGATAGACAAATCTAACTTTTATGGTTTTACAAGTTTTAGGTTTTATATCATTTATGCTATGGGGAATATAAAAAATATTCCCCTATTTAATGTACAGAGCTGTGTAATATGTTGGTGCCATATAAATACTGTTTATAATTAATTTATTATTAATTAAATTATGAATTTACAAAACAACCAGTCTTCAAGAACAAAACATGTTCCAGTGAAAAGAAAAATATGGTTCAGCTGCAGCTTTTGCATTAATGTTAATTTTTTTTCGATTGCCACTCATACCTATTAGGATAATTTCCAATAATCAAAACTTGATTGATATACGTCACCTTTATAAACAATGTGATTTTATTAATTTTATTACAGTTTTTTAAATATCCTTTGGGTATTGTCTCTTTTTTTTTTTTTTTTTTTTTTTCCCCCCTCAAGAAAGCCACATCCAACCTTGATGCTCTTAAATTACCTATAATACCAAAGAAGCTCACAAGTAAAATTTACAGGTTTATCAATGTACTACATATTTTGATAAATTGAGAGATTTGATCCTCACTAAAAATGAGACGGCAATCTAAACAGCATTATACAGCTACAGTAAACGTGATTTTTTTTTTTCTTCTGTGGGGTGAAGAAATGGGTTCACCTAATTGTTGGGACTTTTTCTGCTCCTGTTTGGGCACTGGTAATTGAGAGAATTTCTTGGCATGTCTGGGTATGGGGATCATGTGACGTTCTCTCCCTCCCTCCTGACAGCTTTCCTGCTTGCTGATTGGCCTTTGAGGCACATATTGCTGTCAAATAGAGAGTTGGGAGAAGGTTTTCAGTCCTGTACAAACCTAACTGGGGGAATGAAGGATTAAGGGTTTTTTTTATAAAAAAAAAAGTTTATGTATCCTTTAAATATAACCTGAAAGATAATGGATATCTTTTAAGCAGAGGATCAGATAAACGTTTTCATTACCTTTTCTATTGTTGGGGAGTATGGTATGTTGTAAAATGTGTAGTATACCAAAAAAGAAACCAGAAGGAACAAATACGGTAATAATCTTTCCTAAGGCATTTTTGATTGGGGATGATATGAGATGTAGGGGACAATTTGAAAGCCTTTTCTTCAGCATGTGATGAAGAGTTCTTTCATCAGACACTGTTGGTGTGGAGACTTTATTCCGTCTTGAAATGTGTTTTATTCCTTTTTTGTTTCTAGGAATAAAAAAGAAAAGATGGATATCCGAGGTGCTGTTGATGCTGCTGTCCCAACAAACATTATTGCAGCCAAGGCTGCAGAGGTTCGAGCCAACAAGGTGAACTGGCAGTCTTATCTTCAGTAAGTACACAGCTCTTGTCTTTTATGTGGGAAATTATTCTGGCTTTCTCCAATGTCGAGTTCTGACATCTAAAAATACCTTTTTTTGGGTTTTCTAGAAGTTTGCTGCTGTTGTTAAGTGGTAAGGTAAGCATCAGGGTGGGGGGGTTAGGATATACTAGGGGGCAAGGTAGGGTGGATCAACCCTATTTTAGGTCAGACTAAACTTTTTTTTTAGTCACAGGCTAGTTGATTAACCATAGTGTAAAATCCATAGGCTTACATGGAGCTTTCCCAGCTTTAGAAACTGAAAAACAGAAGCTTTGAACCCTTTTTGTTTATATTAAAAAAAAAAAAAAAGTTTAGCTGAAGTTGGTGCTAATACAAATGATTTGTTGACCTTCTAGTTCTCCTCTAATAATTGCTATAAACCCAGGAAAAATATGGAGAAAAAAAGTTTGACATCATGCTACACATTTTACCATTGGGATTGCCAAATGTGTTCTAGATCTGGCTTTCTGCCCACAATGTGAAGTCTGACCAGTGCGTATTACTAGCCTTGGGCTTTACATTACCTTTTGCATTTAAATTGCAAGAAACCTTAAAGTAGAATTAGACAACTCTTCCCCTTTGGTTCTGTAATTTTGTCACATCATTATTCTAGTAACAGAATAATGTTTTCACTTGTTTAAACTGCTTAGTTTTACTTTTAACAGAAGCCTGTGCAGCAATCATCGCCCTGCTGTGGGAGGATTTTATCTTTGATGTGTAGAGAGCAAAAAAAAAAAAAAGCTTTTATTTGCTAAGGAAAGAAAGCAGCACAATTCTACCTAATAAGTGAACTGACAGTAATGTATGAAATGTACATCTCTCCCATAATATTGTCAGGTCCCTGTTTCATAGTACAAAGGCAGGTGGGGTTGCTATATGATCAATAAGGAGATAGGGCTTTTTGTATGTTATGTTTTATTAAACCTTGAAAACCCATGCTGGATTGCTGAATGAAGTCGAATTACTTCTCTATAGCTGCCCTGTGCTTACAACAAATAGCTTTGTTTGTTTAGAAAACACACATTTTATCTTAACAGTGTTTTGCCTGCCAGGTCCAATGTTTTGGTCTGTTGCTGCAATCACAAGTATGTGGAGAGGGTTGGGTAAAACCTGACACATCCTGTGTTTTAGTTCTGGAGTCTTCTCTTCATGATGTTAGAACATGCTTGTCAGTTTAATACTTGGTCCATATTGTGTTAGTGATATACACAAGCATAGTTTTAGACCTCGGCCCACTGTACAAAATACCAGCTCTGAGATGTATCTTAAAGCCAAAAATAAAACTGAAACCTGCAGATCTGCTTTATCTAGAGATATAGATTCCCATTGGACTGATTTTAGAACAATTGCAATGATTACACTGGAAGCATTGGCTGGTATTTCTCCGTTGCCTGGATTTGGCCCTTAAAGTAATCTTATGTGTAAATGATATTTTTCTAAAGCTTAAACAATTACCTTTTTTTTTTTTTTTTTTTTTTTTTTTTTGTCCCTTCTGCAAGAAAAAAAACCTGTCTGCTCGCTATTTTTTTTTTAGTTTAGTTCAGATTTAAAGCTGCAGACTAAAAAATGTAATTCGTTTTAAAATAACATTTAATTTGTTAAAGCATAAATAAGAATTTCCTGATAAGTATTCAATTTCCTTTACTTCTGAGAGTTGATCACAAACAGCATGATATCTGCGTCGCAGACATTTGTACCATCTATCTATTGCATCTATTTCTAAATGTTTTAACACAAAGTAGATAAGGAACAGAGAAAAGAAGGGTTTTTTTTTGGCTGAAAATCATACATAAATTTTAAAAATATGATTAACCCCCCTAGCGTTCTAATTCTGTCAGTTTTTTGATGCAAAAAGTGATCCTATTTTTTTTTGCATAGAAATTTTTGTTTATATTGTGGGCTTCTAATTCTTAGGATTAATTCCTGGGTATGATAATTATATTTATTTATTATAATATAATCATAAATTATAATATAATACATAATTATAAATAATAATTTTCAAAAATAATGAAATAGACAACAATGTAATCTTAAGATAAAAGATAAAATTAAAAATGTACTTTTTATTTTTATTTCATGTTGTGTGGTGTTTTTGTACTATAAAAAACATTTAAAAGCAGATTACATTGTAGATTACATTTCCCTCACACCCCCCCCCCCCAATACATCACCTCTTGCATCACCTGGAAGATGACGAGTGGGGATGTCCCGACTGCCTCACACAGATGCTGGAGCTGCTGCTCTGCATCTCCAGAGAGATGCAAAGCACAATGCAGGACTTCTCACTGCACATGCGAGCAGCAATAGCAAATTTCGGGGGTGACCACAATGCATAAGTCCTGCATTGTGCTTCGCATCTCACTGCTGATGCAAGCAGCGGCGTGGCCGGGACCCAGGTGGTATTTAAAAGCAGATTACCCAGTAATCTGCTTTTAAATTTCCCACCCGGCCACGGCCCCCGACGGACCGGCATCACAGCAGGACCATCCGATCGCCGCTGGAGCGTGGGGCAAAGGTAAGGGGGCATGTAAAAGCCACCCCAAGTCACACTCAGGATTACCGCTAGGGGTGTTAAGGAAACCTATACAGTGTTCCAAATGAGTAATATCCAGAGCCCATTGGTTGCATCATGGGTAGTGGATTTCAAATAGACATTAGATATCTAGTCGTGTTAATACAACGTCTTGTAACCTGCTGCGTTTCGCCCTTTTAGGCTTTCTCATGGGTATGTATAAGATGTAGGTTATTTTTGAGATATAGCTAGGAGGGAAAAGGTTCAAGATAAAATATGTCTGGATGTTCAAGGGCGTCAAACTTTTATGGCATCAAGGAGACTCTAGGTATCTAATTGAGATGAGAAGAAATAGGTTGATGATGGAGTAGGGCTGGTGTAGGTAGTTTCACTAATACAAAAGGAGTATTAGGATTCCATTTGCTTTGAATAGCTTCCCCCAGGCTCTTTGGTTTGGACAATTTGCAGCAATATTGTTTTAACACGTCATACAAATTTTATCCAGAATTTACACATTTAGAAATGTTTATATCCTGAGTTGTGTGATAACATTTATAAATAAACTCTATGTAAAAATTGCTTAACGTATGACTAGATTCTAAGGCCTTTTTTTCATTCTCTCTATTTGACCTGATTACCAGTATTGAAAATGATTGAAGATTTAGAATCGGAATAGAGGGGAAATCTTCCATTGGGGACATTTGTTTCTACAAAACTGTCTTAACAGAGGATTCACTTCATATTGAAAATATATCCTCTCGCTTTCTGGTGTTTTCAAATGACACAATGGGCCTGAGATAGTCTATCTTCTCCAGTCTCTAAAAGTTTTAAAATCTGGGGTCATCCAGCAAACCTTGAATAACCTTCTTTAAAATAATTTTCTACTATTTGGCAAAAGTTTAATCCTTTCCAAGATCTATTCCAGGTTTAACAGATTACCCAGGTTCTCCCATGATAGTCTTCTCTAGTCTTGGAGAGCTTTAAAAAATCAGGCCGACTGTAAAGGGAAATACGAGATAAAGGGGCGAATTTATTAAGACTCTTGAAGGCTGGAGAGGATACACTTTTATAAGTGAAGCTGGGTGATCCAAAAATCTGGAATGAGATCTAGTCCAGGATTGGAAACATTTGCTAACAAATTACTTTTAAAAGTCCATTCCAGGTTTGCTGGATCACCCTGCTTCATTAATGAAAGTTTATCCTCTCCAACCTTGGAAAAGTCTATTAAATCAGGCCCACTGATGGAAACAAATGTGATTTTAACCCTCCCCTACTCTATCTAAAAATTAGAAGGAAACAAGTTTTGACCTTCTTTTATGGTTTCATCTTTTTAACCTTCATATTAGCAGCGCTCTAAAGCTCCACATATGCTTTTTTTTTATAGACAAGTCCAGCTGTTTAAAGTTTGATGGATGTCATAGTTCATACAAATCCAAGGGCTAAGTAGTCAGAACCTCAAATAGCGTTTAAGCCACCTAATCATATGCTGTTTTCAGTAAATATCAACTGGCAAAGGTTGTTTGTCTTGGAAATAATTCTGTATTCCAGTTTTTTCACACAGCTCAAGTAGTGAGTTGGGGGACATATTTCCCACCCATCCTTTATGTACTTTACTATCCCACCATTACTTATTACCTTTTTACGAATATTCACTTTCATAATTGTTTTAGAAAATAAATTAATCTTATACTGTGTCTGTCTACAGAAAATATTTCCCTTAAAAGTATCTGATGAGCTTTCACAAATATTGCAGGGAGCTTTTAATTTAGATGACACTGTGTGGGTGTTTGACTGAAATTTTCTAGGGGAGGGCTTTCTATAGTTTTTTTGATAAAAAGCGGAAGTTTTTGAAAGAGGAAGGCCATCATCTGAACTTCATATTACAAGGAACAAAAATCCTTTTGTTCAGCTTGTTCCATCGCCTATATTTCAGATAAATCTGTGAACCCAAATTTTCTTTCTTGTGCAGATACTAAGTGGCCCTGGAGTTCATGGAAAGAATAAGTCTGTTCTTTGTTTGAATTTAGAAATAAAAAGCATCCGGAACATTTGTATTTGTTGAAAAAGATTTGATAGAAATTCAGATTGACGGCAAAAAAACTGTTAAATGCCAACTGTTTATACTTCTGTTAGTTACTGCAATAATTCTTACAAATGTGCTACTGCATATCTGGCAGAGTAACACCGCCATGCAAAGTCTTCACCTCCTTGTAATTAGCATGCTGCCCCAGCTTATTCACAGGAATATCAAAAAGCAGTATTAAACTTCTGTGGTCTTTTTCCCTCAAACCTCCATTTTTGACATACTAGGTTCTTTAAAATGCTCGGCTCAATAGATTTGTATGCGATGCATGAGTTGTAGACATTTCACATTGTAGCGTGGCCATTGTTCGGCCTTCATTTTTATGCCTTGAAGTGTGCATTAAAGGGTGCCCTAAATCTGATGTTCTTGAGCCCCCTTGTTGGGTTGCTCCTTGTAGAGGTTTCTGGCAGTTTTCTGGTCCTGGTTCCCAACCTTCTTAACACTGCATTTGGAGATCCCAACGGTTCAAGAATCCTATGTTCTTTAATGGATTATAAAGAACTAGACATTTTGTATAATCTTACAAGTGTGTTGAACAATATGAATCCCTCTATTCTGAACATTCTGAACGTAGTATTCTCTTGGTTCTTTATGTAACTAACCAAGACATTTTGGGAATAGAAGGAATGATACCAGTTGCTTGTTTGTTTTGCTTGCCAGTGTCCAGTAGCTCTTGATGCTTCCTATTTATATACGTCAAGCTCAAATGTTTCCTTCTTTCCTGCCTGTAAAAGTCAGAAAGTATGGGACACTGTGGGATAGTTTTGCAGACATCACAGAAGAAACTATAATAAAGGGACGCAGAGACTGCATAGCTGGTAAATGCTGGTGCACGGAGCTCTGGAAATGTTGAGAATACTGTGAATAGCATCCTTGTTCATCATCCTGCAGCAGTAAAAGCAGTTTATGCTACTTAGGGGGTATTGCTTAAGGAAAATAAAAAGTTCTACAAAAATAGTTTTACTTTATTTTAGAGATTATGTGCAACATAGATTTTTTTGGTATCCCGCAGCAGTAAAAAACACCTGAAACATGATACATCTGAGTTTATGCAGAATAGGAATGTTGCACAGCTTTTTCTGTTGTAACTGCTTTTTTGTTGTCTTGTTGTCACTGTTCTGTAGTGATCTCTACCTAAAGTGTTCTCCCCAGCCCCTTTTAGCAGGGCGCACAACTTGGCACTTTTCAGTAACCACCTGGCTATTTTTGAGTGGTTACTGTGGAGCTTCACAATACATGCCACCGCCTACAATTTCTTCTCAGCCAGCCAAACATTTTCTGGGTTGAACACGGACATAGCAGCAATAATTAGATTTCGAACCTTTAAAGGGCATTGTACCTTTCTAGATCTGATGGCATCATCCCTTCTTTTGTGATGGATGGGACTGTTGTATTACAAAAAAAAAAAAAAAATTACACAGACACTGTTGGATGGCTTTTTCTTTTTAGGTAATCCGATTTAAAGTCCCACTTGCTGTCTTGCACTGTCATTGTATTACCATATTTGTATATTTAGGGATGTGGCATCATTTTTAATATCTGAAATGTGGAGGGTACGTACAGAATTGTTATTACTTTTAGATAGGATAACAAGAAGATTGGTATGGTTTCCTTTAAGGACAATGTTTTCACTCATATGTTCCAGAAGGTATTGACTTGCGTTACCCATGATTCCTAAAATTACCACTGCTGCCAAGAATATGAGTGAATTAAAAACATTCATAGTGTGTGTTTACGGTCACCCAGCATTGAGGCAAGCAGTCTTTGAAATGTCTGTGTATGTAAATTACATTTAGCAATTTTTTAGAACTTGTACTAAAGGATAATCAGTTTCATGCTGTTTAAATGTATCATAACCTCAACATTGTTTATCCTAATAACATTAATTTTCATATATTGTATCAATCTTACAGGGGTCAGATGATTTCTGGAGAAGACTGTGAATTTATCTTAAGGTTTGAAAAATCAAGTGCTGAAGAGAAGAAAGCAATACTAACAAATGAAAGCAATCAGGTACTTACTTACTTACAATCGCTATAGCTATATGTTGCTGAACTTGTTGTTACTGATGAAGGTGTTGGGTCACCCATCCAAGTGGCTTTCTCTGCTTAAATGAATATCCAGGACATAACCCAGCATTTAAACCTAATTAAAACTTTAATGCCCACTTGAAGCCTCATGGTTCTTACTTAGTAAGCATTGTATGCCGATTGTATGCCGTACGGCTGCACAACAGCTAAAGGATTTGGTGTTAAAGAGGAAGTAAACTGAAAAATGCCCAAAAAAAAAAAAAAAAAAAACACTTAACTTCAATCCTGCAGTGCAGTCAATAGGTCCGGAGGTTCCTTCCAATGGGCCCGGCATCCCTCCAGCATCTGCTGCCGAGCCGGGGCACTGGGCACTGCCATCTTCGCCTCTTCTCCTGGGTTCTTGGAAAAAAAACTTGCCGATCTCACTGCATATGCTTGAGAGCAGCAATTTTTTTCCCTTTTCATGAAAAGGCTCTTTCTGCACATGCCTGAGTTTCCTAGGCATGTGCAGAAGAATCACTCAAGGGCCTCCTGGAAAGCTTGATGTAGGTATCCTGGGAGGCTTAGCGCTCCCATTCATTCTCGATCCCCTAGGCCAGAGGTAGGCAAACTCTGGCCTTTAGGCTGGATACAGCCCAACTAGTATTCTAGTCCAGCCTAACGCCCCCCTAGATATTTATTGTTGGATCCAGCCTAATTGAATTGTTGCGGTATCGGGAGTCCTGGCAATATCATTGGGTTCCTGCACAGTAACTCCACTTACTATGCCTAAAGAGCAGAAGCAATGCGGAGCTACCAGTCTCTGGAAGGTTGACCTCGAACGTAGTGTCTTCAGCTCCGAATGGACTGACGAATTTTTCTTCGTCCAATGTGGCAACAAGGCCTTGTGCTTAGTGTGCAACGACACCCACAGCACTTTCAAGTGGTCGAATTTCAAGGGGCATTTCGATGCCAAGCACGCGCACACGTACAGAGAGTACACCGCAGGTGAGCGGAAGACTGAGGCTGCTCGCTTGCAGTCACTGTTGGATCAACAGTCGTCCCTCTTCATAGGGGGCACGAGTGTGACAATCGGCAGCCTCAGAAGCTTTGGAGGCCTGCTTCCTGAAGTGTCCTTGTTGATTGCGAAGAAAATGCATCCCTTCACTGATACAGACTTTGTAATAGATTGTATACCTGCTGCTGTTTACGTAATTTGTCCCAAGCAACAAAACGCTTTCAAGGAAATCCTGCTGTCTGCCCGCACTGTGACTTGACGCGTGGAGGACTTGGCCTCTAATGTCCAGTTTTTGATGTTTACGAAGTTCAAAACTCTCAATATATGCACCATCGCCTTGGACGAGAGTTGTGATATCAAAGACACTGCTCAGCTGGCCATCTTTTTGCGTGGCATCACGCAAGATCTGGAGGTAGTTGACGAGTTTTCAGCCTCATCCCGATGAATGGAATGACAACTGGCCAAGCTGTCCTCAGTGTCCTCCACTGCTTTGAGTGGTTTCGACCTATCTAAGCTCGTCTCAGTAACTACTGACGGTGCACCTGCCATGGTTGGATCTACCAAGTGACTTTCGCAGCTGCTCATCCTCTGCCACTCTTAGGGCTGTGCAAAGGAGATCGCAAGGTGCACTGCATCTTCCACCAGGAGTCATTGTGTGCCAAAGCAGTTGGCATGAAGGACATTATATCTGTTGTGGTGAAGTTAGTGAACGCCGTGATGCTCGTCCTCTCAACCACAGCATCTTCAAGCACATGTGTGAAACTGCAGTGGCTGATTACGGGGATCTGCTTTACCACACTGAGGTTTGCTGGCTCAGTCTTGGCAATGTCTTGAAGCGCGTCTTCGCCCTCAACCACAAGATAGTTTCCTTTGTCAGTGAGAGGGGCCCCATGGGCTTTCAAAAGTTCTGACAAGGTTTGGCTCTATCGGTTCGACTTCCTCACTAATATCAGCTCTCACTGTAACAAACTTAACCTGAAGCTTCAAGGACGTGGCGTGCTCATCACGAACATGTAAACCCACGTGCGAGCATTCAAAGCAAAGCTGATTCTATGGGAGAAACATCTGTATGAGGGGGACTGTCCAATTCCCACACCTTGCCCAGTGTGATGTAGCCCTCGTTTACACCAAAGCATGCATCGGTGTGCTGTCAATCCTGCGGAATAAATTCTCATCGTGCTTTACTGATGTGCGTTCTCATTCATAAGAGTTCAAGATCGTCGGCACTCCTTTTGACTTCCCCTATAACGATGCCCCCTCTGATGTGCAATTGGAGTTGTTTAAACTCCAGGCTTTGGACGTTCTCTTGTCCATGTTTACTTCTTGCACTACTCTCATTTACTTCTATGGTCAGCTTCCACATGCTCAGTTTCCAATGTTGTAAGCCCGTGCCAAGCGTGTGATCACAATGTTTGGCAGCACTTTATCGTGCAAGCAGTTCTCCAAGATAGAAGTTTTGTAACAAGCTGCGCTCTCAGCTCACTGACAATCACACAATCACCCTTATGACATTCTGTTGCTGAACATCATTATAGAACCTGATATTGTATCTGTCTCTAAGAGGTTGTTGCAAAAAAAAAAAAAGGGGTTGTCTACCCTTTTATGTAAGGTGAAATTTCTGAGTTTAGGTACGTTTTTTAATTACTTCTTACTTAGGGTAATTAAAAGCTCAGTGTGCACCTGCCTTGGTTTTGTAGACCATGGGTAGTAATGTTGGGGTGTGTTTACACATTGAGAATAATAATTTACAAGGTTAAAAAAAAAAACCTTTTCAACATTACAAAACATATACATATTTTAGAATAGGAGGCTTTGTATATTTGTGTTAGCCTACAGCTATACTGTGTTTATTGTGAGGTCAGTGTAGAATTCACATATACTTGGGAGACTGGTTGAGGACTCCTACCACTTGGTTGAATCTAGTTTCTGTTGGTATGAACAGACATTCCAGCAAGTTTATTTATTGTTGTTATTGTTGGTCGGGGTTGTGATGTGATTCTCAATGTTTTTTGTGGCTGATTGCTCTTTTAGACATGGAGATAACCCCCATTTAAAATGACTTCTTTCCATGACTTGGCCAGTATAAACATGCATGCCAGTTTGTAAATTTATTTTAGATTATTTTTATATGAACAATATTTATGTGGGTTTGGAAATTGGCCCGTTAAATTAATACAATTTGCAGTATAGTGGTTTATGGAACCAACACAAGCGGTATGTTCATTTTTATCGATTACTGGGGATCCCTGGACATACAGTATTTCTACCTGACTTGCTGCATCCACCTGCCCTGGAGCTAAGCCCGCTTTCTCTATTTAGAGAAAGTGTCAGAAAGTGTCAATGTCAGAGCCTTCATTGGCTACTGAGACTCGCACAATATACTGCTCCGTTATAAGGATGGGAATGAGCTCCTGATGGGCATGGGAGCCATGTAGAGCATTCAGTGGCTTCACACATACACAAACATTTTTGTCATACTTGAGATGACTGCACAGGTTAATTTAGACAACCAATGTGTAGCATTTAAATGCTATCTACCTAAAACTACAATTTAGTTTTTCACCAAGACCGGCCATCTATATCCAAACATAAACCAGTGTTTCAACCAGTTTAAAAATTACCCATAATAACCAGCAGTTGGGTAATTTGCAGTACTTTTAGTTTTAGGAGTCTGAAAAATACATATACTTCCTTCAAACATATCTCCCTTTTTTTTTCTTCAGTGTGCTAAAACCTTCATTAACTTGATGACCCACATTTCCAAGGAGCAGACAGTTCAGTACATTTTAACTATGGTCGATGACATGCTCCAGGTAAGTAGTATATATATGTCATTGCAGATTTAATAATTTAGTTTAGCTACTCATATTTTCTGTGTTTTCAATTCAGGGCTTTTATTTTCAGTGCATATTGACCCCCTTAGGTTATTATTTTTGTTGATTTGTGCTGTGACATGCCTTAAAATACTATGTTACTGTATATAAACGTGTTTACTTCTTTCCATTTGCAGTACTCCATAATGCCATAGATGACTAATGGTCACATGCAGACTTGTTGTTATGAGGAAGTGTGTCATAATAGGTCTGTTAGATTAGAGCAATGTTTCTTGAATTTTTTAACGGGGGGGGGGGAACCCCTTCATATAACTTTTGGGTCTTCTGGGAACCCCCACTATAATATTTCCACAACTCACAGGACGTTGTACATTGCTGGCCAGTTGAAAGACTGTTGCCCTTACAGATGGCCAAAAAATTCCTTGGGAGTTTTTTAAACTGACCTGAGCAGTAGCAATTGCTCATTGTTCAAGAAACCCCTAGAAACCTCTGGAGGAATCTTGGTTGAGCAACACTGGATTTAAGTCTGCCAGGTGTGATGCTAAATGGATTGTTCACTGTTCAACTATTATAACTAAGAGGGCAGAGTATAGGGTATATATATTACTCCTAATAATGCTGAGACCCTTGGAGCTAGAGCTATGGGCGAATCAACTGTAGTTTAACAGGAGTACAAATGCATTAGCCTGTACAATAGTTCTTTTAAGTATATGTTTGAGCTGGTGCATCTCTCATTGCCAGGTGGAAAGACCTGAGAAGCTGCTCTATGGTCATGCTATAAAATGCATATTAATTTATATTATTGCTGGGACAGTGCATTTGCTACCTTGCCCTTATCACTTAGACTAATGATGACATTTTAATTAATCTGTAGACAAACAAGCGGAACAAGATTCTAATTTGCTTGATTGATGGCTTTTGATAGACATGCAATTAATATACATTGTACACAGTGTTTACATTTTCTTTAAACTTTTTAATTTTTTTTTTTTCATTAAATATTTTAACCATTCTTCATCACCGCAAGAAGTAATCAGTTAAGACACAACAGTAATAATTATGGGAACAACAGTATTAAATATGTAAATCTCAAAAATTATACTGCAGAGAAGATTACTTTCATGATGGTATCTAGTAACAAACACATGAACAAGCCCTATACACAGCACCTGAGGGGTGACCAGACAAAGTTTTGCATTGAGACTAGGATAACAATGGAAGCTATGTAGACAGGGAATTTATTTGCATTAATATAAGAAACATCACAGACAAAAAAAATCCTTAAAATGTTACCCAATTTTACTTGTTCACCAGTCCTTATCTAGCTTGGTGGCAGTAGAAGTCTATGTAGTCAGTATTGTAAGGAGAGTGAGGGTAATTCACTGCCAGGGGTTCCTTTGTATTTTTTTTTTTTCACTGATATCACAGTGCACTAAGACTTTAGTTTTTTGACAGCCGACAAATATAACAAGCAAAATATTTTTTTTTTTTGGTTGTCAGTGTGTTAAGTGCTTCATTTGACTTTGACACAGACTTTTTTGTCTGTGTACCGAGAGCTTTATGAGAATGTTGTAATTTTCCTTTCATGTAAATGTTCTAAACGTTTTGTTATATATTTTGCTCTCTGCAGCAGATGTCAGATGTGACGGTTGATTTTTTCACAAGATCTAAAGTCATGAAGTGTGCATTTTATAATTTAGAACTGCAGAAGTTTTCTGACTTGTTCCTAAATATTTTATCTTTAGATATTGCATACTTATGACAAAATACTTTATTGTTGTGTACCATTAAAATGCTATGCAGATATTTTTATATTTAAACTTAACCAGTGCAATTCGCCATCCGGGCTGCTTCCATATTCCTTTCTTCTTCCTAAAAACCATCTTCGCTCATCTTGATTGGCCATGTTGGTATTACATCCCAGCACATGCAAGGGTAGCAGGGATCGCTGGGTTTCCCTTGTTTTACATGTGCCGTTCAGCCTTTTCACAGGTGCAATCAGGTAGGCCAAATGGGTTATTGCAGATAGGACATTGCCTGTCCCTTTCTGCACTAACCTGCCTGATCCTTTATTTTGTAAAGTGGAACTTCAGTTCCACTTTAAAGTGTCTTTATGATAAACAAAATGCATATTCAGTTTATCTACTTTGATTCTTTTAAATCACATTTACAAATATGTACCTGTCTATCCTTTAAAAAATTTAAGGGCATTTTTAACTTCCAGTTCTAGGCTAATAACAAAGTCAAGGAAATGAAATTCCATGTTGTGTTGTCCTCCCAGCCCAAGTTCTCTACTCTTCTTCCCTTCAAAACTTCTTCTTGTTTGCATGCTCGGCATTCTTTTCTCCCTTGTACCAGCTGCCTGCTGTTTCTCTTTTTCTCTTTTCTGCTATTACATTCTGTAAAGTAGTTTATGGAAAAAGAATCAGCAGGAAGTGAGTTTTCAATTTCAGTATTTGAGTTTTTATGAAAGGCGTAATAGTTTTCAATAAGATAGCATAAAGAGATCTGCACAACAAACCACACTAAGAATAGGTATCCATAGATTATCTTTTGTAATGAGAGCATTTTAACATTTGGAATGTAGAATAAAATTATAAATTGGTGGTTTTGCTCCAAAGGATGAGGACAGACAGAGATAAACAACATCAAAGAGTCATTTAAGATGGGAAAAGATGTCAGGGAAGGAGTAATACTATAGGATAAAATAGTTAAAAGGATAGTGAGAATGTCCATAGGAGTGTGGTTCCAGCTGCATCAGTGCAGCATAATGGAAATCACAAAACTCAAGCATAGGGGATATGGCACCATGTGGCCTACCAAGATGTTGTGCCAGGTGTGCAAGTTCCTGGCATGGCTGTCCCAACAATCACTAAGGACAGGCTGTATCGGTTAAGTCCCAAGTTATAATAAGTCATATCTGGATACACTATAAAGGACTGTCAGTCCTTTAATACTCATAAGTGGATATAGTGAGGGTCAATCCCCACTCTGTTACCAATTTTAAGAAAAAAAAAAAGTTATTTAATACCTAGAATATGTTAAGAGGTAGGTGGCAGTGCCTTACAAATGTGTGCTCACACTACAATGCCCAGGTCATGCTACCATGGAAAAAAGTTTTATTCCTAAATAAAAAAGTGATACAGATATCACATACATGTATCTGTCCAAATTTGAGGATTGTAGTACCTTTATAAATTTCTGGTTTCAACTAATATATTGTTAGTGGATGATATGATAAAGCTAGGTGTCTTTTTATATATTTAACATTAGCCCACATTTTTAGAGAGTTTAATAATTGTGTTTCCTAATGACTGTCCCTTTGCTTTGAGCCATAGAATATTGTCAATGTTAGGAGGGCAGCATTTGTATACTCCATACACGCCCAGGGTAGAAACATTCAGGGTGGCATGATAGTGTTCTGAACTATTTAATGGCTATGGATTAACCTGGATATTTTGGTTTACAACTATTTATATGGAGGCCCAACATGTTTTTAGATCTGTAAAAAGGTGTAGTTTATGGTAATGATCAACTAGTTATAGGCCACAGATATTTAAGAAATCTCCACTTGGGTGGACTCAATTCAGTATAAATGAAATGGGATAATAGACAACCTGCCCAGTCCCACATTTATTAGGAAAGAAGGGAATCTATGCCCCATGTTCTGTACAATGATTGTAAGGATTCTAGGAAGTAGGACTTGAAGAAAAAGAAGGCAAGGCTGAACTATTCATTATCTCATAAATGTACAGAACTGAAATGTGGCATTATGATCCGAAATAATTGTAACTTTTGAATCAGATTAGATATTAGATCAGGTGTCTGATGTTTAGATACAAAACCTCTCCTCTAAGTTGGTTGGCCAGAATTTTTTTTTTTAGATGTTTAAAGTAAAGGGAGATAGATTGTAATTTGACCAGTTAGTAGAACCTTGTTTTATTGAAAGAAATGTTACATTTTCACAAAGAAATGTTAATATTTCTTCTTTTATCTGCAATAAACATTTGTACAACTGTACAACAATAATTAGGCAGCATTCTGACCTATGTATGATAGGGGAGCCAGTGCTAGGAATGTGAACAAGGGGGAGTTATAAAGATGAGTAGAGATCGAGAATGAATGGGAGAGCAAAGTCTTCCGGGATACCTATGTCACGCATCCCGGGAGGCCCTTGGGTGCTCCTTCTGCGCATGGGATGCCAAGATGATCTATGATACAGTGATTTGAAAAGAAATGATAGACAGGTAGTCCCCAGGTTACATACGAGATAGGGACTGTAGGTTTGTTCTTAAGTTGAATTTGTATGTAAGTCGGAACACATACATTATTTTAATAAGTGCAATTGGGACATATGTTTTAACATATTAGACAGCATGAGGTCAGTCACTGTATAAAATCCTCACTGTGAGTTAATCACAAACAAAGCTAAAAAAAAAAAAAAATTTATTAACTTCTGAAGCAAGCCGTGCTTTGATATGCAAACAGTTAAAACTGCTGAGTTTGTCCTGGTCATTAAAGAGTTACAAGAGGCTGCAGAAAGAGCTCACCCCCCCTAGGATCATCCACAACCTCAGCTGTGTTTAGCAAAAGATTTCAAGTCAAGCAAACAGCCCCCTCCCCCCTTCAAGCCTCTGTTCTGCACAGAGCAAGCAGGGGAAGCCCTGTTCATATCTAGGAGGCGTCCGTATGTTAGATGTCCTTAACCCGGGGACTACAATTATAAAGCTCTCTATAATAATAGGGATCTGACTAGACCAGTGCTTAATTTATTATTCTTCCTGGTAGATCTCGGCCAGTGGTGTTTTCTAGTTCCTTGTAAGTTGTACATCATCCAAGTCATCCAATATCTATAGGCCTGTTTATGAGATCATATACGTAACAAAAGGCAGTTCAATGAAAATCATTACAATATTTTTTCCTTCTTTTTTGCAGGAAAATCATCAGCGTGTCACCATATTTTTTGACTATGCGCGTCGTGGCAAAAACACTGCTTGGTCTTACTTTTTACCAATGCTGAATCGTCAGGACCTGTTCACAGTTCACATGGTAAAACAAAGGAAAAAAAATGACAACTAAAATGTATTTTGCAATAATTTTAATGTCCTTAATTGTAGCCTTCTGTTTTAACAGCCCTTCATTTTATAAATATTTGTAACATGAACAGTCATTTTAATTTAGAAAAGACAGTGTAAAAATTTTGGAAGCTGTTCAGTAAGGACCTGTTTGGTATCATGTGGATGTACAATTTAGAGTTGAGCAAAATAGATGTATTGTAGATTTGTAAAGAATGTTTGCAGTCTTTATGGTCTCCATTCACCTTACTTGAATGTGATATTGCCAGTCAGCGCAAACTAAAACTGCTGCTTGCAGGATATCATACAAACATAATGCAATACATCTTTTTGTGAGATTTATGATGTCATTGATGAAATTATATTTTATGTGCTATGAGGCTTTTGTGCTTTTTAAAATATGTGGCTTAAATACAATCTCATGTGGGGCCAGTGAGACCTAATGATGAGCTGATGTTTGTAAAACTTTTGTGGATTCACCACCTACTTTTATAGCCCCACAATTTGGCTGGAGGTAAAAAGAAGATGAGCAAGTAGTTAAATGAATGTGCTGTACGGGAAGGCTGACTTGATAGCCCTATTTATTCTTTGCTACACAACATAATGTTAGTCCCCACTGCCGATGTATTTTACATTGGTAATTGTTACATTCATAAAATGAAGGTCGGGTGTTGAAGCCTGCAGTCTGTCACAGAGCTTAATGTCTAGTGGAGCTTGCAGAGTGCTAAGCACCTTTATAAAGCATGTTGCTTTATTTTATAATTGTACTCTTTTATTTTTTATGTGGGTCTGTCTGCTTTTTCACACTTAAATCCTGCTTATAACAAAGAGCATTAGCAGTAGGTACCTATAAAATAGATATAGTTTTTCTGGCTATTCATGAAATTGAGACCTCCAACCGTGAAATTAGAATAAAGATAAGTTTTATGGAAAAATGATCATTAAAGGAAATCTTACCAGATCAAATTAATCTTCTCCATTGATTCTGATGATTATTGTAAACTTGAGGAACTTTCTAAATGACCTAATTTATAATCAATTTGTATGTCATGTATGGTCAGCAATGGAATACATGATTTCCTGGGTACACATTTCACTAAACGAACAACAATTATGTATTTAACAAGAGATATCTAAATCTGTTAAGGCTGACTCTGAGCATGGTACCAAAATCTAGAGCCCAGGCATGCAACCAGCAATTGCAGGGGGGGCACATCAACAATTGTAACCTTCACGTTTGTTTTGTAAAAAGGTTTCCTTTGCTGCGTTCGTTTTCTTAAAAAAAATAAAGGCATTCTGAATGTGTCTTGGTACTATTCTCTCTGTAAACCTCTGTCAAGAGAGGGGAAGGTAGATTAAGGCAGCCACTAGTAGCTGCTTAGGATCTATGACAATGTCCATATTCTGAGGAGTTTTCTGGAAAGAGTAGAGAACAGATTGAGCCCTCAGTTTTTGCTCCTCTTCAGTGAATTGGTTTCTTTCTCATAGGACTGCCTTGCACAGAATTACAAAACCTTTGACTAGTACAAGCTTTTTAATGTATGCAAAGAATGGAAAGAGAAAATTTCTTGCTTCCTTACACCATTATAAACCATTGGTCTTTCTGGCCTAAATGTATATTTAAAGGTGAGACTGCTACTTTTATCTGGTAATGATGGAAGTGACGGTCATAAATTATTTAACGTGCATGGATAAATATTTTAATTGTGTATGGATAAAATATATTGTTGTATGAAATTGATCCAGTGTATATAGGTTTGTTGTGAATTCTTAATAAATTATTTTATACACTCAAAAAATGTTCTATTGATGTATTAGTCTGTTTATTCACTAGTAAACATAGCCTGATGGAAAAAGTGACATGTTGTAGCAATAGGAGATAAAAATCTTTACATTTGCTTTATTTTTTTCCTCTGTTCTTTCAGGCTGCTCGTATAATTGCTAAATTGGCTGCTTGGGGGAAAGAACTGATGGAAGGCAGTGATTTGAATTACTATTTCAACTGGATTAAAACTCAGCTGAGTTCTCAGGTAGTAATTGCTTTAATTAAATATTTTTGTGTTTGTCTCTATTTATTTTTTAAAATTATATAAAGCAGCAAAAGAAATAAATGCAAGTTTTAACTTGAAAAAATGGCTCAGTTATGAACATTTTACATATTCCTAACAAGCTAACTGGCCTCTATAGAGGTAGCACTGTGGGACATTTATGTTTCACCTCATTCTGCTACAAAAGTACTTCCTCTTCGTTTATGTTGGAGATTGGAAGGCTGCTGAATTATCATTGGGAGGTGAATAGACCTGCCTTAAAATGAAATGTCAACACTTGAGTGCAGCTACTGTTCATATTGAGGATAAATTGCTTCACAATGCCTTTCGTTACGGAGGCCACTGAGGACCTGTTTTAAAGCTCAGTTACTGATGGTTTAGAAAATATAGTAAATCCCATAAAGTTTCTTCAAGTTGAGAAGCAGCTCTAGGCAGTAAGTAAAGTCACTATCCAGCACGCCCTAAAACTAACCATCTGTTTTAAAGATTTAAATTTTACTTTTAATTGAAACATTTCACAATTCTTTTATCTATGGGATACACAGCATCCCTTTTTCTGTAATGGGAAACCTCCTTGTTCTGTGGTGTCATTGTCCAAGGCTGCAGTTGACTCCTGCGGGGGGCTGAGCCTGAACTGGTAAACACATAGGGATAGCAGGAAAGGCAGCCCCGGCAATAACTGGTAGAATGAAGACTATTACAGATATAAACCAAGTATGAGCATTTTATTTGGTAACATGAAAAACATAAAATTTTACTGTTTTATTGAAGCTCACTGCTTTACGCTTATATACACGGACTGTTTCCCCAGTGTTTACCCGGAGCATTAAAAAGCCCATGTTTGAAATTCCCATCCACTACAATGAGATAGTCTACATCAAGGTGTTTTTGAGCATTAAAGAAAGAACTCCTTGTTGCCTTCTAAAATGTCTAACTTTACTATAAACACTCATAAGCGCTTCCATTGAAAACAAATGGAAGAGTTTTAAGCAGGCATTTAAAAGGCTTCTAAATGACTGTGAATGCCTTTTATAAACCCCAATTAAAAAGAAAAAAAGTCCATGCAGACTAAGCTTTAGTAGTAGTAAATATTCATTGTATGGGTCAGTATAGACAAAAGTGAATATTTTAGTCATATGTTTTACAAGGTGGGATAAGTCTGCCTTTAGTTTGTCTTGGACACTCTTACACTAACATTTCACTTATAAAACCCCTAGGGCAGAAACAAAGTTGTGTTTCAACCCCTTTTATTGTAGCCCACAGTACACACTGTAAAATAAATAAAAACGCCAACATGGAGAGTTGGCTCTTCTTATTACCTCACCAGGGGAGCTCTGAATTCTTCTCCTCACCAAAAGCACCTGGTGATGTGTTGCATGAGGTGATAAAAGTTGTAATAATAAACTAGAAATTAAACAGGGTACTAGTTTTCTAGTTTCTAAAGGAAGGTACTTTACATAATTCTTTAATTAAACTAGTATGCAAATAAAATCAAATGGTCAACATACACTACTCAAATTATACGGAACAGTTAGGTGGTTTACACTAGAGCATCTAAAAGCTGAAAAAAAAGTTTTGGCTGGACACCTGATCGAGTATAAAAAATAGTTGATAAAAGAAAAGAGAGGTATTAATAAGGTGACTAATATTTTTACATTCTTATTTCATTTTCTGCTTCAGAAATTAAGAGGAAGTGGAACTGCCATGGAAACAGGAACTGTGTCTCCAAGTGATGTAAGTGTACTGCAATGGGAAAAAAATCATATGGTTTGATAGTGAATCATAGGTGAGCGCACTGATACTAGACACTAGGCTTTCAGCATACTACTAAGTCTTAACTTTGTCTATTTAGTTCTAACTTATTTTATTTGTTAGAACAGTTTGTTATAAATCATATTATGTTCTATGTCTAGTTTGTGATCCACCCACTACTTCCTCTACTTTTACATATCAGCTATAGATATTTTATACCAAGTTTTTGAGATACTTTTAATAAGCATGGCTGTTTAAATAGATTACAAGCTGTGGATAAAGCGGATGACAAATCATGACAAGGGTGATAGTGGAGGAGTCTGGAGCACAAAAAACAATTCTTTGCGAACATGTTTGTAAAGCTTTTTCCTTTTTGGGGATGTGTTGGGGTTCTGAACCTTTGCTAACAGATGGATCTGATGACAGTGTTTCGGGGTAGGGAGGAGTCATCTGTCCCTGGTAGACCTACAGGTAGACAAGTAGGTGCTTCTAACCACTGCAAGGTATGTGAAATGCACATTTCTGATCACAGAATGAACAGTCACCAACACTCCAATAACTTTATTTTTGAAGTGTATTGTGTATACTTAATGTCATTTAGATAAACTAGCCAAAGTTTGGGGCCATTCAGCTCCTTTATTAGTATTGCCTAAAACGCTCTGATGAAGGAAACCTGTGTGACCCACAAAATGTCTTTGATTTATGAGACCTGTGTAAAGTCTTTACAAAAAACGTATGTTAATAGAGCAGAAATGTAGAAAAATATCTGGTAGAGAGACATAAATAGTAATATTTTGACTTTCTACAATATTCGGCTCTCGGCTTGGGGACAAAATGGTATGATATAAGGCTACATACCCATGCTCAAAAAAATGTTGCCCAAAACAAACTATTATGGTGTAATGTGTGTACAGCATTCCCCTGATGTTTATTGATCAATAAATGACTGAGCAGGGACAATGGCTGTTTTGTATGGAGAATGGCACAGTGGGGGTACATAGCCTTGCACTTGTACAGAATATTGCCACCTGCAGTTGGGAAGGGAAGTTGTTGCCTTTAGAAAATTTGAACCCTTCAATCGTCTTAAGGCCTGTTTAGACTGGCAGTGGAAACAGCAATTCCAGGTGGGTGACATCTTGTTTGCTGCTTTGTTGCTTGCATTGCTAAACACCTTACGTCAGGCAGTACTAAACTGCTCAATGCCACCCACATTCATTTTATTTGAGTGGTTGCAAGAGGGTGGCTACATGTCTCGCTCACTGGCAGAGTTCAAGAGTTTTGGAATCTGTAATTCCAACCTCACTGCCAATGTCATCTATACTCTAGGGATGTACTTTGAAGCAGATATACAATAGACAGAATGTTGTCGGTTCTAATAAAAAAAATTCTACTCTTGACTGTTTTTTTTTTCTCGAAAAACACTTCCAATTTAAACACTTCTTTTCCCTGCAGATAATTGCATGTTTAGATTAAAGAATAAAATCTGCATTGAATTTTCAATATTCAATTTGTCTGATTTTCATCCAGGTTTTATTATAATTAATCTTTGAAATCTGAATGTTAATGGTCATCTGTCATTGAAAAAGGATAGCCTTGAATTTTGACCCTGCAATTTCTCTATATAATAGCACCAGGTTAGCATGCATTACTTTCAAAAGATAAGAGCTTTTATTCTAAAGGCTGAAGCTCTTGTCTTGAAAGGTTGTATGAGGAATGTGTTCCCTCTGGAGCTGGGGAGAGCTGACCTTGTGTGCTTCTGCAAAGTGTTTCTTCATTATGTTACCATACATACCATAGGTTCATTTTACAAAATCCACAGTGCTAACACATCACAAAAGGATTTGTTTTCCTGCTATTCCTTGTGATTTTTGTTTTTGTGGTAATAAGCATTTCATTCCGGTGCTGATGCAAATAATCACTTTCTGCTTGTAATTGTGTTTTGATTAAGGAATTCTTTGGTAAAGATATCTTCTGCGAATTTAGACTCCATAACCAGCGAGTGGAACCATAGCTTATACAGGGGGACAAACATGCCCAGATTTTAGTCCGATTTGGAGCTTCCGCTGGCATCTTTGCTTTGCAATAGAACAGAGATTGTAGAGGAACCAGTGAGAGATTTAGGGACAGTATAAAAGGACTGTCTTGAAAGTGCAAATTTTGGGAAAGTGGGAAATTTGAGGGGACTATATGTTAAGATTAGGTGCTCGGCAATGCAGCCAGCAAGAATCATTAGTATTCTGTTCTTTACAGATATGTGCTTGCTTAGATCTTTTTTTTTTTGTTTTTAAACATATGGCTGTGATTACTACAGTTAATAATCACATAGACACCTCTGTACACTTTTTTTTTTTTTTAATTTCTTTTTATTTAACAGTATATATCAGTAAATCGTTTAACAGTACTACAGGAATGTTTATTTTCTCTCATTGCAGCCAAAATAAATCGCCCTTTTGTTTCTTCCATCTAATTCCCCTCATTCTTTTATTTTCAGAGCTCACAGTATGTGCAGTGTGTCGCAGGATGCCTTCAACTGATGCTTCGGGTTAATGAGTACCGTTTTGCGTGGGTGGAAGCAGATGGTGTCAACTGGTAAGACTTGTTACTGAGCATAATGATAAATGCAAAGAAGCATCTTAAAAACTATTGCTGTCACCATGGATTTGACTGCATCTTGGTAATAAGTGTAATATGATTAAAGCCACCTAACAAAGTACAGAAGGCAACTTTATTTTTGATGAAGGGATAAAGTTCTGAAGAGTGGGTGTAAAGCAAGCAAGTAAGGTATTCCTGACAGACATTAACGGTAGTGCAGATCTCCAAATACAGGCTCGGTCAGTGGAAATGGAGCACGTTAACTGATAAATAGCATATAGAGTTATTGTTTGCCTGTTAAAATGCCATGTAATATGAATAATATATACGTTGTGTGGGTACAAGTTTACCATGTTCTCCCCAGCCCCTTTTAGCCGGGTGCAGTTTTTGGATGGTTTCCTAAAAGTTGGGCATACTACCACACAGTTGGGGCATAATAAAATGGGAATACCTATGGGACAAATGGACATCAGGAACACTACATTTATTGTGTTACCCTGCCGACTATTTGAATGCCTGCCTACAGCTTTTCCCCACCCAGCTGAAAAATATTTTTAGGTTTACTAATCACTCTTTTTATGACAAAGCAATGATAATTGTATTCCATACAGACAGTTTTCCAATTATATTCTGATAAAACAGTTGTATCCTAAGTGAATTATTGATTTGATCACTGGGGCACAGTATTGGCATTTGGATGAGCATATAAGTGTAATAGGCCTTTAAAAATCCAATTTGTCAAGTGATTGCTGCTGAATGTTCATGATCTGTGAATTGTAGTCTGTAATCACCTTCCAGCTTTTGTAATGTGTCAATAGTAAATACTATATCATTCATATTATTCTAGCAGATGTGTATGCAGGTTGCATAAAACACAAAATATGGCAAAGCTATGGAGGGTCAAGGTATTTTTATATCGAGGTTCACACACCCCAGGTAGTTGTGTTGGCAACATTTAAAACCATAATCAACAGAAATGCCAATAAAATGAATGTGAATAAATAATTGGTGTGTTATTTTTAAAACCTTTATTTCGCCTCTTTTACAGGCATGCTTTTGTTCCCAAGTAGAGTTCTGTAGTTAGAACTTTGTTTTAACCTATAATTTAGGCTCTGTTTATATATTACACATGGAATTGTAAGTGCTTTTGTAGGCAGGGACTGCTGTGATTGGTTCAATAACTGTAAAACAGTGAGAAATATGTTGGCGCTATCTAAGTGATTAACATTTTTGTTGTGTTTTTAAAATTGAAAGATTAAGCTTCCTTTAGACATTTTATCCATTGAGTTTTCTTCCCATCTGAAAGAAACTTGACTTCTAATCTATCTTAAATCATCAAGTGAAGCATGTGAAGAATTTTGCTCATCCATCAAGAAAGACCTCTATGTTCTAGGACAAACACTATAATGCAGAATAGTGCAATCAATCAATGACCAGATACTTTAATAAAATTTTTGTCTTAATTCTGATTTCCTTATAAACACCAAAAAAAACAGCCATTGCTCATTTTGGCTTTTGCTTTCCTTTAATGTGCCTAATTTAATAAAGCTTTCCAGAGGCTCGAGAGGATACACTTTCATCAGTGAAGCTGGGTGATCAAACAAACAAACCTGGAATCCAGAATAGAAAATATTTGCTAACAAATAGAAAATGATCTTTCGGTTTTCTGCTTCAAAATAAGAGTAGTTGTTTATTTTATTGGAGCTCAGAGAAAGGAAGCCCCTTTTTGTACCACATTTTTAGTATGCATTACACATATAAGTAGTAAACGTGCTTTACTTATTCTTACATTTTCTTTTCTTTTTCAGCATTATGTCCGTATTAAGTAACAAATGTGGATTCCAGCTTCAGTATCAAATGATCTTTTCTGTCTGGTTGCTCGCATTCAGCCCACAAATGTGCGAGTATTTACGGAAGTACAACATTGTTCCCGTACTCTCTGATATCCTTCAGGAATCTGTCAAAGAGAAAGTAACACGGATCATTCTAGCAGCTTTTAAGGTAAGGAAAAGCTGGCTTTTGGAATGCTAATATTTGTGGTGTTTGTATTCACATACAGTTCATTCTTTATACATTGAGAACAATGAAGGTCAATGGACACTACAGTATATGATAATCTGGTTTTTCTCCTGGCAAGATTCTCTTTGTGTATGTTAGGTTATGAATGAATATATATATATATAAATATATATATATATTTGTTTAAATGAGACACACCATGAAGTATGTGTTATCTCAGGGGTGTCAAACTCAAATACACAGAGGGCCAAAATTAAAGACTTGGACAAAGTTGCGGGCCAACCTTGAAAATATATTGAATAAATTGAGGAAATGTTTCCTTCTCATTAGATATAAACCCTTTTCATATGGAAACAAAGAAGTTTTGCTTCACATTCAGTGTGGAACAAGCTTATATTAGAGAAAGAGGCATAACAATTTTTTTAAATTTTATTTAAGAAAAAAGTCTTATGCCTCTTTCTTTTGATTTGTAGCCTTGAGCCTAGAGTTAAACTTCAATGGTAACTTTTTGCACAGGCTAACAATAATAATAACAACAACAATATTCCTCTATGAAAATCCAACCATTGAAGTCCATGCCTAGGAATGACAAAGAAAAGTACAGCTGAGGGGGAGTGCTGGAAATGCCAGACGCGGCCATTGCGGAGCTAAATCTTTTGAGTTGCCTGCCGCTGAAACTCCCTCTTCATTGAAATAGCACCGCTACTAAAATTCCCGGCATTATTTGCGTCTAGTAAACAGTCCAATGCGGGGCCACGCAAAGGCAGAGAGCACGCTGGTCTATAGATGCGAGTGATGCCGGGAATTGTAGTAGCGGCACAATTTTAATGCAGCGGCGGGCCAGCTGCAGTTCATATTTAGGATTCCTTTGGGGGCCAAAAAAAAGGATGTGTAGGGCCAGGTTTTATTGTCATTTCTTTTTGACTTGCTGCGGTGGCATTAGGTACAGTTGCTGCATTATTCATGTTTGGAAGCAAACCATGGCTACGTTCTAAACCTCTTCCTAATGGGTTACTACGTTTTATAATGATTGTCCTTAAATGTAGCCTAAGCATGTCAGGAACATAAAAATATCTTTGCCTCATCTTTTACAAGCAAGGTAGATTTATTGGAAAAGTAACATTTGGGAAACCTTGAAGTAAAAAGGAGTGTAAATTATCCAGAAATGCATATCCATAGGAATCTTCAGCGATTTGAATGTGTAAATGAAAATACAGCCTAATTGACAGGGAAATGTATAAATATACCCTTTTGTCCACTACCTTCAGATTTGGGTCTAAATTGGGGAAATGAAAAGTTATCCATATGAGCAACAAAACAGGTGCAAACTAAAGCTGCGTACACACTGCCAATTTTTGTCGTTGGAAAGGATCTTTCACGATCCTTTCCAACGACAAGGGAGTGCAAGATGCATGAACGATGCTGTACATACAGCACCGTTCATGCTCTATGGAGAGGGGAGGGGGAGAGCGACGGAGCGGCACCCTGCTGCGTGCTCTCCCCTTCACTTTCATTACGATCGGCTGTCGTCCATCGTCCGTGGATCCGGCAGGTCGGTCGTCCGGACAATGGACGACACTGACTGTACACACGGCAGATTTTCGCCCGATAATTGGCCGATGCCGATTATCGGGCGATAAAAATCTGACGTGTGTACGTAGCTTTAGTTTTTAATTAGCTGAAATGACATGGGGAAATGGGCTCACACCTCGACTTTCCTTCAAGGTTGTCTCATTGTTTCCTGTGTGTTAAAGCAGAACTGTCAAAAACAAAAAGCATCACTTACCTTTTTCTTCTGCCCCCAATCCCTCTGTACGTAGCGGGTCCAACGCCCTTCTGGAATTTTATTTCATTCTAGCACAGGGGAAATGCTGGGTGCTGCCAACTTCTTCTATCTGCTTTCCTCTTCTGCCTACGTCACCCGATCTCACACTGCGCATGCGCAAGATCAGGTGACATAGCCTGCTGTAAATGAGGGGGGAGGGGACAATGCTAACTTCACAGCGCATGCAAGGGATTGACACTTATTTTTCCATTGCAAGAAAATGAGCAGCCTGAAGCCTACTGGGATTGTCTACATTTTTCTATAAAAAGTGAGTACAGAACAAAGTAAAAATTCCGGTGATAGATTTATCCATTCCATTCTTGAGCCATTACAAAAAGAAGTGTGTTTTTGGTCTCACTCTATATAATGTACTTGTTATATGGTGCATCATCTTTCTTGGAGGTAAATTTTACTTTTGTAAAGCTACACATAATGGTGTTGTTCTAATTGTAGAATCTGCTGGAAAAGTCCACTGAGCGAGAAACTAGACAAGAATATGCATTGGCAATGATTCAGTGCAAAGTGCTCAAGCAGCTAGAGAACCTGGAACAGCAGAAGTATGATGATGAAGACATTGTTGAAGATATCAAATTCCTCTTGGAGAAACTTGGAGAAAGTGTGCAAGATTTAAGGTGCGTTCAATGAATCGATAATGGATTAGTAACCTAATGCTTTGAAATCAGGTATAGTAAATTGATTGTTAAAATCAGAGTTAAGGTTTCATTCTTACCTGGTGAAAATGCCCGTCTTGCATTCCACACAGCCTTTGGACCTTCGAACAAATGAGCAAAAACCAAAATTTCTTGAAACTCCTCACTTTACCTCACATCCAATATTTGTTGTGCTGACCATAGTCACCTAAATAATATGACCGCTAAAACAAATTAACCTGCCTGGCGGTATGATAAATTTAGTATTTTTTAATGTCAAATTGGTACATTTGACACTTAAAAATACTTCTAATTTTAAATTTTCCCACAGGTCCTGCCCCTCAACGCATGTACGTTGAATGCCTGCCCGACATCTGCATCCCCTATCCTCGTGTTTCCAACGTTCACATGCCGGGATGTGAGGCCAGCGGACGCAGATGTCGGCCTGGGATCACCTAGTGGACCTAGATGCTGGGCCGGTATGGCTGGGCTGGGTGCCGTGGGCTCGTCAGGGCCAGATAAGCCCTCAATTCAACCCTGAGTGTGGCTCAGGGTTACTACTTTTTGTAATGAAATTTCGCCCCGAGCCACACTCTGTATTACCGCTAGGAGGGTAAGAGTTGTATCCAGAACAACAGGTGTATTTTACAATGAAAATATCCACTGTCATGTTAGGAGATTATTGTCTAAAAGGGGATTTCTCTTTATTCTGGCATAATTTTCTCTAAATTTTAATTGCATCTCCAGTAAAAGATAACCTTTCCCAGTAAATATAAATGGAGTAGTTTTTACTCTTCTCTAAAGAATGAATATACATAAACTTTAAGTATTCTATAACATTCAGATGGATGGTCGTGTAGGGCTGCTTTTACCCATTCTTAACCGCTTGTAATAAGCAGCCTACAACTGTGCGTGTGTATCTATGCAGTTGGCATTTACAGTAGTGGCCAGTTGTTTTTAGTAATTTCTAAAGAGGCAGTTGTCTACCAGACACTGAAAGAATTTTGAGCCTTGAATCTATCGCCACAGTTGACAACGAACATCTCACAACTAATATCTCTGATATCGCTCACAATTATTTCAATGATAAATGTTTTCAGTCTTGGAGTGACCATATATTTTCATTTACTTTTAACGTATATATGATCAAAACGTTTTGTAGTAAAAAGGTTAATAGTCTCGTCAGTGTTTGTATTGCTGTGTTTATCATGTTGGGGAGATTGTAAAGTTTCCAGGACAATAACTTAGAAGTGAGGAATTCTCCTCTTAACCAGTTGTCACCAGAACTAATGTCTCCAGTGGAAGATTTCCTGTTTTTGTGTTGTGATAACTCAACAGGATCACGCAGCTTCACTGATGAAAGTACCGTATTTTTCGAACCATAAGACGCACCGGACTATAAGATGCACCAGGTTTTCAGAGAAGGGAAAACAAGAAAAAAATATTCTGAACCAAATTGTACCAGTGTAGTAAAATATTTATTATAACTGTTTGTACAGTACAAAGAAAAGTACAGTACAGTACAA
>NC_092862.1:38315731-38321839 GCF_032062135.1 Pyxicephalus adspersus
AAGTAAAAAAATATGCATTCGGACCATAAGACGCACCCTGATTTTCCCCCCACTTTAGGGGGAAAAAAAGTGCGTCTTATGGTCCGAAAAATACGGTATATCCTCTTTAGCCTTAGGCTGGGTCTACACGGATGTTTTAAAAAACATTCCTTCTGCATTTATGCACTTTTATTAGCGTTTTAAAGCTTGCCTTAAAAACAATGGAATATGTTTTTACAGCATTTTCAACGTATTTAAGTTTCAAGTGCTTATAAACGCGGGGAAAACAAATGAAATCAATGGAAGCGTTTACCCGTGTTTTTTTGGGAGTTTTACAGCGTTAACTTCGCATTGTAATTTTTTTAAACGTTGCAAGCAGCATTTTAGATAACTCTCATAAACATGCCTCAAGGAAACGTCCTGGTGTAGATTACCTCATTGGAATGCATGGGAATTTCAAACATGAGCTTTTAAAGCTTCAGGTTAAACGCCGGGGGAAACACTCCGTGTAGACTAAGCCTTAGAGACCTTTCATAAATCAGGCCCAATATGTGAGGGAGGAGAATAGGAAGTGCTATGGATTTAGTTCCCAGAAGTGTTTCATTCATTATGAACTCTTGAATCATGT
This sequence comes from Pyxicephalus adspersus, assembly GCF_032062135.1. NCBI lineage: Eukaryota > Metazoa > Chordata > Amphibia > Anura > Pyxicephalidae > Pyxicephalus > Pyxicephalus adspersus. The sequence goes on from NC_092862.1 coordinate 38,316,339, forward strand.
GTTTTAAAAACACTGGAACTTTTTCTACATACCCTATGACAATAAATGTGTATTTTATTTGCATTTATTAGGTAAATGTAACTGGAAATCTCTTTAAATTATTACCATGTAATCTGTCTGTCTGTATATTGAACCTTGTTTGAACTTAGCAAGTACTTTGCAGTATTTACAAAGTTAAAACTTAGTAGAGTTATGTGCTTATTTAAGAGGAATTGATTGAGTCATTTCTAAAAGACAAGAGCTGCTTGTAGAAAGCTGGAGATCTTTTAATTTTTTTAGCAATGACTGATTCTTTTTACTGGTCTTAGGTGTTTAGACAGTTTCAGGTAGCTTGACATTTTACAGCTAATTGGCTATTTCAGCTCTAGGCTGTAAAAAAATAAATAAATAAAAATGACTATGTCTGGGAAGTGTTGTTAAGGAGACGGTCTTATTTTACAAATTGAATTGTTTACTGGGTAGAGATGGAGGCACAATTTATCTTTGTTAGTGTTGCTTAGAGCTTGTAAATTCTTCTTCTCGGTTTCAGCAGTTCATTTGTATTGCATATACTTATGACCAAGGCTAAGTAGTCTTTTAAAACACATTTTTTTTTGCTGTTGGCTACTATGCCACCATATTGGTCCTATTCTTATTTGCTAAAGAACCCAGGTCTCTGAGGGTGTATGTTACCCTATGAGCTTGTTGTGCTGATTAACCGAAATATCAGTTTGATTTAAAGGAAGGTTCTAGTAATTTAACAAAACAACTTGGAATGTCCTTTCTGCTGGCTTGAAGGTTTGTTAGCCTCATCATAATAATTATAAGGGTTGAATAGTTAGGGAAAGTTCACATCTGTCGCTTGATTTTTGTACCACTCTAGAGCTTGCAAGGCTACTAAAGAACTCGCATGCCAACACTGGTTTACCTACATACTAGCAGTGGCCATTTAGCCAATGCATAATAAATGTTTATGTTTTTAGCATGGTTACTGAATTAGTCTATTGTGGACTACTCTGGACACTTCTCTATCAATATTTGCTTTCCTCCCCAAAAAATAAATATTCATAATTTCAACCAATTGTAACTGGAGCCATTGTGTTCAGGAAGTCATTTATTTTTGCAACTAGGCGGAAATTGCCCAACGTTATAATTAATATTGGGCCAACAGTAGACAGTGTTCAGGCACTCCAGTTTGTTCACAAGTTGTCTAGAATACAGGGAAAAGCTAGAAGCTGTAGTGTTTAATTTCCAGTTTGGTCACAGTATTGTTCTAGTCCAGTGCTTTTCTTTTTTTCCTGAATAAAACTATTTCATATTTATAACCAGACTGCCCACTGCATTAGCATATTGATAGTTGTAAAACACCATGTGTTAGGTTTTCAAACAAATAACAGAACTGTTTTACTGAATGACTTATCAATGTTTTATAAATCATAACCAATTACAAATGAAACATTTACAAATAATGCTGTGAGTTTTAAATAGTGAAAATGTTCGTTATAATTGGTTTAAAATAAGATATTTTGTTAAAACCTAAATGCAGCCTGGCTGCAATGTTTGTTGTAAATCTCTGAGATGTATTCACATTCTTCCCTTCATGAGTTTGAAGCACCAGGGCTCTAAGTCATGTAGCTTTTATGCAGCTTACTTCAGTCTTAGCCATTAAGAGGTAACAAATATGTATATCCTCATAAGTTATGGATGTGCAGTATATTTATTTTTAACTATAAATCTTTTGAACAGCAGCAGTTAGTTTAATGTCTTTCTTTCTCCCCCATGCAGCTCATTTGATGAGTATAGTTCTGAATTGAAGTCGGGAAGGCTAGAATGGAGCCCAGTGCACAAATCGGAGAAATTCTGGAGAGAGAATGCTGCAAGATTAAATGAGAAGAACTACGAACTCTTAAAGTAAGCATCAATATATTAAATACTGTATTGCTAAAACAAAAAATAACTTTGAATTAAATATATTTCATCATGCATGTCTGTGTGTTTGGGGAAAAAAAGGACATTGGCATCCAAATAATTTTTATTATAATTATGCTAAAACTGGAAGCATGCAGGACTTAAAAGACTTGGTATTCGGTCATGTCGAATTATTTACACTGGTACATTTAAAAAGCCCCCTAGACAGTTGTCCAATGTCTGCAACATTACAATGCTCAGAAAAGATCAGCCTAAAGTATTTAAAGAGAGTTTAAGGTTGATTCAAAACAGGGTAAAAAATTTGTTTTTTTGCATTGTGTTTAAATTTGCTAGTGCATTGGGCATAGGAAAAAAGGTGTTTAAAAAATATGCATAGTGCAGAAGAAAATGAACACGTTTGCCTGTATAACACAGTACTGACTACCTGTTTTTTTTTTTTTTTTTTTTTTTTTTTTCTGGGTCAGTCCAGAATTGTTTTTCCAAAAGATTGTATGGCGATGTACAGTGGCTGAAAACTGTTCTTTTTTTAGGCCAGTTTTAAATTGGCTTGGAAGTAAAGAAGATGTTTTAAGTGAAAAATGTTCCTGCAATGTTAAATTTTTTACATTTTCATTTGAACATTCAGAGTTAAAAGATAAAAGTTCTGGATCCATTCAAATGTGCTGCTTGCAAATAACCTGTAGAATAGAGAACACTTAATTTGTATAGAAAATGATAGTAATCTGTACACACGGAAGGACTTCTGTCTTCACAGCCTAGGGATATAAAGAATAAGCTATTGTCATTATTTAGAAATCTGGTTTCTTTTTGTCCATCGAGGCAGGGTCCTAACTACAAATGAGTTGGCCCCTTAGCAAAACTTTGAATGCGCCCTGCATATGCCCCCATCCTTAAAAATAAGCAGGCATGTCAGTTTGTCAGCACTGATGCACCCTGCAGATTCCCATTCTCTGCAACCATCTCACAGCTGTTCCCACAATAATAGTTGCACACGTGAACACACCTAGAAGCACACCTTTTCATCCCACTCTCTGCAACCATCTCACAGCTGTTCCCGCAATGGGAACATAAACACACGTAAACACACCTAGAAGCACACCTTTTCACTATAGTTGGCAACCAGCCTAACCTAACAGGGACATCTCTAGTCCTGGACATTGTGAGGGACAGCCTAGAAGCTTACTTGGGTAGTGAACTCTGCATTAGGTTCTATCAGTACCCTGCTTTAGTACAAATTATTTATGGTGCTTTTCAGCTTCATGCATTGCCCCCACCCCCCACCCCCTTCTTTCCTGTTGAGTTTAGTAGTTCAGTTAAGTTATGAACCAGGAGCTACCTGTCTTGTATTTGTGGGCATTTTTTTCAAAATATTCGCCATTATGCTGGCACTACTAAATGCTCTGTGACTGGGCACTGATCTCATATTCTGAGTGAAATGTTGTACGCTCTGCAAATGCAATTTAATGTAGGTTTGAGAAACTTTCTCCCTGCCATTGCTTTTGCTCTGTAAAGATTTGCAGAATTCTGATTTTTGGTTGGTTGCTTCCTGCCGCCGTCAACTTTCTACTTGCCTCTGGCCTGCCAGGCCCTCTAGCCATAAATGCAGGGGGACAAATCCATAACTACAGGTGGTCCTGGCTTAAATTTTCCCATTGGTTTCAGTGTTGACTCGTTGTTTGTTGGTAAACATGACTGTAGTCTGTAATCATACTATCTTGTTAGAGCCAGAGTCAAGTGCAAAGGTACCCTGCTTATAAGTATTGCCAAATATCCTGCCTTGTTGATTTTCTTTAAACATCCCAGCAAGATATGATTTCTCATTTATTTAGCACAGCTTCTGGCTGGCCCTAACCCAACCAGTAAACCCCCGATTCTCAAAAGAATCGTAAATCCAAGACTGTGGAGTGGAGTAGCTGCTGGCACTGTGGAGTAGAGCACACTGACTGAAAATGTCACCTGCTGTTTTCTTTTGGCATTTTTACATGTCATCGTGACAACTGTTTTAGCGGGGGTGGCGTGCGCGCTTTAGGCAGCGGCATTTGCATTGTGGGCGGCGGTTGTGGTGTGTGCGCACACAGGTTGGGTCAGTGCATAATTACATCCATTGTTTAGTATATAGGATAGGGTGCTTTACCTGCTGCCTTACATAATCTAGTCTTAATCTTGGTCATAGAGGCCTCAGAGTCTGTACCTGAGGTTTAATTCTCGGCTACCACTGTTCCTGAGAAAAGTAGTTTTAAGGAACCGCAGTCTTTGTTTACTTTAAATTCAAATAGACTGTCAAAATCACCATTGTGAGTTATAAGCACAACCCTGAGATTAGAGGATCAGTTTACCTGTTTAGGTCCTGGGAATTTTAGAATGCCTTAAAGCTGCAAGGGCTTCCCTGAGCTTCTGCTTTTTGATTACATTCTCTGTTTAATAAAATAAACATTTTGATAAAATGTTCCCCCCCCCCCAAATGTTAGCTGGAGGTAATGCTGTTTTGAGGGATGTCTTAAACTTGTGGTCTACCACCTTTAGTATATCAGGGTGTGGCCATTTTTTGTAAGGGTTCTAGTAGGTATCTACAGAGTTAATTCTACACCCTTGGTTGGTATGTTGTACATTTTTACATTATACCTTTTTGATTTTTTTTTCTTTTTGGCCACTGTGTTGGCAATGGAAACCTTTGGGTCTGTTAATGAGCTCTGCTGCTCCATGTGACTCAAAGGAGTGACAGGCTGATAAGGCTGTACCTATTCCATTTCCTGGTGACCACTTGGATCTCTCAATTTTTTTCTGCTAGGCAATCTGTTGACCTACATGGTTTGGCTCTCTCTGGCAATGAAACGTTCACGTCAAGTAGTCGTAGATCATAGAAATAGTTTTCCTTAAGGGGCAGTCCCTGTCCTGATGGCATTAGATGTCTTCCTAGGGGGTCTCCTGGTAAACCCTGCTGGCTCACAGTGGAGTCGACAAACCCCACACAAAGTTGATAGTTTCAGTTCCAGTTAGTGTATCTGGACCTGTGCTATGAGTGGAAGATGTTGGTAATAAAACCTCCAGTTAGTGAACTCTGTTGGTACCAATACCGGTAGAGCCCACTTCATCCAAAATCTTGGTTATCTCAAAATACTCCTCTCATGTCACTGAGCCTTTTATTTTAAAATCACTGATAATTCATTATGTATGTATTGCAAGACCTAAGCTGGTTTCAGTTTATGGGCCACATAATGAAGTACCAAAAATGTAACTAAATTGATTACCTTTGTTGGCCATCTTGTTTAGTGTATAAAGCCAGTCATTAGACTTGGATATTAACCACCCGACTGTTAAACCCGACCTTGGTTCGGGTTTATCGATTTTGCAAAAATCGACTCACTTACCTGGTCCCCGCGCGATGATCCGTTCTGTTCCAGCGTCGATCGCTAAAAAAAAAATACTCACCTTCTCCCCGCAGCTCCTCCCGACACGTTTCCCGGTGACGTGGCTGTATGCGTCCGTGCGGGCAGGAGGCAGGGCTGGAAATTCAAAATCCTTTGCATTGAACTCGATACAAAAAAAGCTGTATTGAGTCCAATACAAAGAAATCCTTATATAATATATATATA
>NC_092862.1:38323563-38375769 GCF_032062135.1 Pyxicephalus adspersus
CGCTTTTGGTACAGAAATCTTAGACATCATTGTAACGCCCAGGTGGTTAAGGAGGCCATAATGTAAACAATGGACATAGCCAATAATGATTAGTGGGGGTAACAACGGTTTCACATATTCACATTACCAAATAAATCAGTAATTCTGACAGGTGGAGAAAGTATTCTGTTGTCGTAAAATCATTATTTTGTTAACTTTCATAAATGCCTTACCGCTTTGCACATTAGCGGGGATGGATTCGGTTTCCTAAGCTGTGATGTGTAGAAAAGGTTGTTTTTATACATGTCTGGTAAATTGTAAAGGTCAAAAAAGTAATTACCCATGTGTGAATCCAGGCTGTTCTGACCTATCCTTTTTAATATTTTACAGAATCCTAACAAAGCTTTTGGAAGTCTCCGATGACCCGCAAGTCCTTGCTGTGGCTGCTCATGACGTAGGGGAGTATGTACGGCATTACCCCAGAGGAAAAAGGCATGTATTGAGCACCAACGCTTACAGCTTACTTTTCATTGCTATTATTTAGTGGATTATTGTAACAACTTAAGTAACCTATACTAAGCCAACAATTTGCGGATCAATACAACATATATTCATGTTATGTAAATCCCTGTTTTGAAATACGCAGGCCCTTATTCATGTATATAGTAATCCTTCCACTGAACAGTAGCTTGCCCGATCCTTTTCAAATGGTTTCTGAATAAATTGTGAATCTGTTCCATCATTTCTAATTTTTCAGGCAATTTTGCTTGTGGTATTTCTTTAGTTTAGTTTAATTTTTTCTGTACATGTTTCCACGGTCCGCACAGCTCTTTGATTTTCTGTGACATCTCTCTATCACTATGGATACTGAAGTCCACTTTAAAGAATTTGTTAGAAGAACAGATTTATGATATCAGCTTTATAAAGAAAAAAATGTACTGTGAAATTATTGATTTGATGTTAAATTGATAGATTTTCACTAATCTAAATTTAAATGTTACATTAGCAAAAATGGTATACTAAAATACGGGGCATTTACTACTGGGGAGTTATTCCCTATAGCTGATAAGTATTGAATCACTGGTTCTAACATGAGAGATAACTGTCTGCTGCGGTTGCTGTTCTCTCTTTTACTGCCCTGAGACAGGAGTACCAAATCCTTATTTAGATAAAACTAAACATTAATAATTCTAATAACTCGGAGATGGCTAATACAGTAAGTTCATTGGGGGTATTAGTTGCTTCTGCCAGAGACAATATGGACAAAGATGTGTAAAAATATTGCAATATTTTATAGTGCTTTTGTTTAAGAAGCAGTACTCGTGTAGATTTGGTATTATCCATAAAGAAATAATGTGTTTTCCGTTCTCACTATTGTTAATGTAAATATAAGCCATTTTCTTTGCCTCGGATTGCTAACCCCTTTGCAATATTTGCCTGTAATTTGCATTACAATAGCCAGAAACAGATTACATTTGTTGGCTCACAGAAAGAAATGCTTGTCTATTTTTTTCAATCTATTTTTTATTTTAGGCATGTATTCACATTGACTGAAAGAGATATTAGATTTTAAATTATAGTATACCATCTACCCAGCTAATAAAAGTCAGGAAAATTCAGGCAATCCTATTTCATAACAAGTATTTCGATTTTTGAATAGCTCTCTATCCTGGCCTCTAAGAAAGATTAATTAATAGGCAGGCCAATAAGTAATCAATATGCCAACCCTTTCTTTCAGGGTGATTGAGCAGTTGGGTGGGAAGCAGCTGGTAATGAACCACATGCATCATGAAGACCAACAGGTCCGTTACAACGCTTTGCTTGCTGTGCAGAAACTGATGGTTCATAACTGGTAAGTAACTGCCTAAAAATACATTCGTCAATGGCATACACACTTCTGTTCTGCTTTTATATTAGTGTTACTAAATGCTAATTACTATAATTAGTGATTTTTTTTTTTTTATTTTTTGTTTTTTCACAATTTATTATTTTATCTTTTTTTTTTTTTTTTTTTTTTTTAAATTGGATCAAAGAACGGGTTCATTTTTTTTTCTATGCCCCTTCAAGGAGAATTGTGTCCCTTGTGCCAGGGACATGGCAGAAAGCATAAAGAGATCCTTTTTATCCCATCTTAATTGTGCGTTTGTTTTTGAGTATATCATGATTATGGTGAAGGTGTGAAATGTACTTTCATTTTCTATTACCGTATATAATACAAACTACCTCTAACAGTTTTATACTTTGGTACATGAAACAACTAGGAAAAACGCTACAGTAGAAAGTGTATGAGTGGTATATTTGCCTCTTGTTTAATGAAAGCTGTATAAATTATTCTGTCTACTATCCTAAATGGCGAAAATTTGCATGTGTCTTCGCTAGACTGCAGTGGTTATCTTAATATTTTGTATAATCAAGTACATTTGGTGCCTGGGGTTAGGATATCCTCACATTTTGGTATACACCCAAAAATATATATATTTGTTTTCATTGGCACAGATTTGCCAGATTTTGTCAATTTTGGAGATGAAAACTGTTGTCAATATTATGGTCAAACATTGAAATGGAAGTAGTATATTAGTATAGTTGATAAAAGTGCTTTTATTGTTTGTATGTTTTAAAATTGTTATTGTAATACAATATTAACTTTTAATTTCTTTAATATTTGTTGTCCCAGTGTGAAAAAAACCAAACAATAATGCCGAACGATTTAGTGTTGTGTACTTTTAAACCTCAATAATTACAAAAAAGTCCAAGTCTGGGAAATAATCCTGTCTGAGAATGTTCTGTGACGCAGCTCATCATGTAAAGAATGTTCTATGACAATTTTTGATTTTATAGACACATAAACACAAACTGGGCTAACAAGAGGAAAGAAGGAAATATTGGTTTGATTTCTTAAAAAAATATATATATATAATATAATTTTCTATGTTCTATATATGTTTCTTATGTTCTAAATATAAACTGATAGATTATTTTTCTATGAACCTTTCTGCCATGCATCATTTGTTTTAGAGAATGGGGTTTAGAAAGTGCAAGTATTTGCTTGCTTGTTGTGTTTTAGATCTGTAGGATGTTTTTGTAAGAAGCCACTGGTACTTGAGTTTTTCAGGTCACATTCCCTTCATTTGTTCCTAATAACCTTTCTGGGGTTAGTAATATTGCATATAACATTTGTACCTTCTTTTGGGAGCCTTGTGTTATGTGCTCCTTTTTTTTGAACAGATACAGTTGTAGGATTGAAGTATTAGACCTTCATATTTCCAAGGTTTGGTAATGGGGATGTATTCAGTAACAAAACTCTGGTTTCCTGTATTCGTTATAAACTGCACAGTAATTGCAATAAATGACTGCTGTAAGCTTTTTGCCTGCTTTGTGCACAGGAACACTCTCGTGTAGTAAACATTTCACAATTGACACTTTACATTTTATTATTTTGTTAGCATCTTAGTAAAAGCTTGTGCAGTGCTTGGCTATAGGCTTATTCTACAAGCAATCATTTTCAGTTTAGAAAGAACCTGGTAAGACTTTTTTGCATGAGTACAGGCAAAACATTTTTCCACAGTTTCATCAGGACCAATTAAAACCAGACAGTTGTTCTAATTCCTCCCCTTCAAATCATGAAGATTCAAGTCTCAAATCATGTGCTGGGTACACTGCCTAATAATTGTTGCTGAACACAATAATCATGGCAGCACTGAGTGGGAAGCACCCACTGCTTTCTTCCCAATAGAGAACTGTAATTATTGTTATTGATTTGGCATAGCCAATTGATACATTGTGGGACAGCTGTGTTGTAACAATGGATTTTCATCCAAAGTGATCGTGAGGTGAGAAAAAAATATAGTCACTGTACAAGGCTTTAGCTTAATAGCAAATGTGTAATGTTAATACGCAATACCTAAACCTAACACTAAGCTAAGCACTATTTGTTAGTACTTCTGACTTCCATATCTTAACTCATCCTATGTTACTAGCTCATGTCCTATACTGACAGCATGCAATGCTGAGATCCTAAAATCAAAAAAAGTTTCTTCATTTTCTCAATCTTTTAATAATAGCACTTACCAGTTGTTGCCTGGTTGTTCCCCATGATCATTTTCATGTTTCAGTTTTTTTGGGGTTAGGAGGGTAAAGGTTTGCAACTTTAAAAAGAACTTCTAAGTTTATCAAATGTTAAATATTTATGAGCTTATAAATTTTAGGTTTGAATGTTCAAAATGTCATAGTAATAAAATGTCAGATTAATGTTGTTGCAAAGATGAATCGCTAGTGTAGAATATAAAAATATCACATTAACAGAACTCTCTTTTTTGGGAATTTATGCAATGGAAATACATTTTGAAAGTAGTTAGTTTTTGTCATGTTGAATTGAGATAATGGGCTATGGCTTCAAAGATTAGTCTTCTGAGTGGTATTAATCCAACTCCAAATATTATGCTAAATTAAGTAGTAGAATAATGGTCTTTCTCTAAGCTAAAGTCTACCATTTCAGTCTGTTGTCTGTGGGTTAACTTGGCGATATTCATATATTTGATATGTAGACCTAATTCGGCAATTCCCACTGCTTTCTTGTCTTCAGCTGGGTTCCTAAAGAGAAACTGTGACCTAAGACCTGCTTAGCTTATGGAGAGAATCTGAGAAGCACCATCTACATATTGAGTGAACAGTAGCATCATTTAAAGTTTTTTTCCACTGTTTCTGAGTGCTGTTCCTAGTAGGTAGCTCAAAGACATCAGAGACTGTCACTGAATGTCTGAAGGGGCCAGTGGGGCAAACATATCAAATAGCTGGATTCCCCACTTTTTTTCCCTTATAGACAGTTTGTTAGTAGCATTAGCACATAGCAAATTTTCGTGGAATTCAGTTTAAATGGATAAAACTATGGAGGTATTACCTCACCACCAAAGAAACATTTACTATGACGTTGGCAATCGTTCAAAACAGAAATATCAATTATGGCTAGTAGGCATTTAAAATTAACATGTACCCATGATGATCATGGTGATCATGCTCACAAAGTAATAACATATCCTGAACAAACAGTGCTCTTTAAAACTAGCGGTCATTCACCTCTGTATCTAAAGTTATTGTGGGGAAATTCTTTTTTAAAATCTACACTGAAATCTTTGTTTTCTATGAGTGCAGATCTTTCCAGCCTGCCAAGACCTCTAATGTAATCAAAGATATATTTCTTGATTAGCTTTATTGTTTCAATGGTAATATTGCATGCATATATATTTTAAGACTGTTGTCTTGCTAGGAAGTTTTATAATATTTGTATCTTACAAGCTTAATAGCATAGCACCAGTGTTCTCCCCAGTCCCTTTTAGCTGGGCACTTTTCAGTAACCATCAGGCTGTTTTTGGGTGGTCACTGAAAAGTTGGGTCACAATAAAGTGGCCACCATCTGCCTACAGAGGAGGAGGACACAGTAACACTTGTACTGAAGAGGTTATCCAAGTCTTTGCTACCCTTGAATGTTAAGGTTGCATAGCTTCTTTATGGAATATACAGATATGCCATGGGTAAGCTTTGTGTTGGACCAGTTTTGAATTTCTTAAACATAGTTTTGTTTTTGGGGGTGTCACTAAAGCCTGTATTAAAAATCTGGTAGTTTTTTAAATTAACCCAAAGCCAGATAATGAAAATTGTTTATTTTAACTGCAAGAACTGTAAAGCATGTTAGTTTTCAACTGTACAAACTCCCTTAAGAGAGTAGAAGAGAGTTCGGAGCAAATGCAGGGTAGGTATGTTATTTATTATCTCAGCTACAAAGGTTTTACACCTGCATCTTAATTTTTTTAAACTATTAACTTTTAAATATAATATGCAGTAGATTGAAACTTCTTCAAAAAGGAAAAAACAAATGTACCGGTCACATTATTGTGAATGAGATGTAATGCAGCTAAATGCTAAATTATAAGCCAGTGTAATTCCTGTGAATATCTAAAAGAAAGGAGTACTGAGCCTATGGCAGTGTACAGAAGTTTAGAAAGCAAATTTAATGTTATTTAGATCTCTGTATGTGGGTCAGTTACAAGTGTAATTGCAATCATGGGGATTTCATTTTAAACTGAAGATATAATCTAATACAACCACACCCACATACTAAAATACACTTTGACCTGTGGGTTTCATCTGCTGAATAGGAATTTATACAAATCTAACCCTTATACAAATAAGGCTTATACAAATCTAACCCTCTCTGCTGCCACATAACAGGAATTTAAGAGAGAAAAAAGTTACCCTATACCTGGAAGTATTGGGTAATTCACTTGGCTGCCCTGTGGAATGATGGAAAGGCAAGCTGTTGAGATGTTAGAATAACCTGTTACCTTGCCCTAACTGAGCACACATGTTCACTTTAAAATGTAGATATTCACCCCCCAAAACAGTGGTCAGAATGCCACATGTGCTTGATAAAGATCTGTCTGTGTATGGCCATTTTTCATCAATGTTTATGCCTCTTTTCCATTAGGATGTTTTCATGGCAATCATGAAATAGATAATAAATCGCATATCCCCATGGACAAAGCTGAGTTTTGAGGCTTCCTGTTAAATATGTTCCAAACGATGCTAAACACAATTGGACATAATGATCAGTCATTTTCTTTAATGCCTGCACTGCTTCTTTATTCTGTGAGCAAAAAACCTTTATCATAATACAAGTAAATTACAAATGAGATAAATCTAGGAGAAGCAGTCCTTTTCGTATACGGGAACCCATTGGACTAGTTACTTATATGGTTATTTATACTTTCCTTCACTTTGACAGGCAGCCATAATTCTCCTTGTCACTTAATAGCTTATTACAGGAAGCTTTTTCAAAGGTGCTATTCAGCTGCTAGTAGAGCACAAAGACTGAAATATATTTTGCATATATTAAAGTTTCATTTTATAATGTAATGTGCAGATGGATCTTGAAATCCAAAGGGATCAGGTGTTAAGCTATTAAGTATTATCAGAAGTAAATTCTGCTGAAACTTCACATCCTGTGTCACTCATAGTCTAGGATGTAATAGCTTGATAAAGCTGTCAGGCATTCTTTCTTTCGGTAAGCAGACATTATATTAATAGACTGTTATTTAAAACCATGTTACATTACTTAGAAACAACTTTGTAGTGTGTCTGTGCTAGGTAGGCATACCGGGGATTTTAAGTCGTCTTCAGCATTGTGCAGTTTTTCTACCCCAAATTATTTGTAAAGCAGTAACAACACAAAATGTTTGTTTATATAAAATGAAATACAAATAAAGACCACCATCCAGAACAACAAACAAAAAAAAAAAATCCTGTTCTGTCTGATACATAAACAAATATATAGACATATCAGAATATCAGAGTTGATTTACGAATTAAAGACCATTCTTTTGGTGAGTTCACTTTGAAAAGTAAATATATTGCCCAACTAGCAACTATCCAACTGCCCATAAATTCCCATCTTATATGTTTTTTTTTTTTATTTTTTTTTTATTTGTTATTAAATCTTTACAACAGGCCTTCTCTCTTTTTACCATCCAGTGGGTACAAAATTGCTTACTGGAAGCCAGATGTAAAATTTGAGTAGGGCTGACACATTGGCCCCATTCCTATACCTTGAAAAGCTGGAGGCTGAACAACCAGAGAAAACTTTCCTTTGCTAGATGATTTTTTTTATTCTTTATAGATTTAACGATCAAGAATGGTTTTCTTTACTTTCAATCTTCAAATATATACCTAGTTAATATTTGAAGGCCTTGAGAAGCACACTTCTTTTTCTATGTTGGGGCAGTAGGGACCTGGAAACTAAGTTTTTTTTTTTTTTTTTTTTTTTTTTATGGATTACTTACTACAGGCCTTTTCCTCCACATGGGGGATTTACACAGCACCACTCCTCCCTCCTTTTATTTCCTTCCTTTATTTCCCATCTATCTTTCTTCTGGTAAAAATAGCTGCTCTGAGCGGTTTGTAATTTACTTTTTCTTTAGTTTTAACACTTTTTGGTGTATTTGTATTTAGCCCTATGTTATGCTGTGTTTAGATTTATTCACCAGTGTGCCATTTATTCCTTTGCTTAATAAACTATTTCCAAATAATATTTAAAGCTGTTCCAAATAGGAACATTTCTTCTTCCATCACTACTTTAATTGTAATGCCTTTGTAAAATGTTCTGCAGTATTTAATGGAAAGTGTTTTTGTAGTCCTTTTTTTCCTTTAACATGTCATTATCTTTAGCCTTTCAGAAATGTACCTTTCATTTGAGAAATACATTTAGGAGCTAAATAAGGAATTGGGTTATCTTCCGTTGACTGCAGTTTGGATAACAATGCCATTTAATAAGCCACTAAACCATAAAATTGACATTTTTACACATGAGTAATATACTGTGCATAAATCATTGCCTTCCTAATATCACATAGCTGCATTAGAAGGTAAAATGATAAATCTAACATTGTCTAGACTTAAAAGTGCCTCATGGGTGTAAGGCTTTTGTACACAGTCATTACACTCTAGAGCAAATTAAATTAAAGCTATTAGAAGAAATACATTCAGGTGTTTTTAATGAAAAACTGATGATCTTTGGAATTCTTTACCATTCACTTAATGTTTTCCCATTTCATTTCTACTTTATATGGACTTATATGGAGAAATAAAACTCATAAAAACACAACAGAATAGGACATACTGCAGTTATAAAAGTATCCTCAATGAATGGCAAATGAAATAATTATAATTATTCTATACCATTTAAATGCGAAAAAAAATATTTTTTTTTCCTCAAAAATGCTTCACAAACTTTTGTCTAGTCTATACAAATACCATTGTGTTGTTTGTGGTTCTTTCCATAGAGAAAAATCAGTGCTCTTTTAGGTTTATTGGTCCACTGTAAGTCTACAAATATTTTCAGAGACCCACATGGTCTTGTGTTACGACCGCAAACTGAAGGACTACACAACTATTGATTCCCCCAAAATACTTTGTTGTGTAGGTGATCAATATAAATATGAAACTCATTTGTTATGATTGGGCCTAGTAGCTGTAATCTTTAAGGCAGTAAAGTGGTTATGAAAGCCATTATGTACAAAGATTTACAAACCTGCTGAATGATCTCCCGTGCTAAGAACAATTGTACCCTTTTGTATTCAAACTATTCTCAAAGGCATTTTTTAGGAATGTGTGCTTCATTTTGAGTCTCAGATGCTTCATAGTAAGGGATGCACTGCACTGTCTGTTGGAAAGTTTAGGCAGTCAGATTAAATGACCATGCCTTGCACAAACTTACATGTTCTGCACTCCAACGAATACAGATACAAACTGGTACTTTGTAAATGTGTAAACTTTCGGTTAGTGAGGACATCAGGTCTTACCCAGTATCAACATTATTACATTCTAATATGGAGAGTAAGTAAACCTGAATATTATTGTAATTAACAATTTTATATTCCATTGTTTTGCAGGGACAGCTCTAGGATGATATTTTTTTTTACCTAATTTTCATCCTATGACCTACTGTTCCAATCACTAACACATATCTCTTGGTATGTCTTTTAGGGAATACCTTGGAAAACAGCTGCAATCAGAACAGCCGCCAGCAGTGACTGCAAGAAGCTAACTAAATTACTAATGTCCCATCTGCTTCTTCAGTTCATGGAGTGACTTTCTTTTAATTTGAATATCAACGTCTTGTGTGTTTTTTTTGTTCCCTTTCTTCCTAATAACATCCGCGTTCCAGTAAAGTATAAATGTGAATAATTCCAATGTTTCTAGTGTTTCAGTATGACATGGATGGATCTTAATCAGAGGTCAAAGGTACTGAAAGTGAATAGTGGTCATTATATATCCTATGTATTTATTGATATGTGGAAAATGCAAATAAATGACACATTCCAAGAAAAATCATTACTGTCTTCATTTTGTTTTAAAGTACTCGCTTTGTTCATTGGAACTTTTTCCTAGGTTATTATTGGAATTGATTTTTATCTTTCAATTTACCCTTACACAACAGAAAAGGAATAGCAAGACAGGCAGAATGAATGCTACAAAGAATTATTAGGATAAATTGCAAAAGTCTGTATAGTTTTCTATTCCTTTTCATGTATGTTGTAAGCACTTGATGGCTGAATTACATTTTTTTTTTACTTAAATTATTAAGGATGTGTGACTAGAAGTTTTTGAAGTTGCTGAAGTCAAAGTTTTACTTAAAACTAATAATATTTATGAAGAATTTCATATAGTAATAAAAGTGAGAGACTCGGGCAAAGTTTCCCCCCCCAGTAAAAAAAACAATACTTTTACTGTTGTCTATCCTTTTTAATGTAAAGTAAAAAATGAGTTTTGGTCGGCTTTAAGTGGTCTGGCAATATGATGTATGTAAATCTGTACTTCTGGGCGACATGTCACACACCTATCCAGCTAGACTTGGCACAGTCACACAGTAGCCATTTGTTATGGCTATTGCATTAGTGGTAATCTGATAACTGAGGAAGCAAGTCTAAGGTAAATATAGGCACCAGAGGTTGCTTAGAGCACTGTGAGGAGTGGTTTGGTTTTTGTTTGTGTTGTGAAGTTCACCTTATAGTCTAGGTTCACATTGTGTTAGATGTGGAAGCAGAATTTAACAAAAAGTTCTCAAGGCTTCTACCTACAGCTAGGGCACTTGCACAGAAGCAGGGTCGTAGTGGGCAGATTGGCATTAGAGCAAACCTTAAAAAGAAATGTAGCCGCAGACTAATCAATGCATTACATTTTACCTCTCTACCAAGCCAGCCAATTCAGGTCCAAGCTTTTTCATTGAAGACTGCAGCAACATGCCTGCAGACCAGGACTTAGAGAATAGACATCTTCTCCACATACCTGTTTTTGTTTAGTACACATCATAGTTGTATTCCATTGTGATTCTGTACAGCCAATTGTGGACGTCAAAATGCTAATTTATAGATATTTCCTATGACTTCCTTGTTTGTCTGTAGGCATGTTTCCGTTTACTATGTATTGCATAGATTGCATTAAAGTATGAATGTAAATGACATTTTTTTTTAAAGTTGCTGTTTAGTGTTATATGTACAAATGTGCTTGTGGTGCTTTGCTCTTTTATCAACAATTATGTTCCATAATTACTATATTTTAAATAAAAATGAAACAAAGTGGAAAAATATGTTTTACAGTAGAAAGCTAGTGCTGTATCTTCTCATCGTGTGATTAAAAAGGTAGCCACTAATAAAAAAAAAACTGACTTCGTACACGTAAAGAATGTTGATAAATCCTGTGTTCCATTACATATTGCATAGTGATGAGCCTGTGAAGGATAGCACTGGGGAGTAGATAAGTATTGCAGTGAGAATAGCTTGTTTTTATTTTGTTGCTATACAACTTTATCGTTTACCTAAAATTGGGCTTAATGGCAGATCTCTCCTGTCTGCACAGCATTTCTTTAATTGGAAGTGCATCTAACATTTTTCCTTCAATAGTAAGTGGACTAATCTATATCTAATCCTTTGTCCTAATCATTTATGTTTAATGTTACTGTTAAAAATAAAATGCTTCAACCTATCACAAAATACCCTCATATAATTCAAAGCACAGCTTTTTCTTCTTTGAAGTTTATTTTTGAGCCACTCTTGTTAAGTAGGCATGATGCAATGATTGTATGAAGATGAATCTGTGGAGGCACATATTAATTTAGATAATTGGTCATTCATTTATGAGACCTCACAGAACCCAGAAATAGCTTGGGCTTCAAAGGCTTTTAATTAACTCCACATTCCAAATATAAAATCATTTTTAATGTAAGTGAATGCTTTTGTCTACCTGACCAGTGCTATTAGCATAGGCATTTCCATTTGGAACAATTAAATACCCTTAACCTAAAGTATTGATGCCTGCATTACTTTGCCTGCTTTCTTCCTGTTTCAGAATAAGTAAAAACAAATCTTACACAAGATATATCTAAAAATGAGCCACAAACACCCCACTTTAACTATTTTCTATTCCTGCTCTGCTCGCTACTGCGTTGGGCTATTAGAAGCAATCGAGAATGGGTGTTAGAGGGCTCCAATACTGCAGTTATACCCCGACTTTACGTTTCTATGGCTGACCATTTCTGATATACTAATTGGGACTCTAACTCAAAAATAGGCAAGTAGAATCGAAAGAGTATTATATTGGTAGCACCCCAAAAGTTGTTTTGGCATTGGTAAGACAGCTGTAGCTAATTTCTTCAGTTGATCTGTTGGGGCCAGACAGTACCTGGTAAATTTATATTATGCCATACAGTAACCATAACTCTTCAGCTTTGCTCATACTTTCTAACATATTATGGGCAGTAAATATTTTTTTATTATATGACTTATTTCTGATGATCCTGTTAAAAGGAACAGTAAATGATGTTTACTGTGCTCCAGCTCTAATGTGAAGACAACACTGTCTGTTTTTTAGTTATCCTATGCTAGACACCTCCCCCCCCTGGCCCCTCCATGTTATGAAGAAAAGGTGATGAGTTTTTCTCTAGCACTGCAAAAAAAAAATGGTTATTGTTGACAACACTGCCTTTGACTTCAGCGTGACGGGTATCTTTCTGTACTTGCAGCATTTTAAATTAATTAATCCTAGGAAAACGTGCATGTCCTGCAGAAACTTGCTGCTTATGTTTTTGATTTTTCCAATAAATTAACTTCTTGTTTTATAATTTAATTGCATCCTTTACGTTTTATTCTAGTTGTAATCTAGTTAAAGAAGGGTGGGCGAGGTTCACCTAGGGAGGATGCACATCAGCCAGAAATGAGACTGTATCAGACTTCTAATGTACACTGAGAAGCTGACTGTGTGCAGTGAAATCAAATTAAACTGTCTCTGTACAGTAGAGAAGCCTGTGCAGGGTGGAAGGTAAGGCTAATAAATCTCCCCAAACTCAGCATAAACATATATATAGATATATATATATACCGGTATATATTTTTATATATATATATTTTTATATATATATATATATATATATATATTTTTATGGAAAAACTGGAAAGGATTTAGACCACCCTGTCAAATGCCATTGGTGTCCCTACTGGTGTGATTCATCCATTGTATTTGTTTTGTTTACCATTGTCACAAAAACAGAAAATGAAGGGATAATCCTCAAAAAAATGTTTGGAAATACTCTTTGGGCTCGATTTATAAAACTGGGAATCTGCAATTCCCCTAAACATTCCTTGGTGGGAATCAGTTACTGTCTTTGAATCACATGAACCTGGAAGATTCCCTTTACATTATATTTATGCTTTTTGCCCACAGTCCTGATAGCTAGCATAACTAGCCACGTGGTCATAAAATATTATTTTATTGTCTTCACCCAGCATTACTTATATTGTGATTAAACATTTACTTTTATATTCATCAGGAAGTGAGAATACTTTCTCTCTTCATGTCTACTCTCTTATCATTTTACCTGTGTGCTACAGAACTTAATTATAAAATACAAAACAAAATTAAAAACACATAAAACAATAAACAGATCGTAAACTAATAAAATTTGTTTTCAGAAAGCAATTTGGTAACAGTAAGTCAGCTTTACGCTATAAGACACTTGTTTAAAATTTCATAAAATTCTACATTTGCAAGTAATGCACAGAAAAATAGAAGTATTGCTAATATCTTCTAGGCATTTTTCAAGCAAGTAAACAAGTCATAAAGATTAAGAGACTTGTTTCAATTTTATCTGCGTGTATCCATTGAGCTTCTGGATATACTTTTATGTAATCTTGTGTCTGCAGAAAATTTCAAAACAATTGAAAAATAAAGACAAATTTGTGAGGTCATTCCAACTAAATCAAACATTTTATCATTTTGTAGGGGATAAAGGTCACATGTAGGTATTTAATAAATCCATATTAAGTGAAGTTTGTGTTCTTTTAAATGTTTTCTTATGATAGATGGCATTGATTTCAAATTAACCTATTTTAGTTGATCTGTCAGTGTACATACAATCCATAGGGGGACATGTAATAAATCTGTCCTACTAAAGCAAGCTAATACTATACAGGAACAGTGAGGTCAGAATATCAAACAGATAGGAGACGGATGTCTCCCTCTGCCATAAAAGGCCACCCCTGGTCACTTTTTATGTAAGCCTAAACTAATAATTTATTTTATGTGGTCCGAATTAAGCTATAACGACAGGTAGGCTTAGGCAGATCTGCTTCTAATATTGCTCTTTAACAATTCATTTTAAGATTTTTAAATCCGTAATCAATCAGAAACTCTATAATGCTACACATACAATTTACTGTATGAACAATATTCTTTAACCTCCCTAGCGGTTCATTTCTTTCCGGTTTTATATGTGTAAAAGCGGTACATTGTTTTTCATGAAAATTTATTTTACAGTATAATAAAATTAGTATGAGTATAATAAAGTTTGAAACACAAAACCATGTAAATAATATTACTATACCATACTATACTATTATATATACTGTTAAATAAATGTTCTTGAAAACAATGTACTGATTTTACACATATAAATCCAATGTATTGTATTCAATACATTTATTTTGTAATGAATGCAATACAAATGGATTTTGGATTTCCCACCTCGCCCGACGCAACGTCCGCACGCAACAACGTCACCGGGAACTCCCCAGTGACTCATCGTGTGCAGAAGCCGGCCGAAGGAAGAAGACAGGGATCGCGGCGATGGACGGTGCGGGATGCTGGCGGATCAGGTAACATTGTATTTACTATTACTTCCCATAAGTTTACCTACCCCGAGTGTGACTCGGGGTTACCGCTTTCAGCAACTTTTTTCTACCCCGAGTCAAACTCGGGGTTACCGCTTGTGACCCCGTGTGAAGGTTAAGTATATGATGTAATACCACTATGTTTTTGTATACCAGCAATGAACAAAGCCGGGTAGTAAAGGGAGGTTTACTATATGACCATTGAACATGAGTATTGTGAATAGTAACTAATGTACATTTGATGGTTGCTATTTGAGAAGTAGCCACAGGCCTAGTGCCAAAGCAGCCAAAGTACCTGTATGCTGTGTTTTTTTCAGAATTCTCTTTCAGCAGAAAACAAAAATGAAAAAGCAACACCCTGTCAGGTTTTATGATAATACAGTCTTGCCTTAAACTTTCTTGCTTGTTGGCAACAGCACAGCTTTTTAACAGTCTTTTCTGTATCTGTATCTATACTGTGTATAGATCTTTTGGATCTGTACCCTAAAGGCATGCTAGCTTTGTCTTTCAAGCAGAATTAAAGGTCTATTTGTGATCGGACAGGTTTGTATTGCAGAAATGGACTGGTGATGTCTCTTATGTAATAAAACATGTTTACCTGCCTGATTTCTCCCATCAACTGTCAAAAATGCAGCATTCTGGCTTCCCCTGGGACTGCAGAGACTGAACGTCATCCCAGACTGGCCAATCAAGATGGCTTAAGATTGAAGCAAGGAAGAGAGAAAAAGATAGTGGCGCCCTGTAACAGATTTAGGGCCATTTAGAGTATATAAAAGAAAATAAGAAACAGGCAAAGGTATTTTATTGTAGAAGGGACATCTGACTCTTCTGCTATAAAGAACCTGTCTGATCACATTTTTTTTTTAAAGAGACATTCCGCTTTATTGTGCATACCTAGGAAACCATAGAGCCACATATCTCCCATCTACTACTTTTTTAGAAAATATGACTGGTCTTGCTAACATCATTTTGATGTGCCATAGTACTACTACTTCCTAACCATAAAAATGGTAAATAATCAACTGGAGTGAAAAGCATTGATTTTTGCAAACTTCCTTGAAATAATAGAAAGACTTGTTACATGCAGAAGCACGACTGAGCAAAATATTGGAGAGGACCTTTGGATGAGCTGACTCCTAATGTGTTCACAAAAAGTCAATCTTGGCTTGATTACCCTTTTTAAATTAAATTCTAATAAACCGACTCTACTAAATGTTTGCTTCAATCTACCCTAATATTCTAAGTTTGTAACCCCAAAACAGATGGCCATTCTGCTTGATTTGTAAAAAATGCATTTCATTAATTTAAATGTTAATAATATACCACTATAAAAAATATTCAGTTATGTATGTTTGCTTTGAGAGAACCTAATAGCATGAGATCTAATGGAGCAATTTTTCAAGAATATAAAATACAAGTACAAATATGTACAAGTTATACATATATAACTGTGAATCCTGTTTTAACCAAGTTGACTAAATAATTATTACTTTGTGATTTTGCTTTTTTTTAAAAGAACAGATTTATTGTATTTGACTACTCACCAGAAAACAAACTCTAATGTAGCTGGACTTGGAATTAAAAGCATCCTGGTGATAAAAGCAAACCAGCTTACATTTGTTTATATGAACAACCCCTGATATGTACAATGGTAGGAAACCTTTAAAAATTGACTACTTGGTCAATGACTTTATTTCCTGCTACAGCCTCAAAAATTGTCCTTTTTTAATGTAAAGGAATAAAATGGAGGCACAGGCTGATAGCTTTGCAATTTGTACATTTTTTTGTTTGCGTTTTGCGTATTGCACATATGTTATATACCACAATGTGTTTTATTATAGTTGAACTCTTATTGGCTTGTATTTTTATAGCATTGAAATATTCTGCAGCACTTTATACACATGTCACTAGCTGTCCTCAATAGGGCTCACAATCAAATGTCACCAAACTCATATGTCATTAACACAGTCTAAAGTCAATTTAGAGGGGAAGCCATTTAACCTAACTGTATGTGTTTAGAACATGGGAGAAAGCCTGCAGAAACATTAGGGGAACATCCAAACTCCTTGCAGATGGTGCCCTGGACAAAATTTGAACCTGGGTTCTAGTGCAGCAAAGGTGGCAAGAGTGCTAACCTCAGAGCCAACCACTTCTCAAGGCTCTCCTCTACAGGACAATATTGCCACCACTGTTCACGATATTCAATTATCGATAATGCCTAGTAAAATTTAACATGAAAGAACATGAACTGAGAAAATCCTTTGAGTACAAGGCAAAGAGTGGTGGTAACATAGCACGGTACCTAAATATTTCTGTAATTGTATACAGAAACTCTTATTTCGAAAACCATTTCTAAATTTACAAACTATAACAGTATAACATTTAATAGATTTTGTCAGCACTTTCTGATTAAGCAGAAATTGAGAGTTTATACCAGGAAAGAACATTATGCCTAGGGATCATGTTGACAATAGGTGCTACTTAGTAATATTGATAAATCCGATCATTTTAGCAGCAAGGAGCTTGGAAAAATAATTGGTTACAGAGCATGTTATGGACCATAAAGTCCAATTTTCAATTGAAACATGCGGTTGTAAACGACCATATTGATTACTGATGCTGAACTTTTACAAGGGTTTTTCTACTGTGATGGAGGTTTTGTTCCAGGCACCTACACAGCACAGCAAATGATTATTTACAGGTTACTCCAAGTCCATTAAAAAAAGGTAAATGAAGCTTTCGACCGGTGTTTTATTGTACAAATTTTGCGGTATATTGGTCTGGGGGATGCAATGGTATCCTGTATCTTAGCATTATACTCACTTCCCTTTGCAAGATTAAAGTTAATGGAGTACTATCAGATCCATTTCGGATCTCCAGTGGTTCGAGGCAGGGTTGCCCTTTGTCACCCCTGATCTTTATACTTACATTGGAACCACTTTTACATAGGATAAAGAATCCTAATATTCAGGGCGTTGAGCTTAATTGAGTCTATTACAAAGCAGATGCTTTCGCAGATGATTTAATATTCTATGTCACTTCACTGGTGACCTCTCTGCCTAATCTTAAAGGAGAGCTCCGACACTATGGATCTCTGTGTAATTTTAAAAACAACTACCAGAAATTCGAGGCCTTTATAATTTCCATTCCACAAGTCTCTTGTCAAATCCTTAAGGATTCCTTCTCTTTTTGGTGGTTTTCAGATTCAATCCTATGATTGAACTTGAGACTTGAATAGACTATACGCCTTGAATTTTCTCCCCCCTGCTAAACAACTTAAACTTGAATTGGCACAATGGCACTTGAAATCACTGTCATGGCTTGGTAGATGTACCCCTCTCTTTAATATGTTGCTGTACACCTTGGTAGGGTGATTGAATGGTTCAGACATGAACAGTGGATCGAGATCGATCAAGTCTCAATAGGACTGCCACTGACATTCCTGCCTTGGGGGACCCCGCGTGATCTCCCTATGGTTAAAGGTCACCCTACGATTGGGGCCACCCTAGATGTGTTCACCAAAGCCTCTGTTAATGGTAGAATCTCTCCCCTCTATCTCCACTTACACCGATTATTGGAAGTCCACACTTTTTACCTGGACTCGCTGATCCGGTGTTCTGCAGAGTAGCGTACCAAGGTCCACGTGATGTTCAATTTTTTTTTTTCAAAAGTCCTCATGATCTTATCTGATAGAAATGAGTAAGGACCCTCTATATATGCCTCAGGGTGTCTGGAGTATGAGACAGCTCCATCACTTTATACACTCCCTACCTGCTCATGCTGACCACCGCAAGGTACTTACAGAATTCAAAGTTCTATGTACAGAGCAGGGACCGGTTAGACACCTAACCTCCTACCTATATTCCAGTTTAGTAGCACCTGAGGTAGACTTCACCCCACCATTTATAGTGAACTGGACACGGGACTTGGGTATAGACCTCCCCCAGTCTGAAGCAGATCAAGTGTTATCTAAAACCCAGTCCTCATCCATCAGTTCTGCGTATCAAGAAACAGGCTACAAGATACTTACTAGGTGGTACAGAGTGCCACCCCGCCTTCACTCTATGTTCCCGGAGGCTTCAGATGTATGCTGGAGATGTTGTGAGGAACGGGGCACCTTTATGCATGTGTTCTGCGAATGCCAGAGGATTTGGCCATTTTTGGGAGGGTGTCCATAAGCTGCTTCTACGTTTTACTGATCTCTCGATCCTGTTTGAAGTGGGGTTCTTTTTGTTACATCACACTACGATCCCCAGGAAGACTTATCATAACTTCCTCCTTTTTAGATTAATTGACGCAGCACGTGTCTTTATTCCAGCACTTTGGCATCAAACAGGGACTCCCACTATAGCTCAATGGTTTCAACTGGTTAATGATCTATATATAATGGAGGACCTAACCGCATCTATGAAGGGCACGGAAGCCAAACACAACATGAGATGGATTTACTGGGTTATTTTCCGAGATTCCTCTGACTATGTCCAGTCTTTAAGCCATGTCACAGACTCTATCATCTATATAATGTTGGCAAGTGTTTATCTGTTTAAACAATGTACTATTAAGCTCATCCTAAGATCAAATATGTTATGCTCATTGAATGTTTGATGTGTTCATTCCAGCACTGAGTTGTGTATACTCAATACCCCTGACCCCCCCACCCCACCTTTCCATGACCTCCTTGTCCTTACTCCCCTTCCTGCCCACCCTTGTTTTTAAAGTAGTACCTCCCCCAATAATTTATAAAATTTCGAGTTGAGTTCTACGGGACCAAGCATTCTCCATGCCCTTTCCATTTTTATTGTTGTAAGTTTTATTGTGTCAGTTTTTGATTGATGTATTTTGCACAACAGTTTTGCATGTGGCTACTGTACTGTTTTGTGACTTTCTTGTCTTCCTTAAACTCCCAAGTTCAAATTTGGAAAAAAAAAAGGTATATGTGATAGGAATGACATAATGCCAATCTTAGGCTACGTATACCATGAGCGACGAAAGTTTAACGACCGCAATAAAAGTAAAGAGAGGAGAGCACAACAGGGTGCCGCTGGCTCATTCTTCCCCCTCCCCTCCCCTCCCCACAGAACTGTGCTGTATGTACGGTGCTCATTCATTCATCTTTCAGACGTTTGTCCTTGGAAACGATCGTGAAGGATCCTTTCCAACAATGAAGAATTGTGACAATCCGACATTGTTTTTTATATTTGGCTGTTTAGACGAATGCTGTAAGTATTTGTCTAAAAAGCCAGAGACACTGTCAGATCATTGGTATGGGATTGTTAGGTGGCTTGATTTGTGTTTCATGTAGAAATCAAAACAAAGTAAAACTAAAGGCACTCATTAACCTGAAATTATTGAATAAATGAATGGTAAACAAGAAGGTATGCTCAACTAACAACAATGAAACTGCAATCTGTCAAAGTGTGACTTCATCTTCCCAACAAAACAACAAATTATTGTGAAAATAAATTACCTTGCTTGTGATAGGCAACATGAACGTATATGAAAATGTATCACCTACCAATCATATAAATTTACAATTTCTATTAGTGTTTTTATAAGGTGACAGAAGTAAACTGAAAGAGAATTTAAAGAAATAAATTCCCAGTTTTCTTCTCTGATGATCAGTGTTTTATGAATCACAGAAGAATCATGTCAGCACTGACTTATATGTCTGAAAAGAAAAGTATGAAATTCTAGGGGTTTTTATTGGAAAGAAGTATTAGATTAGAGTTCATTGCGAAGGTTAGGGTGTGGTTTTGGAAGTATTTATATGCTTGTTTTTTTTTATTCTTTTAATTAAGGATTGTTTTATGGATCGAATGTCTCCCTGGAGGTTTAGAAAAAGAATAGAAGAAGCTCTGGATGCAATACTCATCTGTAGACCAGATTACTTTGTCTATGCCACCCTTGGAACATGGCATCCTGTGCTCACAGTGTAATCAATTATTGAGAGAACAGCGCTAATGTTCTCTTTTTAACGCCGAATCATTCAAGACTGCCAGTGACAAAAGAAGATGGAAAAGGAAGAAGTACCCAGTACATCAAATGTCACCAGCCAAAAGTAAAAATAAAAAAAAGAGGCAATAACATACTGCTGAATACAGGTTTAAGAGGAAATAGGATTATTCGAAAGAGCACTGTGTTGGGCTTTATTGTAAGGTTTGGGAGAAGGATAAGTAAATGACTAGATGAAGAACATTTTTTTAATTAAAGTTTTTTAGAGAAACCTGGGATAGGTCACCAGTAACTAGTTCCTTACCTGATGATCAGACAAATAAGAATAGAAAGTAAGCAGTTTTGCTGTGATAGAAACCTTTTGTTATGTATTAAATGTTTATTTCTAATACAAAATAAATGTTAAAATAGTAATAATAAGAATAATGATAATTTTCTTTTAAACTCAATGTCAGGTATTTTTATTTAAATTTTGTCCACAGTTTTTTAAAATGCCAGATGACCTAAAATCAATATTTAAATCTTTGAAACATGAATATTTCTGGAATAATCACCTACCATATTTTTATGCAGAGTATCTCTGGGTGTCTAACAAAGTTGGATCTTCCATTGGTCTGCCTGTAATGGTTTTGGAAATCACAAGACGTTCTCACTCTTCCAGTTGGATTTTTCATTTCTTCTGTAATACATAAAATGCAGACGTAATCAGGAGACTTCTTCTGCAGCTTAAAGGGGAGAATTATTGTATGAAGGTGGTGGTGGTACAGCCAGAATTATGTGATTTGGGTGGACCCCACCACTCTTGTTGTAACACCCTTGCCTGTTAGCACACCTACTATATTTTTTAAATAATTAATACACAGGACAGGCCTTTGAAGGTGTCTTCACATGACATCACCTGGTCTCCCGTCTCTTCTTCCTACAGCAGCAATTTGTGGGAAAAACAAAACAGCCCAAAGTGGCTTCATGAGGGTCCCCCCCCGTAGCATACTTCTGCACTATATAAAATAAAATAAAAAAAAAATTGAAAAAATATTTTATAATGACTTCTCAGTCCAGACCATTTTCCCTAATTCAGACCCTAATCTTTGTCTTTTTCTGCCATACTGTACGACGATATATCTGATTGCAACTGACATATTCTATACTGCAATAGAAAATTACAACAGTTCTGAATACATTCAATCAATATCATAAACATTTATGTATAAAAGACCCTGTTTTCACTACAGCTATGTATATTTGCAAATGAACTATTTCCTAGCATTCAATCTGCCTATATATCATTTTCTATTTATAGCATAATTAAAATGTCCAATAAAATTACCATCACATGCAGTAACGTTCCCAACTTGCTGCACAACAAACATATTTTCTATACTTCATATAAAAAGATTATATTACTTGTGTGCATATTAAGTTACATTACCATTAAGCATGAACTATATACGTATATTTTAAGATATATATTCAGACTAAATATAAAAACGCTTTTCTAGATTATTAAACCATATTAAAAACATACGTTAAAATACACATTTTATATAGTGGATACTATTAGATTTTAGAATACTGAAGTTAATGCAAAATTGAGTTTGGCCAATGGGGTTCCTATAATTACAAAGGCATTGAGAAATAAATGTATTCCTTGAAGTGATAAAACAACATAATATAGTTTATATAATTTTTCATTTTTCTTTGGTATGTGGTAATACAATTTCAGTTGATATTTATTTTTAGAAATGTCATTTGTCTCTAGCTATTTTAACAGATATAGGGTAAAAATACACTTTTAAATAAAAATAATAATAAAAAAATAAATTCTATGTGGACCCCTAGGATTCCTCCAGAGATTGCTAGGGGTTCCTTCAGCGATGAGCAGTTTGTGCCTTTCAGGTCAATTTAACGGCTACTGATGATCTTTTTGGCCATGTGTAGGGGGGACATTCTTTCCAACCAATGGTCTATAGTATAGAAAATATAGAAGGGGTTCCCTGGAGAACAAAAAGTTATTTCAAGGGTCCCCCCATGGTAAAAAGGTCAAGAGGCAATGCAGATCTAGAAGGTTTAATGTTGCTGTCTGGGTCTTCACTGTATATCCTGGTCACCACTGACTCTGGGACTGAGACACTTGTTCAGGTGGTGACAACTGTGTAAGGATGAATATTCTTTGTTTTAGATCAATTTTACTACTTCCTGTTTAGGTGAAAGTAATTCCCTCTAATTGGAATTGTGAAATAAATCATCCATCTCATATATGATTCATTGCTGCTAATCCATCTTTAATTGTGGGCATGGTTACTTCTTTCCAAAATTTTCGCAATTACCATTTTCGTTTCATTGACCATATTTATCAGAATAGATCTTCTCTACATAGAGAAAATAATATGCTCTGGTTCTTGTTGTGTTTATTATAGCCGAATTTTCATTTGGTTGTCATTTAGATTTAAAAAAACCTCACACTTCTGTGTTTCATTTTTGTGATCTGAAAGATGTACTTTCAGAACTGGAAATCTGAAAAAGAAGAACAAATAGTTTTCTTCTTGGATACTTATATATTATTGTTCCAGAATTTAATGTCAATCAATAAAATCTAAATTGATTTATGTTGAAAAAACATTTATGTATGAAGAAAATACCCAGTTATTTTGTTATTCACAGCAACATATAGATAATAAAACAGGAGTTAATAGCAATATGTGATTTAAGCAAATAATCTAAGAATGTTTGTAAAATATCATTGTACGTTGCCATGATCTCTTTCCATCTGTACCTTCAGGCATATTTGTGCATATTTCCTTTTTCTGGTTTTTCTGTATGATTGCGGATGTTATAGTATTTACATGTATTCACCATATAAAGCCTTGACCAGTGTTCACATTTCATTGATGATGCATTTCCTTTGCTATTTCTCCTTGAAACACAAAGAATTTAAATTTAAAGTATCCTTTAAAACCTGTTTTCAACTTTACACAGATTTTTAGTAAACTGAGTAAACAGATTCTGATAAATGTATGGGTATACTTTTGTGAAATAGTTGTCGAAGGTCTAAGGTATTTTTTTTAAGTAAAAATTTCAGGGTTGGTTTTGGGGATTGAGGTTTGTGATTGATTTTGTAATGGTGAAGATTTATAATATTCTGGACCATTCAACTTTGAAAATGACCTAATGGTAGTAATTCCAGATCAGGTTTATAATTACCTTACCTCTATCTTTCCCATTGACATTGCCATTCCTAAAGGAGGAATCCAGCAGATAAAACGCTTCAATCCTTTTCAAGAATGTCATCTTGTGGGATTTTGGCGGCTCTGTATACCCCAGGATTTAGTGGAAAGAAATGTGACGTCACTCTCACTTAGGCACTGCAGACAGAAGACAGGAGTAAGGTATGTAAGAATTTAACTTTGTTTCCCGTACAGGTGTATTTTTGATTCGCTAACATTGGGTGATTTTTAAAAGTGGAGAGGGGGGCAGTGGTGTAGGAGCTTTTCACTTTCAACCTTATCAGTGGCAGCTCAGGTGGCCCAGGTCTCTTGTTGCAGTCTTTTTTCCAATGGGGGAAATATGGAAATCAAAACTATTATGCGGGTCCCAACTTGTCTATGCACTAAAAGTTTATGTCCATCCTTGAAATTGCCTCTG
This sequence comes from Pyxicephalus adspersus, assembly GCF_032062135.1. Classification (NCBI taxonomy): domain Eukaryota; kingdom Metazoa; phylum Chordata; class Amphibia; order Anura; family Pyxicephalidae; genus Pyxicephalus; species Pyxicephalus adspersus. The sequence goes on from NC_092862.1 coordinate 38,347,848, forward strand.
TCCATCGGGGTCATGTTAGAAAAAACTCAGACATCTGCAAAGTCCATGCCCCCCTGACCCATTTATGGGGTAATCCAGAATTCACACCAGGCCTAACTCACATAATTTTTAATGGTCCGTTAAAAGATTCCTACATATAGCTGACCTAGTACTTTTTCAGGCATTTACACTCATTTATTACTTCTAAGATTCCTGGGCACATATTTTTAACATATGTTCCAGTATTGGATTAGATACTTGATGTTGTTGTGACCCATAAGGAGATATTTCTGCTGCTTCTATGGCTTGCCATAAAGGTATATCTGTTTTTGAACGGTAAATACAGAAAGGTTTGCTAATTGTGCTGCTATATAATATTTGTTAATATGTCGTATAGAGAGGCCTCCATCTTTCCTCAATTGGAATAGGGTTTGTTTAGAAATGCGTGGTCTACTATTCCCCCAGATAAAACTAGGAATCATTCTTTAAATTATACGTATATAGTGTGGAGGGATTGGAATTACTCTGAAAGGATTTAGATAGAAAAGATACTTTCACTTCCGCTATTGGCCCTAGCTATGATATCTGGTACCTTTTCCAGGTTTCCAAAAGTACTTTGGTCTGACGTATCAAGGCAGGATAATTTTCTGTAAAAATTGTTTCATAAGGTCTTTCATTACGAGAACTATTTGGCCTTTAAATAGTGGAGGGCAAACAATTTGAAGAGTTTATGACGTTATCTATGCATGGTGTTAAAAGTTTTGCATTTTTAAAAGAAAAACATAATATTCCACCAAATGAGATATTCCAACACTTACAGATCAAACATTATGTAAATGAAACATGTAAAGATATAGCTAATCCGTTAAAAATAACTAACTTTGAAAACATCTGTAGACTACTACCCAACCCTCTACTGTTGTTTATTAATTGGTACAACATTTCAAACTCAGACTTACATATCTAATTGGGAATCTGAACTACAATCTAAAATTCACCCTAAAATGTGGAGTCAAATATGGTATAACATAGCCAGATGTCATTCCAATAGCCATGCAACCGAAATTAAACTATTAATGCGTTGGTATATGGTACCTGCCAGACTATGTAGATATTTCGCCACTTAATCCGGAATGTGTTTTAGAGCATGCTACACAAAAACTCACACTGTTTCACATCTGGTGGGATTGGCTGAGGATTCTCAAAATTTGGATTGAATTATTTAAACTTCTTTTTAAAGTACTAGGAAAATCCATTCCAAATGACCTTAAGACTGTTTTATTAAATGTTAAACCTAAATATGGTACGTATATCCAATTCCACCTAATACAATTTATTTTTACAGCAGCTAGTGCTGGCTAAAGCTTGGAGCTCAAATATACCAACTATAACACAAGTGAAAAGAAAAATATCCTGGTACCTAACAAATGTAAAGATATCTGCCATCCTACAAGACAAACATAGTACATTTCATAAAATATGGGAGCTGTAGATTGCACACTATTCACCTCCTGAATTGGATTGATCATTATTAACAATTTAAAATAAAATTCTGAACCATAACAAATAAGAGAAAATACATAGATTCACAGAATAGATACTGTGGCTTTTTTTCAAACTTACCCCAACTGCACACCTCCCATCATCCTTACCCAAGTTTCCCATCCCCCTGTGTGTTGTCAGAATTTGTGTTTATATTAGAATAAAAAAACAAATTCTACTTTATATGTATTTGATCAATAGAATGAAGAACTTGTACAACAATTTACCTTCTTTTCAAGATGGACCACTACCCTATCATCTACTAAAGCCTATACATCTTATCCATTAAACATATTAGTACCTGAAGAACTGATTTTACTAAATAATAATACTCTGTATTCAAAATTGTCTTAATTTGTGGATTTTTTTTTATTCTTTTATATATACATTGTTTAAATTGTTATTTGTTTCATGTTTAGAAAACAATACAAATTTATTGAAACGGATGATTTCCTGATGATTGTTCCATAATAGAATTTCAAGAATTTTTCCTGGTTCCTCCACTCTATGTTTTAGGGGGTGTGGAAAAACTGGCAATATAGAACATATCTGGTGGTCATGTCCGATTACACAGGAATTTTGGCGTAAATGTTTTGATTAGATATCTTCTGTTCTATACATATCTTTACCAGTCACTCCTGATTATGCTCTATTTAGCAAGGCTGTCCTCTACCTAAATAATATAAAAAATTGATCAGATACATTCTAGTGGCAGCTCGTATTGTCCTAAAGTCTGGAAATCTCCTACAAAAACCAAAAACTCAAGGAGCTTATGGTCAAAGACAAACTCATCTTTGAACTCACTGAACTGTAGAATCCCTGGCTGGATTACTGCAACTCTGGACCACCACCTTTGTCGAAGCATAGACCCACTCCCCATTCCTTTTCTTCCCAATGTTTTAGATTTATGTCCGATATTACCGATTGCATTATAGAGGTTTATTGTAATGTTTTCCCTATTTTCCCCTATTTTTAAATAAACATTTTGAAATATAAAAGTGGAGGGTGGCATGACAAATGGACCTCACATTTTACTATAAATTCCCCTTTAAAGACAGCATTTTCCTGTTTTTACCAAAAATGTTCATTGCCTGGAAATATCCTACCAATTCTATTGACATTTCTAAGGTTTTTTCCCATCCAGTCAATTACCTAACAGTCACTGCTCATTTGATGTCATCCTTTACTTTCTATACATTGTCAGAATAATTCAGAACAGACTGTAAGTTGCGTATACTGTTTTATAGATTTTTCCAGTCATTGCTCTACATTGTGTTCGCAAATCTCATGCAGCATACAGTTCAGAATTTTATAACCACAATTTAAAATATATATTTTAAACAGGAATGTCATTGATGTTTCATGAGATAGGCTAATGTTTGTTAGCAGCTGTATCTTCCTTCCTGGGACATTTCCATGTTTGTCCCTGGATATCTCTATTCTGTGAAACATGCCTGTCTATCAGTACTCACCATCTGTGTAGCAAAGTAGCTTTGATCTGCATGGTAAATACATTTTTTAACATCTAATAATGTTAGGGCTTTAGATAAGAATTGTAACAAATCACCTGTAGCAAATGAAAATCACCAATAAGAATTCCCATATTCCTAGCCAGAGGGGTTCCTTTTAATAAGCACGCAAAAAGGCAAAGGTTTACCCAATGTATATTGTACCCAGATAGCTATAATATCACACACAGAAATAATGGCTTGGTGGCCTTGGAAATGATGGTTACATGCTGGCAACTATGTAATATTCAGTCGAGCTGTCACATTAAATTAGAGACATGGAAAGAGTTCTTTTTTTGGAGCCAAAGACACTCTGATACATAAATCCCCATTAATATACTGCTGATTTATTTAGTTCAATCAACCGTAGAGCTTGAGACAAATAAGTGATAGGACCTCAGAGGGGGTGTTCAGCCTGTTCTGTTCCGATGTACAATAAATAATATATTCGAACATAAAGAATCAAAACTCACATTTCAAAGAATGACTTGACAGGAAAGCATTTTCCGTATGCTGACCCACCTATTGTGAACATGCACTAAGATCATAGAATCAGGGGCCTGCAAAATTCGATTCAATATTTTAACTGTTCTTTTTTTTTTTGTTGTTTTCTGGGGTTGCTAAATTCAAAATTTAAAAAAAAAAGAAAAACCTAGAAAAAATGCTCTGATCACAGATAATTTATTTAGGTAAAAATGTATTTAATCTTCATATACATGACTTATTCCTTTCAAATTTTAATCTGTGTTGTAAATTATGTTCAAAACAAACAACCAAAAAATAAACCCAGTAAAAATTGAAAAGTAGGATAAAACAGTATTTAAACAATTAGTTTTCCTTTAAAACATCTCTTGAGGCTTCTCCTTTTATGTTTTTTGTCGTCAGTTTCTTGCTGCAGCCTCCAAGAATTGTCAGCAATAATGGTAATGTTCCATTGCCCCTGTTACCTTCTTTCCAATTCTTTGATATCATGATGGAACTGTTTGCCTATGTGCTTATGATGGGAAAAAATGGATCTTGTTTTCAGATTCAGAATTTTTCCATGGTAAGCCTGTGTATTGCTGTTAGCTACAAGGGTACTATTATTCTAACATGAAAATTTGGGTAATTTCTTTAAGAATGTGTAAATGGTAACCATTATATTCCTATTTGCTGCTTTTGGTGTGTTAGGTTTACTATTGAAAGCGTTTGGTTATATCTGTGTGCTAAACGCAAAAGAAAGTACTTGAGAAACCTATTTTGTAAGGTGATAACTTTGTGTGCCTTCTGCCTGTGCTATACCCATTTCAGTTACATAATTTTCAGCGTTCTCTGAGAGCTACTAAACTACTCCCAGCCCTATATTATATAGGAGGTAAGGAGGATGTGTTCTGTAGGACAATACTAGAGTGAACGCTGCTTTTTCCATAGGTAAAGCATGCTCACTGAGCATTGTAAACCTAGAACAGGAAGTGTGTTAATGGCCGTTTTTATATATTTATACTAGCTGATAACCCGGCGTTGCCCGGGTATTTATTTATTGCAAACTAATGTTATACAGGAAAAGGAATCAAATAAAGGTATAGTGATTTTCTTTCTTTCTTTTTTCTTTCTTCTCAAAGGCATTATTACAGGCCAGAAAGTTGTAAAAGAGTCCAAAAAAGTATGTAAAATATAAGCAAAAGGCACACTGTCACTGAGCAATATTTACACACATATATACATACATGCATACACGCAAAAATACCTCTGACATATAGCACAGCGCTGTACAAAGATAAGCAATGCACTCACATGTGTCTGAGTCATATGTCTAGCAAGTTTGGTTTAAATGTCTCCATGCGTTTTCAAGTGATGGTAGAACATACATACATCTGATTTTATATATATATATATATATATATATATATATATATAGCTCTGACATATACCATAGTGCTGTGCAATTAAATACTGCGCTAGATGTATCAGTCTCTGTACAGAGGAGCTGACACTCTAATGTCCCCCCACAGTCACAAACTATAATTATACATTTATATACCTCCGACACAGTGCTGTAAAAAGTTCAGCGTGTTATATGTTCAGCAAGTTTGGAAGATAGTGGAACATAGCAAGTTTGGTTGAAATGTCTCTATGCGTTTCCTAGTGATCACCAAATATAACTCAGACATATAGCACAGTGCTGTACAAAGATCAGCAGTGCACTCACATGTGTCTCAGTCATATGTCTAGCAAGTTTGGTTGAAATGTCTCCATGTGTTTCCTAGTGATGACATACATACATCCAAATACAGCTCTGACATATAGCACAGCGCTGTACAAAGATGACTGGCGCAGTCACATGAGTCTCGGTCATATGTTTGGCAAGTTTGGTTGAAATGTCTTTGAGTGCGTTTTTGAGTGCTGGTGAAACTTACACACACACACACAAACATCCGATTTTATATATATATATATATATATATATATATATATATATATATGGACTGGTAAACGGCAATGCATAAAATGTTTGTTCAAAACACAATTTAATCTAAATATTTACTCTTGAAAATACATTTTTACATTCAGCTAATGTATGCACCTACAGTATATTTGTGAAGATCCCTTGTCCCTAATTCCGGATGTTGAAGGATCAGCTCCAGGAGCCTACCAAGGTTCTGCTTTACACAGTTCTGCCTGCGACCATTGCTTACAAGAAGATAGTGGGGAACAAATCAATGTGCTTTTCTTTCTGTGTCCAATAAAAGATGGGAAAAGAGAGTTCACTAGTTATTCACAATTTTAAAGGGCATAGTTAGCTGTACTAAAATAACAAGAAATGCTATATCAGGCCATGCAATTACTATGGGACACAGAAGCGCATCGACTTGTAATGGCACTTCAAAAATAATTTGAGAAAAAACAGATCTGTATATCTTTGTTATGAACCTGTACTGTACTAATATAAGAATAATAACTATAATGTTTCACTAGAAGGATTGCCGTTAAGATTAGATGGGCAATTGTGTTTGGGTGGCTTATATTTTTTTTATCACCCTGGTGAGCACTGTTAATAAATTTTGAAGTCGACTTCATATGAATCTGGATGCCAATAGGGAAGGTGCTTAGATATGTATGGTTTAAAAATGGGGTTGTAAACCTTTAAATAAATGTTTGCAGGCCTGGAAAATTGTGAAACTAGCTTAAAAAGAATCTCCTTCAAGCCTTTAGTGTGATTCTTTTCTTCTCCTTTCCATTCTATTTCATTTAACAACTAATCACAAATTGACAGTAAGGTATAGCTCACAAATAAAGAACTCCAGGAAGAACAGTCTTCCATGAATTCTACAATTAACGATAGCTTAATGTTGGAATTAGTAGTCTTCCTGCAGTAGAAGTGATGAACGATACATAATTGAATCTACAATTGAAAGAGGTCTAAGGATTTATGAGCAAGGTGCAGCTCACAACATTAAAATGATTTGTTATATAAAAAGGAATCTTAATTGGTGAAATATGTATAAGGTATCAGTTACAGTCTTTCATATTAGTAATCTCCATTAAATTTTGTCATTCTGTCATTCACAACATTGAATCAGTTATTATATGTCTTGATCCCACTACCAACCCTATCATTAAAGGAAAGCTGCTGATGTCTTCCTGAAACGTGAGTTGCTTAGTTGCCTCTGGCTTTAATAATTTAGTAACTGACCTGGTATACAAATTGTAAGTTATGACCTAATTTACTCCAACCATGATACAGATTAGTTCCCCAGAAAGTAATGGGCAATCTGTCTAACAGCCAAGAACCAGCATTTTCAGAAGAAGGTCTGTAATAGTAGTATCTATATTTCTCTCCATGCTTTCTTTAAATAAAGTCTCTAGGACGACAGAGAACTGCCATGATGGCAGTTTATGTGCATAACCAATTCCTACACTCCTTGCAGTTGATTGTGATGCAAAGTGCTGCTCAGAGGTTAAATCCATCAACTCAAAATAGTTAATTACTAAAACACCACTTCAAATCATAGTCGAACCATGAAACCTAATCTGCATTCTATCTATAAAACACATTAATACTTGTATATACAATCTCATCAACTTTCCTTCCCAGATGGTTTAATAGAAAATAAAGTATTCCTGGTGTACTAAGGCACCAATCAGATTCAGGTGTATCAACTGTCCATTTTTTTTTTGGTACAAAGGTTTTTATTGGTTTATTGGTTTAATAACATGAAGGTTGTGCATACATAAAAGAAGTACAATAGTACAAAAATACAAACTGAATGGAAACAAAACAAACCACATGGTTTAGAAATAGCAAAAAAAGGGAGAAAAAAGGGAAAAGAGAGAACGTTCTTGAAGAAGGCAGATAATAATCCAGCCAAGGTTGCCAGACTGCTAAAAACCTATCATGGGTGTCATTAAGAACAGCAGTAATTTTCTCATTAATCATAGTCCCATGCATACGATTTTTAATTTCCAAGAAATTCAGATCTGAGGTTTTCCACGCACAGGCAATAGTTTGTTTAGTAGCCCTAAAAATATGAGTAATGAGAATAGAAGATTTTCTATCAAGTTGATGGTAAGGAACATGAAACATAACATGACGTGGATCCCTTGGTAAGTTAATTCCCAGAACCGAGTATATCATATGGTACACACTTATCCAAAGTCTATGCACTCTAGGACGGGGCCACCAGATATGACACATTGTGCCTTTCACATTGCAGCCTCTAAAACAATTGGAGGGGTGAGATTCCATCTCATAAGGACGTTATAAGAGTTCAATTAAGAAAATCCAATTTGATCTTTGTGGATTAAGGAAGGTAGAAAACCATTCAATCTAAGAGCTAACACTTTTTCAAGAATTTTGAGGTCAATATTAGGCAATAATATAGGGCTATAATTCACACTGTGAATATGGTCCTTACCAGGTTTAGGGATCATAACCACCTGGGCTTGTAACATAGACGAACCTGGGAAAACCTAAGGAAATAATTAAAGAGGGTAGTTAAATGTGGAGCAATGGGAGCAATGTGATCAGCCATTTTTTTATAAAAAAGGGCGGTGAACCCATCCGGGCCCCCTCGCTTACTAACCTTTGAAGTCTTAATGGCCGCCAGCACATTCAACACAGGTATGTCCGTACCCAAACCAGATGCTTGTTCGGCAGATAAATGGGGCATGTGCATTTTGAATAAAAGACTTTGAATTGCTGTATCCATAAGGACAACACTGGACAACGGGTGTCTAAATTCATCAATAACATTAATAGGATTGGAGGTATAAACATGCTTACTAGTGCGCAGAAGAAATCGCAGGTCTGTGTTTCGGCATAAACCTAAGCTTATTGGCCAGCATGGTGCCGATCTTATTACTATTAGCATAAAATGTTTGTTCTTTTGTTCTTTGTTTTGTTGATCTTTCATCACAGGATGACATTCCCTCCATACATCTGTCACTGCCAAATCAGTCAACAATGAAGTAAAGGAAGAAAGTTTCTGTTTACAGAAGAAGCTATCAGACTTAGATCTATCTAGTTTCGGATTCAGTACCATATTAGAATCTCCACATAAAATAATTTTACCTTGTACATTAGTACCGAGAATAGTAAACAGATGAGAAAAGAAAGGTATCGGTTGTGTATTAGGAGCGTAGTAAGTACAAATTCTAACCTTTTTATTCAGAATAGAGCCTACCAGTATCAGATAACGGCCCTGAGGTTCAGAAATTTGGTTATGACATATAAATGGGGTCCCTTTATGTATTGTGATCAGTACTCCACATTTTTTAACTGGAGCATTTGTTTGATAGAAATGTGGGTAGGAGGAGTGAAGGTACTGCAACAAAGAAGAGATATAGGTCTCCTGTAAGCACACAATATTACCTTTACAAGTAAGCACGCTTATGGGGGGAATTCATTCCCTGTACGTTTAAAGTTAGCACTTTAAGCGCCATTTAACACCTTGGGTAGCAAAAAGACAATACACAGACACATATCAGGGAACAAGACATAAAATAGGGGCGAATAAACAAACAACAAAAAAAAAAACAAGGCAAAATAGAAAGACACTGACAACAACCAAAATACAAGACATTTCCATACAAAAAAAGTGAATATAGAGAAACCATGTAGGCACCGTAGTGCATTAGGACTGGCCCCTGGTTCCAAAAAAAGAAGGAAAGGAAGCAGTGCAACTAAGGTCAGCAAAACCCAAAGGGGGCATGTATCACCTCGGGCGAAGGTAATAAAGGGCAGTGACCACCTCAAGCGAACAACTTGAAACTTTCTCAGAAATACCATTTAAGGTACTTAGATCATTTATGAGAAAAAAAATGTATCCTAATGAACAAAAATACCCAAGTAGGACCAAATAAGATTAGCCATTGAAACTTAGCTGTTCGCCAATTTACGAAAGGATTGAGCCTGAAGGCAACCTAGGGCCATAGAACGAGATTCCTCTTGAGAGCGAGAGTTCTTTGACAAAGCTTCCGGAATGACAGTAGGAGTAGGCTGGACTTGAGAAGATGAAGATTGTTGAAAAGCACTATCCAATGGATATAGATATAAATCAATGAGACATTTCCGCAAATCAGCTGCTGTGACCACCGAAAAAAGGCAGTTGTGATATGTAAAAGGTAACTTAAATGGAAAACCCCACCGGTAACGCACATTATTATCCTGAAGGATTCTCAGATATAGCTTCAAGGCCCTCCGTTTTTGAATAGTAGATTGAGCCAAGTCGGCAAAAACATGATAGGAGACATCTTGGTAACATAAGGAATCTTTAGCACGTTCAGATTGAAGAATCAGTTCCTTTGTACTATAATAATTCAATTTAATGATGACATCTCTATGGGGTCCCTCGATAGGTTTGCGGGATAAGGCCCCATGGATTCTGTCCATTTCCAGGTGCTCAAGTGCGACATCAGGTACCAGGGCACTAAGTAATGCTGTGACCACACTGAAAAGATATGTAACACTTTCAGGGATACCACTAATTCTGATGTTGTCCCTTCTGGCACAGTTTTCTGGATCTTCCAATTGGTCCCGCAGTGTTTGTAACTCTGAGTAGCATCGAGATCTTTTTCATGCCCCTCTAGAACAGTTGTGACGTTGTCAAAGCGATCTTCCAAGACCGCAGTGCGGCACCCCAAATGTTAAATTTATTTCAACAATGCAGAAGAAAGCTTTTTGTTAGCCAGGGCTATCTCATCTCTCATAATCTTCCTAGTCTTGACCAGTAAGCGCTCACCTGGTTCAGGCTGTACTGGAGACATCACAGAAGGGAACTGCTGCTGGCTGCCTTTAGAATGAGATGTGTCATCCAGTGGGTCTCTGGCTAAGTCTTCATGATCAGGAGGATCTGGCGCCATCTTATTGTACAGTCCGCGCTGGGACTCATAGGCTCTGGAGGTTCCCTGGAGGATCCAAGATGCGATGCTGCAGGTAATTCAAAAAAATATTGCATTTGCACAACGCTGGACTCGTCAGTTTGCCCAAGGTGCCGGATCAGCACACTACCATCCGGATCTGCTGCGTGCATGTGCCCCCCCCCCCCCCAACAGTCCATTTTTATCTCAAAGTGACCTGTAAATCTGATAATCATTTTTGTTGAAATACAATATACATTTGTTCTTAAATGTAACACCTTTTTTGTCTGTTGACAAAGGAAAGAGCAATCCCCTCTGGGTGATTTATGTGCACTTTAAGAATTTCAACAAACTTTTTTTGCAGATTCGTACCTATTACTGTTCTAAGGAAATCACTGTGTGACCATGTCCTATCCAAACTGATTCATGAATGAGTGTTTGGGTTATTATAATTAGCTGGTTCACATTCCAAATTCTAAGGACCGCAACCTGGCAGTAACCAGCAGCGCAACATCCTCACCATCAGAGGCTCTAGAGAAAACCTCGTTACTGCTTAGACTCTGCACCTTGGCCCTTCTCAGGGCTCACACCACCTCCGTGCAAGCCAAAACGCCCCCTAGTGGTCCTGACTCTCTGAGTCTCCAGTGTTATGAATAATAAATATCAATAGCCGCTTACATTTTGTACATTTAGGGATGCAACCAGTTTTTTGCAACTCAACAGTTTTTATTTATTATTTTTGTGGATTGATAGACAAACTGTAAATAATAGTTTAACCTAGATGTTCTTCTGCCCTAAATCAACCATGTTTGTTAAAAAAAAGATCCAGCTTCCTCAACTGCAGAGATACAAGAGCAAAGAATGAGTAAGTTTGCCTCCAATCTCTACTAATGGCATCTTGGTAGGTAATATCTGGTTAATAAAATCAGCTGCCCAGCTAGAGGCCTTTAGCTTTCTTTCTAACAGTAAGATAAATAAAGTAACTGAATAAAAGCGTGATAACAACTAGTGCTGCTGTCTGCTAATGATCTATGCAAAGATTCCTGGGATCAGTGCTACATTAAATGCCTTTCTGCAAAGGAGAATAAATTCAGTTCAGATATTTGCTCATAGCTGAGCACCTCCATGCTTCCTTTCTCTGCGACCTTTCCATTTCTCCAACATCCTCTTTGTGAACAGGTGACAAAAACTGAACTGTATATCCCATATTACATTCAAATAAATGCTTTATACAGGGGCAGGATTGTATCTCTCAGTGGAGTCCATACCTCTTTAACGTCTTGTATTTGCTTTAGATATTGCAGCTTGGAGTTACATGCTATTATTAAGTCTATGATCTACCAGAACACAGAGATTCTTCTCCGTCATTGACTCCTCAGTTGTACTTCCACTAGAATTTATGATCAGCCCCCACATGCATAACTTTACATTTATTAACATTTATTAACTTTTATTTGCCACTAGGTTACCAATCATGTTTAGGTCTGCTTGTGTGTCAGAGACATCTTTAACAATTTTATTCTCTTACATACTATAGCTTAGTGTCATGTGAAATCACAAGCATGGTTCTTCTAATCTGAAAAGTCATAAAACCTAAATCTTGTATTTCTCTGCTGTGGCAGCCAAATAGCAGATCTATCCTTTGAATCACATTTGAAATTTGAGAAGGCATTTCACTTATACCATTCCAAACATTCACATACAGTAGACATTGGGAAAAAGTATAAAGAAAGCATTCAGGTTCTAGTACTTCCTGTCTATAGAACCATTACTTTATAAATGTCTGGCTCCCAGGATCTTGTCTACAATTATTAGGGTCCCAAATAAATATTTAATCATTTGTTAATATTAGAGACGCTCAATGAAATACAAAAAATTCAAGTGTTATGCTAATGACAAGCACATTTAACGCACATTGCACTGATTATGACTTGAGTACATCAAAATCTGCAAATACTGTATACCTCAATTTCAAGTAAGTGCATTTTTTATGAAATTTGCATCTGGTTTGCATACAAGTTACATTGTCTGCATCTCAATGACCATCTCTAGTTATTAATAGTTCATCGGCACGCCCCACTAATTTTGACAGCTACTGGATTGTCTATAAATATTTATAACAATAACTTCTGTGGCACAGCTCACTAGAAATTTATTAACAGTGGCTGGAAAAAGTAATTACTGTTGGTGATTAGGAATCGGGATGATTTGGCCATTAGTACTCATGTGGCTTTGTGGGCATGAGTAAATTGCTTGGGTTTGGTTCCTGTATATTTTTTTTCTTGCAAAGTTTACAAAGTGAGCTCTATCTAAAATTTGGCACACTTGTACTATGTAAATATTTCTAAAAGATGGTTGTAATTTAGGGTTCAAATTAAAAATGGGAGAGGCTGGAGCATGGTGGTTTATTAAGGATTCAAAACATTCAGATAAGGCATTTAGATTGAAAAAGTTTGGCATAGCAACGCACCTTGGTATGGCTAGGAAAATCATAATGGGAATCTTTAGAGCACCTAGACTGATGTGTTGTTCGCACAATAGGCTCCAGGGCTCCATTAAAAAATAAGTTAGACAAAGGCTTTTGGTAAAAGCTGGTGTTGAGAGTTTTGGAACTAGCCGTTGAAAAGTTGAGAGGGATCCTTGGAAACTTGGTCCTTGCTAAGAGCCCATGTATGCTATTTAAACAATCAGCTGCATGCTAATGAAGCTGATGAACTTCCCAAGTGAGCACTGGGAAAACTGCTGCCTGAAAGTTGCCACATTTGTTCTGTACCAAAGAATGCCAGTAATTTGTTTTCTGTTGGTTAGTGAATAACATACAAGTCAGATAGCTGCCCAGCTGTTTGGTTTTGGTTTACTTTGTATTCTGTTTGTAAACTTTTCTTTGTCATATAAAAGAACCCAGGCAGGCGTGTGCTGTTTGTTGGAACTGGACATGTGCTGCCTTTTCACTGAACTGTGCACAGAACCTGTTGCTTAAATCAGCCCACAACAAACCCCCCACAATATATACTACAATTGTGATAGACACTGGTTCAGTGTGTTGTATATTCAGAAAGCTAACCAAACAATAATTGGATACCTGGACCTTTAGGCTTTTTGTAATAAAAATGTATTTTCTTGGGAAAGCTGAAAGCTCATTTTTTTCATTTTAGGATATTAGATGTGATGATAAATGTTTTTTCTTCACATGAGATAAGCATAGCGCATGAAATGGTGCAGATCCTATCAGTATGCTTAGCTACAGTATGCTGCACTCACAGCTTGAATTTAATGGAACAAAGCAGCTGGAAATGTCTAATGTGTAAATTGGATATATGTCATGGCTGTAATATAATATACTTATTTGGGAAAGTTTGGAGTCTGTTCCATCCCGTATATTATTTTTTGGTTTAGAATAATATAGTTACTACTTAATAGTCCATGTAATATTTCATAAGATATTAATACTGTCCTTTCTAATTGAGCCAGCAGATGGCACATTTTCACACTTCTTGAACTTTTCACTTTTACTAATTTTCAATTTTCTTCCTTGATGAAAAAGTTCTATTCTGTTTGTATATAGGTCAGTGATTTGTCATTGGTGTTAGGTTAGTGACATCAGAAGTAATATTTGTGACACATCATTTATCATTTGGTTTATTCCAAACTGTAAGTCAGTTAAACTGTTCCTGAAAGCAACTGGCTATATGCATCATTGTTTTTTTTTACACATGATCCATATTCTATCTGTGTCCTCATTGCACTCATTGAGTTGTATTTGCAGTCTATTGATTTGTGCTCTAGCAGTCTGAATTACAAGTGTACACACTGGGCATGTATACACACAGTGTATATTTATGTATCTGTATGTATATGAAGCTTTTCCCGACCAGAATGTCACAGTGAAGCTGTTGCAGGTATGTAGAGGTACCTGAAATTTAGAAGATTTTGTCATTTGTTAAAGAGGAAATTAAAGTGTTGGTGTAGATGAGCTTTTATCATCATTTTGGCGTACACCTACCTTTTACTTCATAGACTGCATCCCTCAAATCTCACGTCTTGGCTGGCAACTCTCCTGAAGCTACTGCAATCCTCCTCCGCCACTGGATGTCAAATAATGATCTAACTCCTGCACATTGACCTCAGTTTCTGGTCATATTGTCAAAGGCCAAGAGAATAAACATGAGCTCTACACTGCATGTAGCATGCCCTAATTAGCATAAACAATGAACAAAATGCAGGGAAAAAGTTTTTTCGGGGGGCAAAAGAGAATTTGCATAAAACCTCCTACCTCCTGATGATGTTCTGTACCTTGCGTTTAATTCCACTTTAAGTTACTTTAGGGCTGTTACTCTTGGCATTAAAATAAATTCTGTCTAGTGCTCTATATTTTTAATACCCATGGCAAACCCACTACTCTTTTCTTGTGCAGAATCTGTTATGATATAAGCAAGGCAAAATTATCACTAAAATTACTGTCATTTTACTATCATCTCTAGGCAGTCTATTTCTATGCAAACCATTTTTTATGAAAGTTAAATGCATGGGGGGAGGGTTTAGACCCTTTGCACAGTTTTTTTTACAGTCTGTATCCCTATGGGGGATACAGGGGATTCACTCCCCTATTTGTACTGCTGACTGTTGTCACCAAGAAAGAAAGTGAGGGGTTAGAGCTGTCCCCAGAACAAGAAGTGAGGGAGAATCTTCCAATGGAGACACCTGTTTCCAGGGACAGCTGTCTAAGGCAGAAATAACCTTCAGTATGGGAAATTAAATTCCTGGTGTGCCCTGGCACAGGAAGTGAAGTAAAATTCCCCAAAGGGTACAAAGGCAAATTAACCTGGTGGGGGTTTTACCATGCCATGTACTTTTCAAAACGGAAAATAAACAACTTGGCTATATATACATGTTCATTTCATAGTTCATGTAAGTTTAAATTTAAATACAAAATTATGCATTAGTTGAAATGTTCATTTGAAAATACAAAAGATAATCCTTGATTTAATATTTCTAAAACTAAGGCACCTGGGTTTGAAATGAACAACACTGAAATTTTAGCTTTCTAGACACAGCCTTGCAATTTAATATTTTTACTAATGATATGGCTTACAGCTTACATACACTAATCTAAAACTGTTGCCAATAACATTAATAACACCCGAGGTCTATAGGACAATAGAAGAAAAGCCTCACAGGTCTGTAGATAGTTAACCTTTTCTAGTTTTGCTTTCATAGAATCAGATTTTGATCCCCGCTATGATCCTTTGTGGAAGAAATGACACTTGACCTTAAAATCTGATGCTGTCTGAAGTGCACAGTTCTTGCTGGAATCAGAGAAGCAATCTCCTAAACTCAATGACTTGGCATGAACATGAGATTTTAGCAGCTCCTTCATTTAGACCTGAAATGTAGCACAGCACTGCTAGATGGCATACTGTAATTGTTTAAGCAGAAATGTGTTTTAATATCAAGCTGGAATAGAAGAGACATAACTTAGCAGCTTTCCAAAATATTTCAATTTCAATATTTTCTTATGAGCAAATAATATTTAACAACATTGCCCAATATGAATGTTGATGGTGTTTTTTCTTTGATAAATATGAAGGGTTTTATAACCCTGATCTGGTTTTTATTGCTGTTTTATTGCTGGGGAAAGTAACCATCATTTGTGGTCCTAGTTAACAATGTCTTCTATGTAGAAAGTGAGCCAATTGCAATTTTTAGATTGCATTGGAACAGGAGGTGATGGGAATTGTTCCAATAAAAAATCTATTCTTGTAACACATTGGAGGATGTATACATTTGGAAAGACTTCCTCCTGCTGTGTGTTTGTAATAGAACGTAAAGGTAAATCTTCCTGATGGACCAGAAGCAGAGGAAAAGGGCATTGAATGCCCATCAAGTCTACATGCAGGCTATCCCACTTGCATTGCTGGCCGCGGTCCTAACAGGTATGGGTAAAGGCATGTATATGCATGTGTCTGTGCATGTACGCATGTGTTTTGCACATGTTACAGAGTGGGCACCGGTGGGAAGAAAATTTATAAATGTAGAAGTGACCTTTCCAACAGTTACTTGCTACTTTTTTGGATTTGTTGCTTGTTGCTGTTGATGTTGGAGATGCATTCCAATGTACAAAATATAAAAAAATAACAAATACTCATTTTTTTTCTCAATTTACTTTTTTTCCAAAGAATTAGCTGCTGCAAAAAGAGAAGGATCACAGGGGTTTGAGTCAGGAAGCCAGACAGACAGAGAGATGGCATTTACCATAGAATGGCTTCCCTTGCCCATAGAAATCATGATGCCTGGGGATAGCAAGAGATGTAATAAAGATGGTTTAGGGAAAAAAGCAAACACTATGGATTTACATTGGTTTTAGCATTGGACTGCTAGTAATTTGTTTTTTATATAATGACTGTGAGTTCAGTTGCACTTTAAGCTATTTTGTGGCAGCCATTGATGTGAATAATTGCTAGCTACCTTGAGAAGTGCGCTTTGCTTGATTCCTGCTGCTCTCATTGCCAACCCAGATTGCATGTCTTTGACTTCTGCTTCTGTTGCTGAACACTGCCCTTATATCCAACTATTCTTGTTTTCTGCCTGCCCCAATTTCTCCTTGAACCTGTTTTTTTTCCTTACTACCCCCAGTCTGCATGTTGATCCCATTGTTCCTGCCTACTGCTGGTGGGGTGATCCTAAGGATAGTGGCATGATGTGTGATTTTGCAGCAAAATATTCCAATGGCCCCCAGGGCCGCCAGTACATAAACCCATGTGGGGTGCTCCAGAAAAAATCAAGTTGTCACTTTAATTCTAGAGACTCCGCAGAAAAGGACCTACCAGTATTGGACTTGTAACTCTAAAGCCCCGTACACACGTCAGATTTTTATCGCCCGATAATCGGCATCGGCCAATTATCAGACGAAAATCTGCCGTGTGTACAGTCGGTGTCGTCCATCGTCCGGACAACCGACCTGCCGGATCCACGGACGATGGACGACAGCGGAACCTAATGAAAGGGAAGGGGAGAGCGCACAGCAGGGTGCCGCTCCATCGCTCTCCCCCTCCCCTCTCCATAGAGCATGAACGGTGCTGTATGTACAGCACCGTTCATGCATCGTGCACTCCCTTGTCGTTGGAAAGGATCGTGAAAAATCCTTTCCAACGAGAAAAATTGCATGTGTGCACGCAGCTTTAGTCACATTTATGATGCAAGCTGTTTGAGATGGCTCACCGATTTAAGAACTACACAAATAGATATCCTTACAGCCTTTATTTGATTGTAACAAAAGGTACTGTAATCTCACCTCCCAGCCTGAGGACTAGGAAACTTAACTTACAGTTTTTCTCCTTTCTTCGGGCAAAGCTATAGATGACCCCTGTCATTAAGCAGCTCTCTAAGTAGCCATCCCTTAATTAGAGATGGGCTGGTGATTTTTTCAAATTTCAATTAATCATAAAAAAAGTTTTTTTCTTGGGAACTTTTCTTGCAAATAAGGCTAATTTCTGCCAATTCATGAAAGTAGCTTACTGACTTTACAAGTTGATGGCAAAGTCCCCGAACATGGCATTGTCACCAAACATGGTTCTAGGGGGAAGAAGGGGGGTCAAGGGAGTTTTTGGGATCATGTCCCAAGTAAAAATAAAAACATTAATTCGTTTATACCATTCTTAATGACAACACCATGAACTTTCCATCATTGTAAAAAGTAATGTTAAGATTTTAGTTGCCTTCAAACCCATAGACCAGTGGTCGGCAAACTTGTATGGCCACTAGGCCATTTCAGGGGTGGGTGGCAGCACAGCAGGTCCTAATGTCTCTGCCCACCACAGGGAACGCCCCCTGAAGTGAAATCCCTCTCCTCTGTATGCATTGCCGAGGAGAGGGATTTCCCTTCAGGCAGCTTTCTCTATTTACCGTGCTGGCAGAAGTATCAACTCAGGCTGCGGTAAACGGGAGCAACAGCAAGAAGGCGGCTCCGGTACTTCCTAATGCGTCTCCGGAGCCCCCGGTTGCTGGCCGGCATTAGGCCGGATGGGCCAGGGGGCGTTAGGCCGGATCGGCCAGGGGGCACTAGGCCGGAACGAACTACCGGCTAGGCCGTATCTGGCCTAAAGGCCAGAGTTTGCCGACCCCTGCCATAGACTGTATGTCAAGCCGGCAAAATGTTAATTTGAAAAGTATATTATCCAGTATATTATCCATTATTATTAAGCTATTTTTATGTCTGCTTTAATACTGAAAAACCTTAACTCCATACTAAAACACCTTCAAATTCATCTCCTTGTAATTCATCTTGAATGTCGCCACTTTAGAGTTGGATGTTGGTTTAAATTTTGTCTAAAAGTTCAGATTTCAAAGCACTCTTTCATCCTTTAGGCCCTTTCTCATGGTAGATAATTATTTCTAAACCTTGTGGCAGTTCTATGTCCAGGAGTTTACAGTTCTGGGCAAGTCTTCTAGAAGGTGAATGTTCATTAGTGTAACGGGCACTATAATTTAACAGCTCCTGAGGACTCACCAAACTGAGCATGAACCTTGGACAACACCAGAGCCTTCTCTAATATAGTGCTATGATTCATAAGAAGCAGACGCTATGTGAAATAACAGTAAAATAAAATCCATTTGCATATGTGAACATGTCATCAATGATGGGGATTTGAACAACTTTCTCCTTTTTCTTCAGGGGTGGGGTGGGGGGGGGGCATTGAAACAACTGGTTGGGCTCGTGTGTGATGCAAATAATGATGCAAGTGCCAATCTGTTGCAGTTTATTTAGCCTGTTTTCTTTTTAGATACAACATGTATGCACCATCAGTTCCTTATTCTTCTCTTGTACTCTCCTGAGTATATCTATCCTTATACACATAAAGCTTGCTGGAGCTGATCCACTGCTGACAAGGTTTTAGCAAGCTCTCTTTGTAAATAAAATGAGCATCAATGGCTATAACACCAAATATTTTATCCACTGACCTTTAGTGAGTGGAGGCAACAGACTTTCCTCTGACCAGCATTATGTGTACAGACTGAAACTTGTAATGACAAGAAAAGCAGCAGCTAAAGAAAAAAACCTAATACATTGTGACAGTTTTATATTGTACAGCACGCAGTGAATAAATATGACAAACCTGTTTTGTAACAACATTTATTTTTTATTTCTTTAGTATTATATAAGAAGACAACATATGCTGTTTGTTATTCCTTAGGCACCTTTGGCTCTTTTACTGGCAAGGAGGAAAGGATATTCTTTTTTAGGAAACATTTTTTCTCTTAAATCCTAAAAGTGTAAACAGCTTTCTAATAGTGGGAAAAGGAAAATAAGATTTTTACTAACAACGCCTGGAAATATTACAAAATCTCATTAGTAGTCTTCCTAAGTACATGTAAATAATTTTGTAGTTCCTATATGTTAACATTTGGCCTCACTGTTAAATGCCTGAAATAAGAAAAAAAGACACGGCTATTGGTTGTGTTACCTATATCACTAAATTGTTTTCTGGAAAACAAGAGAGTTAGTTGACTTTATTTAACAAAGTGTTGTTCACAAGAAGTTTTTGAATTGCATCATTAAATGTAAACTTTGGTATTCTCTAACAAAGTTAGTTATAGTTTCTATTCTCTAGAGCAAGTTGAATCTACTTGATAATTCATTTACGACTATTAAGAATACAAATTAATAAAACGATGGCTAATGTAAAAGGACACCTAAACTGAACCTGCGACTAGAATATGGGCAATCAAGTACTTCCATATTATCAACAATAAATAAATGAGCTTTTTAACAAGTTATGGCTGAACCTTGATGTTGTAGGCACTGTTAAGCAATTCATCCTCAGTTTTCTCTGTATAAACATTGGAATAATTATTTTATCATCATAGTCCATCTACTCCCGACACCTCACTCCTCCGTACAGTAACTCAGTTTACCAATCTTCTAATCTCTAATGACAGAAAGGAAGTCTAGTAGGAAGAGCTGCACACACTGACCATCATTGTACCCCACTATTTTCCTTACACTTAACTGACCTGCCACTAAAATTGTGCCCTTCCATAATAACAGCCACTGTACTTTTTCAAACCATAATAACCATATTATTCTGCAAATGATTGCCTTTGCAAACATACACCTTTCAATTCCCCAACTCACATTCATCTATTCAATTCTTCATTGTCTGTACTGAACACAATTGCAAATCTCATTGTCAATTTCAGCACACTTCAAGAAACAGAAGCTGTGAAATAGAAATAGTTGCGTCTATTTCTCCACTGACCATTAGTACGCCATCTATTCTCTCTGTGGATTTCTGACCATTATGGTACCTGCAAATGTCTTCACCAATAAATAATGTAATGGTGCAAGTCTTCATTGCATGGACACATCACTTGTACTACTGCCTAACTTTGTGTTGTACATTATATTACACACGACTGAACACTGTATTTTTCAATTTTGATAAGCATAGAAAGTTTTTAAAGACATAGATTTAATCCTGTTCAATAGGAGCACTTTTACTGGTATTGTTTTAAAACATTTGTTTTTATCACAAAAAATGACTGGTTTCAAGTTTAAATTCTCATATTTTTTTTGTTCTGAAAACTAATGTTCTCCTTCAAAACTTACAGGGAAATATCGGGAAAGTTATTCTCTCTAGGTATTTGTTATTTACATTTATTTTTATTTCATGCTTTTTTTGTCATTCATTCTACCCTGTAAATTACACCAACAGAGTTTAATCTTTTTTATAGGAATGATTTGATTAATTGTGTCTTGCCATCTGTAAATTGCTGCTAACACACACAGCCAGACTCTGTATTTAACATAGTTATGTGAACACAAATATTGCAACATCACTATAAATCATCAGTTTGAAAAATCATTGTGTGTTATGTGTATTCTATATGGATAGCAAGTGGTATGCACTGTAAAAAAGCTACTTATAGAGGTTTACACAGTGTAAAGAGAACTGGTTATTTGCAGAGTTAGGGAGATTACAGATTACTATAGACAATCAATACATTTTTATGATGGTTTTAGTGGGCTACAGTTATTGCAAATTGGTTTGCTTAAACCTGGATATGCAGCAAATCAGGCCAACTGGTACTAAGTAAATATGTGTTATGGGTTGCTTTTGCTGGGTGAATGAATTTGCTATGGACTGAAGAAGCATCCAATCACTTACAGGGACATTTTTAGAGAATTCGTACCCCTGACAGTTTAAGGTAAACATGGGTTATTATCTCTGCAATTCCCTTTAAGCTTTAGGAAATTATTCCCAGTATCTTTTACTTGCAAAAATATTTTAATAACACAGGTCTATCAACTTATTTTTTAACGTTTAAACTGTAGATCTTCAGCACAAGATGGCATTTTAGTATCTACAATTACACTGCATCCCCATAATTTAATATTAAAATGTGAAGTACTGGCATTTACAAACTGATAAGATGACATTTCTGCCAGATTTTTTTATTTACCAGCATGGTATTTAAATTGTTACATATTTGCAGCATTTTTAAATGAAGCAAATTGTTCCTCTATTGTCACAGGAAGCCCTGATTCGGACTATAACAGTGTTTCTTAACCAGGGTTCTGCGGAGCCCTAGAGATCCTCCAAAGTTTGCTAGGGGTTTTCTTGAGCAATGAGCAGATTGCGGACCTTTGTGGATATCTGTGAGGGTGACATTCTTCTCAATGGCCAGCAATGTAAAAGGAGTTCTGCCTATTGACCACCACACTAATGTACTGTGAGTTGCAGATAAAATATTCATAGAAGGGATTCCCTGAACAGCTGAATGTTAATTCAAAGGTTCCCCATGTTATAAAGGTTGAGAAACACTGGAATATAGGCTGCAATACCACCACATATGGTTTAGATGACCATCAGGAAGTTGATAAAGAGCAATTATGTGAACACAGGAGCAAGATGTACCGGTAAATGGAAAGTATGGGGAAAAAGGAAATACAAAAAAAAAACATAGTTTATCGCTTTAGGCTAACCAGGGAAGGGGTGTATGATTAATATTATTATTATAATTAGGATTTTGATACAATTTGGATTTTCGTCTAATTATATAAGGTATCTACTCCCTTACATGGTGTCAGGTGGTGCCACAGTCACACCTTGCATTTGAGAATGAGACTTTTTAACATTTGCCTGGATATATTTTATATTTTGTATGCTCTGCAAAGAAAGTTTGCTGTGTTGTCTATCTGAAAAAAAAACAACTTTATAAAACAGCTGCATGATGCTGTGTTGCTCATTTGCAGTCTACCAATAGCCCACCCCACAACCATTTTTTAGCAATCCATATGTATCCCAGTGGAGGTATTCTTCCCTGCAGCTTTGTGGCAGTGCTGGAGCAAAGTGGAGAATAAACCACTTGTACAGACCAATTTTACACATTCCACTCACCACTCCATGCTCCATTGATGATCTCTTGCTGGAGGTATTTTAAGGAAACATTCAATGTAAAGTGACTTCATATTAGTATTTCTGTTTATTTATGACACTGTCTGAAACAGCATTTATCTGAAACCTCTGCAAGATATTTGCAAATCAATGTCTTCTGAATTTCTGGCTGGTAATATAAGTGAAGTAAAGATCAATTCACAAACTGATGTTGACCTTCTTACATTCCAACTATTTACTTAACTTTACTTGCTCTCATACATTTATGTGAAAGGTCACCTTACTGACATTTCTTGATATATGAAGGAGTACATGACAATCTTTCTGTATATAATACAGCTGTCCAGATAAACAAGGCATTGGTAAATGATTGTGTAGAATGTCACATAGCTATTAATTTTAGAATATTACTATTACTATGTGTGTTGTTAATAAAATAGAATAGTTTTGCTATAAACGTTTATGGCATTTGGGTATATAAACTTAAAGCACCATAAATAAATAGTTCCTCTCTAAGGGGTCAATAATAAAGCAAAGAAGAATTATTGCCTTCTATTGAAAACATAATAACTTGGAAGATTTTCCACCTGATTTGCTGCTTTATAAATAGGCCCCTAACAGGACTGATGAAAAGTCTGATAACAATTATTAATTAAACATAAATCACAATATGTGAAAGCTATGCTGCAACCAGCAGAATCCCATACGTGTTTTTTTAGATTACTTTACCTTGCCAAGGGCAATGGACCTGCCTTATCAATACTCCCCAAGACTGGAGGAGATCATGGGAGAACCAGGGTGATCCAGCAAACTTGGAATAATGGTTTATTGGAATTCATCAATGTCCTATTGTTGGGTGAGTGTCTTTTTATTCCTAGGGTTAAAAGTTAAAAGTTAATTCACTGTTCAACACACTTCCAAAGGTGAAAGAAAAATATGTATTTATATTTATTATAGATTTGCCAAAAAACTATGAAAAAACTATGAAATGAAAGTTGCTCATTTTTATTAAATGGCGATGACAGAATAAGCATTTTACACAAAAAGTTTTAATCCTGAAAAAAAAAATAACTGAGCCACCAAATCTAATGATTAGTAAACAGCAATTTATCACGATTTCCTGGTGAGTAATGATCTTTTAAAAAGTTAAAACAGTACATTTTATCATTATAGTGTTTACTGCCAGCTTGTTCTTTTTTACATACATTTTATTATTAGAATGTATTATATAGATGTGTACTAGCCACCAGCTCTGAATTTCACTCTATTCATTTTAATCTCCCTGGTTAATAACAGCTGAGACGGAATTAGCCATACTAGAGGTGCAAGACTTCCAGTGGGTAAGCCGATTAATAGACGTGTATGGAGTAGGAAGAGTGTCATCTTAGTATGGCCATGGCTTTTTCTTGCCAAATCCTCCGGAAGCAGAACAGTGAGTAGCATTGTAGCAGCACAACCAAATTTTACCCCAAATCTTCTCTGATTAGGGGTCAGAGGCAGCAGGGCCTTTATTATCCTACAGAGGTACATTTTTTGGAGTATTTGTTGGGCAAAAAAGTATTTTTACATTTTCACTATGACCTAACAAATCTTTGCTTTTTGAATTCAGTTTCCCACAACTGAACATTAGGAGCACAGATACTAAGAGGTCTGTATATAAAGAAGTGAATATGACATTCCCTGAAACATTTCCTAGTGGAGAATCAGTTGCTGCCAATGAATCACATAGACCTAGAAGATTCTCCACCAGGGAATGTTCCAGTGGATGTCAAATTTATTACTTTATAAATAGGCCCTTAAGATTAGCCATTATTTGTAGCAAGACCAAGACATAAAAAATCAACCATTTCCCTGCTGGTTTAATATGACCTTTATATTTCTGCTCATTATTTTTCTTCTTTTTAGTCAGTACAAGTAAACACATTGTAGATTTATTTGATACACAAGGGATAGACAATCACATAAGGCAAAAGATGATGATGAACTTGACTTTTTGTTTTTTTTTATTTGCCAAAGGTAGTTAAACCTATGCTAACAAAATATGAAGAATTATAAATGTTACTTGAGTGCTTTGTTTACCCAATTCCCAAAGGAGAACAACATGCTGCAAAAATCTAAAGTAAATAGAACAAAAAAGTAGTTCTGGCATTTATACAGCAGCATTAGTCAATATGTCAAAAGACATCAGACATAATGAGATGAAAAATGAAAAGGTAGAAAGACGGGAATTAACTGTATTGCAGAAAACTAAAATTGGAATGATGTTACAGCTAAGCATTATGACAGATGGAAAGTGAGAACAAATATATATTGGGAATATCAGCACAACATCTAGATATGAAGGCATTCAGCTAAACTTGTCAATTTTATATCTTCTGAGAATTGTATAATGGGGAAAGATTCACAAGTTATCTTGCCAGAAATGGTATACCACTTTTAGATTCTGGTGGCATTTTGTGAGCTGCCACCTGCCATGCAGCAAATATATTCCAGCAGTCTTCCCATTTTAGTAAAAAAAAAAACAACATCATGTAGTCAGTGCATGAGGGTATATTGTATAGTGATTGACTTTGATAGAACATCCCATAGACTAGAAGAAATGATTTGTGCACTGATATATAGAGGTTATACTAAGGAGCCATTTTGACAGTTGAAGGGAGTGATCAGGTAAGTAAATATTATTTATTGCAGATTTGACATCACATGCTCCTTTCTGCAATAAAAACCTGCCTGATCACACATTTTTAGTGGAACTTTCATTCTGCTTGAACACCTTCCATCCATTTTTTTTTTGCCTTTCTTAGTCTACACAAAAAAAAAAAAATAAATAAACAAGCATTTTAGACTGAACAATCACTATCCCAATTGTTTCCATGTAGAACCCTTACTGTTATATGCCATTGTTGATTTTTAACCAGAACCCAATGCTCTAAAAGTGACAAAAAAATTTTTTGTTTTGGCACATAACCTAGAAAAGGTGTGGCAAAGGTTCATAAGTGTTAGAAGGATGAGGTTATGTTTGCACATTTATTGGTGTATAATATTACTTGTTCCTTTAGAAAATGTAACAATTAATGATCCTTCAAGTGTTAATTTACTTGTGTGTTGAAATGAATATGAAATATACCCAGAAAAAGGCATTGGCTTGCTTTAATTTGCAGTAAAGCCAGCGTATGGACATTCTCTTTGGTTTGCTAATAGCTCATCATAGCAAAGTCCAAGCCTCCAAGCTCTACACATAATAACGAGAGAGGAAAACATAGGCATTGATTTAAAAACCATCTGAAGATTTGCAGCAAGTAGTAATCTTGATGTAATCCCTGACAGGCAAACTTGACATTAACTAATTTGTGGTCCCGTGGCTCTAGGGATTGAAATATAAAGTGTAAAATTGAATTGTACCATTAAACAGTAAAACACATACTTTGTACATGGAATTCAGCAATTTAAAGAAAATGTACAATTTTCTCCATCAACTTCAAGCGTGGTTTAAAATTGCTGCCCTGAATTCATTATCAGTTCTCTATAACACATTTTCTTTTCATATCTGTTTTTCAGACCATTGCTTATTGTCTTTTTTGTGATTTTTACCATGGCAGAGGATTTCAATGACTTAAGAGAATGATGCACTATGGGAAAATGAAACAAAGCTGACCTTTAAAAATTTGCTGAATGTTCTTTTAGTGTGTACTCAAATTCTGAGAGTGTCTGCCAATTTACAGAATAATTAGAGAACATTTAGGTGGATATTTGTGGCGAATGGCGAAGAAAAGATTGTAGATCTGTTAACCTACAAATGTAAGTTTTAGAGTTACAGCGAATGTGTTACATGAAATGGTATTTTATGTGATATTAAGAAAGAACTGCTAACTAGGCTGCTTCTGATTTTTTAGGTGGAATAAAATTCACAAGTTAGGAATCTACGATCAGCCCAGTCATTATTACAGAAAGAGACAGTTATTGTCCCATCTGCAATAATCCCTGCTACCTGTCTGATTGCTCTAGGTATATGTCAAAACGCTGAACTGTGCATGGTCAGCTAAATAGGCAGAGTCCCCTACACGGAAGCTATGTCACCCCCACCTGGCCAATCTAAATGGCTGAAGATCGTCTTTAGGAAAAGAAGAAAGAAAAAGATGACTGCACCATGAAAGGCAACTGGGGGCAGGTGAGTATTGGGGGTTTAGTTTTGGTGATAGCAATACATTTTGGGTGCCAGCAGAGTCATTTTGAATTTAGGGCTTTCAACACCAAAAGCATAGATAAAAATGAATTATTTATTCCCATGACCTATGACCTATTCCTATGGCCATATCAAAACACTAGGGGGATCAAGGCAAGTTTGCGTTCATGCACATGCCCCTCCTCCAGACATGCCTTCTTATTTTTCTTGAACATGACTGGGTATTATTATTATACTTATTAATAATATTATTAATAATAATAATAATTATTAAAAACAGTATTTATGAAGCACCAACATTTTACTCAGCTCTGCACATTTAATAGGAGTTGTTTGAAGTTAGTAGAACTTTGTCTCATTTACTAAATTAAGTAAAATATCTGACATATTTGAATAGCCTATATTCCTTTGGTAAATCAACCCTATTATAAAATAACTCTATCTCATAATATACACATATGAGGGAACCTTTTTGAAGATGATGAGCCTTGGAGTGCTGCATGGTCAGATGTAAGAGACAATAGCAGTGCACAGTGCCAGGCAAAAGAGATGAGAGAATGGTGGTGCTGGTATGCAAAAAATGGGGCTAGGAGTTCTGTAGTTTGCTATTGACAGGACTGAAAGGGATCAAATTATCTACTAATATGATCCACTAAACAAAGAGCACTGGCTTGACAATAAGTAGGCAAATATTCCTTATGTCTGTATTGTGGTAAACAGTGCTTCTCCTGCCTAGCCAAGGTCAAATGTCCCACGAGTAAGTGGGTTACACAGCAGCAAGGCTGAGAATATGAAATGAAATCTGGAACATGTAGTATGGACATAGCCATAAACCTTTCTGCAGACACCATTAATACTGTACTAACAAAAGCAGAGACACTGCCCCTGATTCATCAAGCAGAATCGGATTATCGCTCGCGCATTCGTATTCGCGATCCAAAATCGTACGCCATCGCGCTATTCAGCAACTGAAAAAG